>NW_020954594.1:18755779-19131886 GCF_900497805.2 Vombatus ursinus | reverse complement strand
AGATAGATAGATAGATAGATAGATAGATAGATAGATAGATAGATAGATAGATAGATAGATAGAGGGCACAGGGTGAGTTGAAGAAGAAGGGGTGATAGGTGATATCTGGAGAATAAAATTAAGGGGTGAGAGAGGATTATACTGAGAGAAGGAGAAAGGGAGAGGTAGAATGATGTAAAATATCTCACATAAAAAAGACAAGAAAAGTCTCTTACAATGGAGGTGAAGTAGGGGAAGGTGAGAGGAAATGAGTGAATCTTATTCTCATCAGATTTGGCTTAAGGAAGGAATAACATTATTCACTCAAGATGGGTATGGAAATCTATCTTACCCCACAGGAAAACAGGGAGGATGATAGAGGGGAAAGCAGACTGGGGGAGGGGGTAATGAGAAGCAAACACTTCTGAGGATCAAAAGAGAGAATAGAATAAATGGGGAGCCAGATAGGATGAAGGGAAATATAGTTAGTTTTCCACAACATGAATACTATGGAGATGTTTTGCATGACTACAGATGTATAACCTGTATCAAGTGGCTTCTCAATGAGGGTGAGTGGGAAGGGAGGAAGGGAGAATATTTGGAACCCAAAGTTTTAAAAACAAATATTAAAAATTATTTTCACATGCAACTGGGAAATAATACATACAGGCAATGGAGTATATAAATCTATCCTGCTCTACAGGAAAATAGAAGGGGGAGGGGATAAGAGAAGGGGGAGAGAGATAGAAGGGAGGGTGGGTTAGGGGAAGGAGTATTCAGAATGCATGTTGTCTTGGGGTGGAGGGAGAGAGGAGATGGGGAGGAAATGTGGAACTCAAATCTTGTGGAAATGAATGTTAAAAATGAAAAATAAATAAATTAATACAGAAAGTGTGAGTCAAGAGTCCTCACAGGGTTGCAGATGACCCAAAAATTGTAGTGACATTCAATTCTGAGAACTGAAAAGGCGTATATCCACTTGGTGGCACTGTCTGGCAGAGTTAAGGGGTTTAAGGTAGAAAAAGAAAAGGAAAGGAAGATGTATTCCTTCTTTCTATGGCCAATACCTCCAAAATGTGGGTTTTTTACACTGTCTTGAGCTGGCCCTGTGGACTTGAACTTCTCTTAGACAATCAAGGACAGAACAGCTTCAGAAGAAAAGGGACCACTGGGTGGTGAGCTTGCCTGAGGCTAAATTGCCTGTAAGAATCATGTCCTATTTTTACTAAGTCTGCTTATACCACCCAAATCTGTTCACTAATGACTCTTGTATAGCCTAGGATAATGGTCAGTCCAGAGTCTCCTGGTTAATCTTTCTTCACTATTAAGGAGCTTAAAAGAGTTATTAATTAAAAAAAAATAAAAACCCATAGCAAGCTCTTCCATATGGCTCAAGCTCCTTACAGTGAGAATCCTTGACCTACCTCCAACAATTCAAAAAAAACATCTCCTTTCTCTCTCTCTTTTTCTCTTTCTCCTGTATATAGATACATATACATGTATAAGTTATATGCATACATATACAATACATGTCACTGCCATCAGGCATTCGTTGGTTTTATTCTCTGTTAGTCGCTCCCCTCGGTTGGAGTAAATGTATGCTTTTTACATATATTGGGAGGGCAGTTAAACACTTTAGAGACTTTGCAGATCTGTCATAAGGACAACAGGCTGTAGTAGCTTCAGTCTGCTCCAGATACACACTTTCTTAGAGGTTGAAATCAGTTAGGGGGCAAGATACCTGCAACACTCATTCTCTAGTCCAGGGATGGGGAACTTGTAGCCTCGAGGCCACATGTGGCCTTCTAGGTCTTCAAGTGTGGCCCTTGAAGTTTGGATTCCATCAAAGGGCCACACTTGAAGATCTAGAAGGCCACATGTAGCCTGGAGGTCACAGGTTCCCCACTCCTGCTCTTAGTCTCTCAAAAATGCCTCATGGAGCTGCTCTCTCTTTCTCTACTGACCAGACTGCAATGTGCAGACTCTGGTCTCACTGGTCCTGCCCTACTCCCCAGATCCTAAGCCTAGCTACCTCTGGTTCCCTCCCCACAGAATCTAGATGCTCATTCTAACAATCATAGTCTAAGAAGTTCCATTCTGACCTGCAAAACTTGAGCTCCCATCACGCATTTCTGTGTCCCAGAGTCACTTCCAGATGCAGGAATGAAACACAAATACTTGAAGACAATAAAATACCAACATTGCACTATAAATCCCCTGGAATTTATCATCAGTTAAGCCTCAGCACAAAGCAATTAGGAAATCAAGTATTTTAGTCAGATAGTTGAAGGTCCTGCAAAATCAACTAAAGGCAATGCACCAGTGTTCTAGTTCATGGAATGTGATATTAAAGCTGGGTAGAAGATGAGAGGTGGGGTCCAAAGAAATAAGTATTTGAAATCCTGGGGATTTGATAGCAGATTTCAGAAACCCAGCCAGGTCCAGACAGAAAAACAAAACCAGGAACTTGGGCATCAGAAGACAAGACAGGAACACCAGTCCCTGAAGCAGGGACACAAGGATAGGGCTTGGTCACAGAGAATAAGACAAGAACCCAATTATTTATACGAATTTACAAAGTTAAATTGGGACTAAAAGCAAGGCTACCTTGATGCCACTCTGTTAAACTTCTTCAATATGGCCCCTTATATTTTCCCTAATTTAGAGACAGAATTAGGTCCAGAGCCAGAGTAGGACCAAGTCTATATGTAAAGACTGTAAAGGCTAGGTGCCAACCAAGTCAATTACAAGTATATTTGAGGTGTCTAATGAAAGGCTATCAGATGAAGTCCTAAACATTTTGAAAATTAGCCTAGAATCCAAGATTTATGCATTAATCTTTCTAACCCTGGAAAACTGCAGGTATTATGCTAACCCAGTGATCCAGTCATTTTTCACTATCTTGGTCATAGTAGACTATTGCTATTCATGCAAAATTACTCCTCAGGAAATTATTGTGAAGAGCAAAGGGACACACTGGTGCAGGTTACAGGCCCACAGGAAGTGGCCTTCACCTGTTTACCTTGATTACATTTTGCTTTAGCAAGTTTCCATGGGACTTTAAAGTTTTCCATCTATAATAAGAACTTTGCCAAGCAGGCAAACAAAGCATTATATAAGCTTGGAAAAGTGACTACAACTTCTTTAATTATGACAGACTCCCCAAGAATATGTCTACAGAACAAATTTGCATAAGCATAGGAATTTATTTACTGGGTCATCTTTTTTTGCATGTAAAACTTCAATGATTTAATGATACTGTACCACTTTAACACCCTGGCACTTGGAAATGGAAGTGCCTCCTGCCCAGAAGACAATTGCCAACAATGAACACCCTGGAAGGCATTAATGTAAAAGGATTAGTGAGTTAGTGCAGACAAAATGAATTATGCTTAGTACTTATGGTTTTCTACGGGCACTAGTAGGATAAATGAGATATTATTAGTACTGTACATTTTGTGCCAGAGGCAATATCTAGCACTAGAGAGTTTTATCCCAGTTGATACACCAGCCTGCATGGTGTTAGTCCAAGTTGATGCTGATAAAGTAAAGTGGAGCTGCTAACACAAGCAGAAAAAAAACAATCCTCTAAGCCCTTGTTTTCCTTGGAACCAAGCAAGATAAAAATCAATTCAGCATGCTAATTTAAGAGGCAAAACAAAAATGCACTGAGGATATAGGATTATTTTTAAAATACTATTTTTTCAGATTTCCTGTGCTTATTAGTACACATCAAACATTCAAAGAAGAGCAATCAATATGCCTGAAAGGACTTGGCTTGGACTTCTTCTACTTTGATCTACTTTTGCATCTTTTTCCAGTCTCCATTTTTCTTGCTGCTATACTGATATTTCCCATATTTTGGGAGGAAGGAGGACAGAAAAGGCTGTAAGGTGATATTTTTACTATCTAACTATCCTGGGGTTAGTTTGAGATAGCTTCCAATTCTGAATCTATAAGATTGATCCATGAAAAAAAATGACTTCCCCTAAGTAATGAAATACTTTGGGTTTTTTTTTTTGTTTGTTTTGTTTTGTTTTGCAAGGCAATTGGGTTAAGTGACTTGCCCAGGGTCACACAGCTAGTAAGTGTTATGTGTCTGAGTCCAGATTTGGCTTCAGGTCCTCCTGAGTCCAGGGCCGGTGCTCTATCCACTGTGCCACCTAGCTGCCTCTAGTAATGAAATATTTTGGATGATACTAGCAATGAAAGAATACCCTCATTATAGAATTACAGTATCCAAATTTTTTAAATGAGTTGTGCAAGTACAAATCTAATCTTTATTGGGAAGAATATACTGAGATTATATGGTGTATGTTAAGGTATTCTAATAGTGAAACTAGTGACTGGTAAACCAGGTCTTGGATAGGGTAGAAAGAAAGATCGAATAGAAAGGGGAAGACAAAATATGGGTTGTGTACATCAACCTGAGAGCAGGTACCTAATTACTTTAAGTATCTGGACCAAAGATGTATGTCTAGGGTTACTGGCATGTCCCTTTATCTTAAGTCTTCCAATGAAGGAAATAGGAGAGTTGTATCAAGGCCAAAAGAAAAAACAGAAATAAAAAGAGAGAAAGAAAGAATTCAATCTGGTAGAAGACCTCAGGTTCAGAATAACCTGAGATGGCTAGGAACCAAGATGGCAGAGTAAAGGCAAGGATTCACCTGAGCTCTCTCCCAAACCCCCTCCAAATACTTATAAATAATCACTCTAAACAAATTCTAAAGTGGCAGAACCTACAAAAAGACAGAGTGAAACAATTTTCCAGCCCAAGACAACTTGAAAGATTAGCAAGAAAGGTCTGTTGCACCATGGAAGTCCAGCAAAGTCCAGCAAAGGCCAAATGCCAGCATAGACTTGCCCCAGAAAACTCAAAGCAGGCCTTGGGGTGACTGAGTCTGGGGCAGCAGTGGCAATTTCCAGAACTCTCAGCTCACGGTTACCAAAGACAGCTTAGAAGGTTGGCAGAAAAGGTCTGTCATACCTGGTGAAAATGGAGCACAGTCCATGCCAGCACAGCCCAAACCCCAGGAAACCAGCAACAGGCTTTGACAGCCACTGAATCAGCAGAAGTAGTAGTTGTTTTGGAACTTACAGCTCGCAGAAAGTAAAGGGGTCAAGCAACTGGTCAGAAGATTACAGATGTCTTTTTCCTGGCACCAAGGCATGAGGACTCTATTGCTTTGTCCATATTCAGATCTTGATTGCAGTCCTGGGTGGCAGTCCCAGTGCGAGGAGGAGTACAAGCACATGAGAGCTTGCAGCCACAGTGGAGCTGGGACCCTCCTCTTAGTTCCAGGGCAGAAAAGAGTGCTTGTGGTCACTCACAGACCAAAGCATAGACCTCTCCTTAGATCAGACCACCTTGGAAGAACTGAAAATTTACAGATCCTTAGAAGTATCTATGAAAACAGATGCACAAAACCTCTGAAGCTTGAAACAGTGCCCCCTCCACCCTGGAAGCAGAACCCTACTTTAGCAAAGAGTTAAAATCAATAGGATGAGAAAAAGAGCAAACAATGGAAAAAAAACTCTGACTATAGAAAGTTACCACGGGGACAAGGAAGATCAAATCACATACTCAGAAGAAGACAACAAAATCAAAGCTCATACATCCAATCCTTCAAGAAAAAATATTAATTGGTCACAGGTCATGGAGGAGTTCAAAAAGGATTTTGAAAATCAAGTAAGAGAGGTAGAGGAAAAATTAGGAAGAGAAATGAGAATGATGAAAGAAAATCATGAAAAATCAGTCAACAGCTTGATAAAGCAGACACACACACACACACACACACACACACACACACACACACAACTGAAAATAACATCTTAAAAACCAGACTAGGCCAAATGGTAAAAGAGGTCCAAAAAGCCAATGAGAAGAATGCCTTAAAAAAGCAGAATTAGCCAAATGGAAAAGGAGGTCTAAAAGCTCACTAAAGAAAATAATTCCTTAAAAATTAAAATAGAGCAAATGTAAGCTAATGACTTTATGAGAATTAAAAAAAAAACAACAACAATAAAACCAAGCCAAAAGAAGGAAAAAATAAAAGACAATGTTCAACATTTCATTGGAAAAACAATTGATCTGGAAAATAGATCCAGAAGAGATAATTTTAAAAATTATTGAACTACCTGAAAGCCATGATAAAAAAAAAAAAAAACTAGATACCATCTTTCAAGAAAATATCAAAGAAAACTGCCCTGATGTTCTAGAACCAGAGGATAAAATAGAAATGGAAGGAATCCACTAATCACCTCCTGAGAGAGATACCAAAATTAAAACTCTCAGGAATATTATAGCCAAATTCCATATCTCCTAGGTCAAGGAGAAAATATTGCAAATAGACAGAAAGAAATAATTCAAGTATGATGGAGCCACAGTCAGGATAACACAAGATTTAGCAGCTTCTATGTTAAAGAATAGGAGAGCTTGGAATATGATATTCCAGAGGGCAAAGGATTAGGATCACAACCAAGAATCACCTACCCAGCAAAACTCAGTATAATCCTTCAGGGGGAAAAATAGACATTCAGTGAAATACAAGACTTTCAAGCATTTTGATGAAAAGAAAAACAGAGCTGAATAGAAAATTTGACTTTCAAATACAAGACTCAAGAGAAGCATAAAAAGGTAAACAGGAAAGGGAAATCATAAAGGACTTAATAAGGTTAAACTATTTACATTCCTATATGAGAAGATGATACTTGTAACTTTTTAATTATTAGGACAGTTAGAAAGAGTATATATAGACAGAGGGCACAGGTATGAGGTGAATATGAAGGGACAATATCTAAAAAAAAATTTAAAGGGTGAGAGAGGAATGTACTGGAGAAAGGGAAATGGAGAGGTAGAATAGGATAAATTATCTCACATAAAAGAGGCAAGAAAAAACTTTCATAGTGGGAGGGAAGAGGGGAAATGAGGGGGAGTGAGTGAACCTTACTTTCATCAGAATTGGTTCAAAGAAGGAATAACATACACATTCAGTTGGTATAGTCTATCTTACCCTACAGGAAAGTAAGAGGGGAAGGGGATAAGAGGGGGGTGATAGAAGGAAGGGCAGATTGGGGGAGGCAGTAGTCAGAAGCAAAACACTTTTGAGGAGGAGTAGGGTGAAAGGAGAGAGAGAATAGAATAATTGAGGGGGACAGGATGGAGGGATAAGCAATAGTAACTGTGAAAAAAAATTTGAAGCAAGTTTCTTCTATAAAGGCTTCATTTCTCCAACACAGAGAAAACTGAGTCAAATTTATAAAAACAAAAAAGAGCCATTCCCCAATTGATAAATGATCAAAAGATATGAACACTTTTCAGATGAAATAATCAAAGCACTCTATAGCCATATGAAAAAATACTCCAACTTACTTATTGATTGGAGAAATGCAAATTAAAACAATTCTGAGGAACTACCTCATACCTATTAGATTGACTAATAGGACAGAAAAAATGACAAATGTTGGAAGTGATATGGGAAAAATGAGACATTAATTCATTGTTGGTGGAGTTGTGAACTGATCCAACCATTCTGTAGAGCAATTTGGAACTATGTCCAAAGGGCTATAAAACCATGCATACCCTTTGACATAGCAATACCACTACTAGGTCTGTATCCAAAAGATAAAAAGAAAAAATGAAAGCAACCTGTATGAACAAAAATATTTATAACAGCTCTTTTCTGGTAGCAAGGAGTTGGAAATTGAGGGGATGCCCATCAATTGGAGAAGGCTGAACAAATTGTGGGGTGTAATTATGATTTTGCTGTAAGAAGTGATAAGGACACTCTCAGAAAAAACCTGCAAAGACTCACATGAACTGATGAAAATTGAAATGTGCTGTCTACAAAGCAACAGCAATATTATAAAATGAGCAGCTATGATGAATGAATTAGCTATTCTCAGCAACACAGTGAGCCAAGACAACTCTGAAGGACTTATGATAAAAAAGTTATCCATCCCCAGAGAAAGAACTGATAATGTCTGAATATAGATTGAAGCATACTTTTTTGCTTTCTTTATTTTTCTTGAGGTTTTTTCTTTGTCTATGTTTTCTTTCACAACATGACTACTATGGACATGTTTTGGATGACTATACAACCTATATCAAATTGCTTGCCTTCTCAATGTGGATGTGGTGGAAGGAAGGAAGGGAGAGAATTTGAAACTCAAAATTTTAAAGATGAATATTAAAAATTGTTTTTACAAGTAACTGGGGAAAAATAAAATACTAGATAAATTAAAAATATGAAACATTAAAAAAAAGAATAACATGAAAGATGTGGGATCAGGGAGGACTAGTATTCTAAGACAATCAAAATTACCTTGGATTAATCAGGGCTTCCGCTCCAGGGCAGCAGCACCCAGATAGGATGTGCTTCTTTTTGATGTAATTCTCAACCCCACCTCCATCATGATTTCCTTATCATAAAAGTTTGATTTTCTCTCTAAATCCCATGGTCAGAGGGGTCAGTCTACTGACCTTACTTGGTATGACAGAATATGAATCAGGCTCTCTTCTATACTGCTGCCATTTGTCTCCCCAAATGTTTGCCCTAAGTAAAAATAATCATACTTTTGGATCTGATCCTAGATCCTATGGTTTGATGAAGGGAAGGATTAAGAGTCTAGATGACTCAGCTTTATTAAAAAAAAAAAGCAACACCAGGAGTTATACTCTAAATAAATAGTTTCAGAGATACATAGTTGGAACAGTGGATACAGTGCTGGACCTAGAGGCAAGAAAATTTGAGGTCAACTCCAGCCTCAGATACTTACTAGCTATGTAACATTGTATAAGTCACTTAACCTGCCTCAGTTTCCTCAACTGAAAATGAGGATAATAATAGCACCTATCTCCCAGGGTTGCTATGTGGATTAAATGAGATAATATTTGTAAAGTGCTTAGCACAGTGCCTAGCAGATACTTGCTTCCTTCTTTTCTATCTTCCTACTGCTTTCCTTCCTTCCTTTCTTCCTTCTTCCCAGGTAAACCAAGCTTTAGAGTTCAAATTAAGGAAAAAAGAGGGAGCTAGATCATTGAGAATTCTAAAAGCAGAAGAGAGATAGCATAGCATGGTGGAAATACTACTGGTTCTAGAGTCAAAAGGACCTGGGTTCAAATCCTGGTTCTGTTTACTACCTCAGTGATTTGGGGCAAATCATTTAATCTCTTTGAGCCTCTATTTCCTCATCTGTAAAAAGAGGGCACAGAACTAGATGACCTCTGAAGTCCTTTATCTAGAACAGATCGAGGATCCCAGTTGTTAATTTGAGAAAAGGCCTCAAGCCATGGGTGGGATAACATGAAGGTCATATAAGAGAGAAAACAGTCAAGAGCTTCCCTAAATTCACAGCCAATAACTCTAATATGAGAAAAGTCATTGAAATCTTCTTGCAGGATTAAAGCTCAGGAACAAGATAACATCTTGGGAAGAAAAGAATGATGTATCTATCACACGTCAAGGGTTTTCATATTTCGACTTAAAGTGGGTGGAAGTAAATTCCAGAAAACCTAACACACCTAACAGCCTTGTCAAACTGAATCCATTAGAAAAATTCCACAGGTTCAACATCCAACCCATAGAGGAGAAGCATAATTCCAGATAAAATGTGGCAGAAGGGGAGCAGTCAGGAAGAACAAGGGAATTAAGAAACAATGTGGCCTAGTTTTCTGTAGTTTCCTTTTAGAATAAGAATTCACTAAAAAGACCTCGATAATTTGTAACATTGTCCTCTGATACATTCACTATCTAAACCAGCCTTATGCTTAGTAGTAAAATACTTACAAAAATAGCCAAATAAGGGTTGTATATTATTTAAAAGGAGAAAGGTAAAGACTTGCATCCCCTTCTAGAGATTAATTGAAGCTCTAAGAAAGCTAATCTAGCAAGGGGGATAAAAGTAACACAAGAATACAATGTTCTTCAGCTTAGTCCTGTGGCTCCCTGGAGAATAGATGGAATAGAGAGAATAGATAGCATATTGGGGAAAAGGATGATTAGTATAGCAACAGAGATGGCTCTAAGTTTTTAATTTCTTTATAAAGATGACTGTGTTTTGGCAAGGCAATTGGCATTAAATGACTTGCCCAAGGTCACACAGCTAGTAAATTTAAAGGGTCTGAAGCCACATTTGAACTCAGGTCCTCCTAAGTCTAGGGCGGGTGCTCTATCCACTGTGCCACCTAGCTGCTCCTTAAAGATGACATTAAAATATGATCTGAAGAGAAAAATATCTGTTTTCATCTATATCATGAATTCTTATCCTTTGTATGTGTTATAGAACCCTTTGCCAGTCAATGCATATGGATCTCTTCCCAGAATAATGTTTTTAAAAGCATAAAATAAAGTGCATAGAAATACAAATTTTAAAAAATTATGTTGAAACACAGTTATCAATGTTTTTAAGTTCACAGATCCCAGGTTAAGAACCCATGATCTAAATTGTATTGTCATCATACTGGATATACTAGGAAAAATACTGCACTTCAAGTCATAGGTTTTGGGTACAACTAGCTGCTCAGACATTGAATGGATGACTTGGGGCAAACTACTTAACTTCTTTGTGTCAGTTTTCTCCTCTATAAAATGAGGAGAATCATCTCTCAAACTCTTAGGTTCCTTCTAGCTTTAAATCCATCACCCCATGATCACACAATCTGCTTTGCCACTCAGCTTCTCATCAATACCCAGCATCCTGCCAATCAAATAATACACAAAAAGAAAATTGGCTCGGATCTCTCTTAAAATAAAGAAAAGTGCCCCACTTTCCGCTTTTAAAATTAGGCCCAGCAGACAGGGGCAAGAATACAGTACTGTTTCTAGAGTAGTACTTTTTTTGGTAAATGTCTTTATGTAAAATAATATGTCCCCAGAATACCTGACAATTTATTCTAAATCACCTGGGGAAAAAAAATACATATCTGTCTCTGGGGCAAAAGGTTTAAAATAGGTTGTGGCAGGGGCAGCTAGGTGGCACAGTGGATAAAGCACCGGCCCTGAAGTCAGGAGGACCTGAGTTCAAATCCAGCCTCAGACCAAACACTTGACACATACTAGCTGTGTGACCTTGGGCAAGTCACTTAACCCCAATTGTCTCACCAAAAAACACAAAAAACAAAAAAAAAATAGGTTGTGGCAAAAGATGGTACAACATGATAGAATTAGGTCCTCTCGTTTTCCTATTACTTATTATCTACTTTTGTGTGAAGTTACTGTAAGTCAGAAAACTCCTCCCTGATACTTACAGGATCATAGATTTAAAGGCAGAAGGGGACCTTATAGGTTGTCAAGTACAAGCCCTCTGCCCCATTTTGCCAATGAGGAAATGGAGTAGCCAGAGAGGTAAAGCAATTGGCCCACATCACACAGCCAGCTATTAAGTATCTAATATAGGATGTGAAGCCAGGCATGCCTGATTTGAAGCCAAATGCCTTATCTGCCATGCCAGGCTGCCTCTCAAATTCCACAGAAAGTCAAAAAGATCCATCTGGCCAGGGTCCTCAGTCCTCTGTTCCTTCCTGAAGGCTCTTCAGCAAAGAACCAGTCAGCAACGCACACCCTTGAATCACAGAATGTTAACGCAAGAGGGGATAATAGATATCATCTAATTTATCTGGCCTGTTTTACAGATCAAGAAACTAAAGACTGAAAAGATTGAATAACTTTTCCTAGGTCATAAAATTAGATAAAATTAGATGATGAAGAACCAGGAATTGACGCCAAGGATGCCGATTCCTAATGGAGCTCTCTTTCCACTCTGTCATGTTGTCTCTCTGGGCACAGACTCAGATCTCAGTAGCACTTTGACTTTTGATGGGTCCGATCACAGAATCTACAGGTGGGAGACATGTGCTGGAAGAACTTGGAATGTTAACTCCCCCATCCAAAGAAGGCATGCTTTCAGTACAGGGTGTCTCTGTGTGTGAAAAAATCCTGCTTTCATCCTCTGAAGCCAAACACTCCTTTGTCACAGTTTTCCAGCAGCCTTCCTTCACTTCTCAGTGTGTATTCATCATTTCACTTCTCACTGTCAGAGCTGACTCCTTATTTGATGATCCTTATTTAATCTGACTCTTGCAGCTCTCCGACTTCCCTGCACTTCTCATACTCCCAATTCAGCTTTGTCTGCTCATTAAAACTACAAAGGGCACCATATCCTTACGTTAAATTACAGCCCTTGCCTGAATCTATGATTTGCCAACATCAAAGATTGTTTCGAGTTTCAAGGATGCAATGATTTTAGTTTTCCTTTAGGTTCATATTTTAGGACATTTTAATAATAATAACCTTCCTTGAAATTTACTGTGGTATGAATACAATGATATTACATTGTTTTCAGGGACAGAACATGCAAGAAAAAAAAATACACTAGGTTATAACTGCTTAGAGAGCATCCAGACATGAAAAATGAATATTTGCCCTGTAAACTGTCTAGTGCGCTAGTCCACTCTGCATTTGGTTGCTATAGTCCCCAAAAACACTCTTATGGTTTCCAGCTTTTCTCAGCTTTGTGACAACATTGGTCATGTCTGGCACTGATTTTTAAGCTTGAGGACCTGGATTCAAATGCCATCACTGCTACTTACTATAGGTGTGCCCATAAGGAAGTCACTGTAGTTTTAAGATCTCACTTTTCTCTTCTCTAAATGAAGGGGATAGATAAAATTATCTGTAAAGTTCCTTCTAACTCTGTATCACATTATAAGAGAATTTTTTCATCATCAAGGTGCCTAATGTATTTTCCTATAAGGGTTCTCTTCCCAAAGACAATGTTGTATAGCAACTCTACTGTCAGAGGACTTGGGTTCAAATCTTGCCCCCACCTCTTATTACCCATGTGATCTTGAGTAATCAACCAATCAATCAATTAACAAGTATATATTAAGTGACTATTATATACCAGGACTGTTATAAAAGTCCTGAGAAGACAAAATAAAAATATGAAACATTCCTTGCTCTCAAGTTTATATTTTATCATGGGAGACTATGTACAAATATAAAACAAATATAGGGCAGTTAGAGCACTATCAGTAAATCAGTAAAGGACTCATGGGGGCAGCTAGGTGGTGCAGGAGATAGAGCTCTGGCCTTTGAGTCAGGAGGTTCTGAGTTCAATTCTGGCCTCAGATACTTGACACTTACTAGCTGTATGACCCTGGGCAAGTCAGCTAACCTTGAATACCTCACCAAAAAGCTAAAATAAAATAAGCAGTACAATCAATAAAATAAGATGTTTTTTAAAAAAATGATTCATATAGTTTGCATATGATCACAGTCCTGATGGAAGTGAGGTATTCTATAAGGAACAGTTGAGAAAGGAGTGCATTCTAGGTATGGGGAATGCCCAATACAAAAGCAAGGAGATTGAGATAAAGTTCAATGTTTAGGAACCAAAGAAAAGCCTTCTTTGGGTGGATCACAGAGTACAGAAAGTAGAGCAATATATAATGACTAGGGGGAAAAGTTTGGGGTCATTCTATGAAGGACTTTAAAAACTAAACAGAAGAGTTTATATCCAGGAGTGGAGAACCTGTGGCCTCAAAGCTACATGTGATATTCTAGGTCCTTGGGGGCAGCCTTCTGACTGAGTCCAAGTTTTACAGAACAAACCCTTTTATTAAGAGGATTTGTTTCATGAAGTTTGGATTTAGTTAAAGCGCTGCATTTGACAGCCTAGAGGACTACATTTGGCCTCCAGGCCACAGGTTCCCCACCCCTGGTTTATATCTTATCCTACAATTGAGACAATAGGGAGTCAATGGAGTTCATTGATTATAGAAATGACCTAGTCATACTTGGGCTTAGGGAAAATCACTTTGTCAGTGACTTAGTAGATATACTAGAGTAGGAGGAGAATTGAGCGAGGACAAAGAATTAGGTGGCTACTGCAATAGTCCATATGAGAAGTAATAAAAGCTTGAAATAAAGATGTGACTTGTGAATAATGAGAAGGCAATAAATACTAGAAATTATGAAGAGGCAGAAATAGCAAGATTTGGTAACTGATTAGATAAATGGAATCAAGGAGAACGAGAAAGCAAGGATAACCCTAAGATTATAAACCTAGGAGATTAGAAGAATAGTGGTGTCCTTGACAAAAATAAGGCAGTCAGTTATTAACGTGTGTGTGTGTGTGTGTGTGTGTGTGTGTGTGTGTGTGTGATCAACCTCTTTGGCAATCTGGCTAAATCCATTACTTTCTTAGAATAATATATTTATACAATTGGAAGAAATCCTAAATTTCAGTCAGAGGTTAGTGAAAATAAAAATGTAATTTTTTTCCTATCCAAGTTCACAAACCCTTGAAATCTATGCATGGACCTGAGGTTAAGAACGGCTGCTTTAAACCTGTTTCACATTTATGAAATGACAGGGTTGGACTGGTTGGCCTCTAAGTGTCCTTCAAGCTCTATGATTATATATACACATAATTTCAGTATTTCTCTTAGTTATTTCTTTCAAAAATACCTCTCAGGGACTTCCAGAGAATACATCCATCCACCCCTCTTTCAAGGTTGTCTTCAGATATGACTAAGAGCAATGGCCCCTGTGTTGGAATGCCATGGCCTTAGAGCAGGATTAGCAATTAAAAATTGTTGAGAAGTGATTCAAAGAGGTGGCAGGTGAGGGAATGGGAAGGGATGATCAATTTGATATTTTAAAAAGGGGAGTTCATGAAAACACACACAGTCTGTCAATAACATCCCCTTCATTGGTCAGAAAGGCAAAGGGGATGAGAACTTCCCTAACCACTTTCACATACACTTGCAAGGTTGTATGCCAGACTTGTTTTGATTTTGTCCCTTCAAGCAGTCCCTGTGATTTACTCCAGGTTCCTCATGCCCTTAAATAGAGGCATGTATTATGCTGTGTTAGAGATTAGCTTTCTAATGTGCCTATGAACAGCTACCCTGGACTTTGTTTTCTTAACGATTAATTAAAAATCATGAAAAATTTGTTATATTATAAAATTAGGTGTGTGTATACACATAGATATAAATATATAAAGAGGAGAGAGAGAGAGAGAGAGAGAAAGTTGTTCTAACAGCTAGAAAATATCACCCAAGAGGGCAGAAAATACCTTTTCAATATTTGTAGGTTACTTCACATGTAAAAAAAAAAGTGTTTTCTTTGTGTAAGTACTAAATGGTAATAATCCACAGAAGTGCTACACCTTCTCCTTATTGGGGAGAAATGAAACTGGAAGAAGTGGAGGGGGATGAATAACATTTTTGCTATATGCTTGAAGAATTTTTTTCTCCTATGAGCCTGAATTCTAGTAAATTATTCTCCTGAGACACATTCAAAGGGTGAATATGAGGCATGACTCAGCAATATGAGAAAAGAAAAGTGGTTAAAGTAAGAAGCTAGGACAGGGATAGTTGTTCACTGACTTTAGGGCATGTCTGTCATCTCAGTTTTGGTAATCAACTTCAATCCAGAAAAAAAAAAATCACGAGAAGCAAAGTGAAAGAAGAAAAGGAAAATCAGTGGAGTGAGAGAATGGGGCAAAGACCTCAGCTTGGAGAAATATGGGAACATTGTGCTTAGGATAGGGATCAAGGAGGTCTAGATTTGTGGTCACATAACCTCTAAAAGGGAAGTGACCAAAATATTTCTCTCATGGACAGGAGAGGCAGGGATTTACCACAATGGACAGAGTCACTTATTGCCATCCAGGTAGAATATTTCCTTCATGCCAATCAACTAGAACAAAGACAATGAATCAAGAGAGAGCTTCCCAAATTTAGAGGACTAAAATTTATAGGAGAGTGAGGAAACTAGGGAAGGTGGTCAAAAGGTAGAGGCAATATCTATGGAGGCCATATAGAAGGAAGGTTCATTCTAATGTAAGAAAGCAGAGACATCATAGATAATCTCATTAACCCACCAGATTCCATCAGCTTTGGTACTCCATCTCCTCATTACCATTGGCCTTTCTGATTGGAGGGTGGGGTAATGAACTCCAAACCTCCACTTAAGGAGAGACTTCAGGTTAGGCATCTCCACATTTCTCACCTGGCTGTCCTACTATGGCTCTTTCCATGGTGTCTCTGCCATGCTCCCACATTTGGTAACTTCTCTTTCTCCCTGTCCTTTCACCTACCTTCCTCCCTTCAGCTTCTTTTTCTTGTGTTGTCTTCCTCCATTAGATTTTAAGCTCCTGGAGGCAGAGACTGTTTTTTTTCTTTTTTTTAAAATTTGTACACCCAGCACTTTGCCTAGTGCCTGGAACATAGTAGATACTGAATAAATGTTTATTGACTATTTATTAGTGACAATTGAAAAGGATAGGGCTCTCCTAGTTCCATATTCAGAGATTCTAGGATGAAGTAGCCAATTGTAAGTTATCTAGTACGCTGGAAAAACAAGAGAAAAACTTTGCTGAGCATGTTATAGAAAGGGGACATAGGCTAGAGACTTCCACCTATGGATCTAAGGGTTCAGTTAATCAGATTCTAAAAGGGATGAGACACCTACCAGTCTTGCAATTCAATTCAATATGCATTTTATTAAGTGCCTATATCCAAGGCACTGGTGATACAAAGACAAAATCAAAACTGTCCCTGTCGAGTAAATAGAAAGTGATCTGAAGAGGAAGACAGCACTAACATATAGGGAACTCAGGAAAGCCCTTCTGAAGAAGGTGGCACTTGAGTTCAGCTTTGAAGTAAGATGCATATCATTAGAAGCAGAGGTGAGAAGTTGCATTCTAGGCCTGGGGGATACCCCATGCAAAAGTACAGAGACAGAAAATGATGTGATGAGTACAGTAGGTTGAATTGATAGCAGATCAATTTGTCTGGAACATAGAGTACATGAAAGACAGAAATATGAACTGTCTGGAAAGGAAGGTTAGAGTCTTTTTGTGAAGCATAGCACTTAAATGCCAGACTGAAAAGTTTGCAATGTATTCTAAAAGCAATAAGAAAATTTTGAGTAAGGGAGGCAAATGTTTTAACATAATCATCAGACAGGACTATAACGAATGATTCCAAAGACAACTAGTCAACTCACTGTAGTAGGGCATGCATTTTTAATTGTATGTATAAGAATGAATTGTATATACAGGGATGGAGACAGATTGCATGGATCTATCCACAAATTCTCCTCTGGTTGCGCTTGTCACAACATTACATGTAGCCATTGACTGTGAAATGAAGCAAAACAAACTGACTCATGTTAACATGAAATATAACTATGACCTTACTAACCCATCCCACACTAACCTAGTCATAGGACTAAACACAGAATTCCATTTCCTTCCTAATTAATCACAGCACACTATCCCAGCTGGGAGGGGGCAGAAGGGAAAGAAGCCTTACATATCCTCTTCCCCATTCCCATCTCATCCTCACTGCTCCACTCTTCCCCCCTTTACATATACAAATACAAATCCAGGCTTGCATCTGTCAAACGTGACTAAGCCAATACTACTTGATAGTGAACAAAGCCAAAGCTCATCATTGTTTGTTGATTTTTTTTTTTGGTGATTTGCTAGTTATGACTGTTGTCTCAATCCTCTTTGAATGCTACAGCCCCACTTATTGCACTGTGAGTACAGAAACAAACACAGTAGAAAAAGGCCCACACAGAATTTTGAGGTTCTTGGCATTTTCTTTTCCCTTCCACCTCTTGAGCTGTGTAAATGCCCAGGTGATAACCATTATATCCCTTCACAGATTCCTGATGACATATATCCTCCTCCCCACACACAGATATACAACACTCCAGTGGTAGGAGAGAGGTAAAGAGAAAAAAGATTTAGATTCTAATTCTAGTACATTTTGAATTGGGAATATCTCTGTGCCCAAATTTACAGAAACTCATCTTTATGCTTTTTCTCCCCTCTTCCTAGCTCATATTTTCTAATACATATTTATATCTTTAGGACATATCTTCTCCCTTGTGTAGAGAATACATTTTCAGATGACCTCAAACAAGTCTCCTTTGGATTTTGGTTGCAGTGATACAAATAACAAAAATCATACCACCTTATTTCCTTGCATTTTGTAATCCCCTAGCAAACCACAGTGCATAGTACAGAGACCGAACATATCATGTGTGGATTTCCATTTCTCTTACCCAATTGTGCCTATAAAAAAGCAAACCATTGCTATGCATTTAATCAACAAGTGTTTGAGCATCTATAAACCACATTGGAATCTTGCAGAGATAACACAGGTGTTTTGCAGAGCTATCACCCTCCCATCCCATCACTACCATGCCCGCCTTTCCAATCTACACTCCAGCCTTCCAGTTTTCTAGTCCCCATTATCCAGAATTACCACCATAGTAGTAAGCACCATTTCCCTTCTAATTCCTGCCATACTCTTATTTCTTTCCAACTCCAGTCCTACCTTCCCTTAAGGGCATTTCACTTGTACCTACCCCTCTTCTGGATATTTTCTCTGTGTCCTTTGAAATCATCAACTTTTTTTTCACATTCTAACTACTGAACAAGGATTTCTTCTACTTCCTTCCTGTAACTAAAACCTGCTTTTCCTGGAAGAAAGCATCTCCCTAGCATGAAGACCTACTTTCCTTCTTCTAGGAACAGGAGGAGTAAAATATTCTTTGTTCCTCATGGACTTTTCCTGACCTGTTATCTCTCAACATCCTCTCTTGCTTTGAAATTCCTATGATTCTAGTTTATCACCCTCTTCACAACTTCATTACCTTGCTGACAAAGGTCCATATAGTCAAAGCTATAGTTTTTGTAATAGCAATGTATGGTTGTAAGAGTTGGATTATAAAGAAAGCTGAGCACCACAGAATCTACACTTTTGAATTGTGGTGCTGGAGAAATTTTTTGAGAATCTCTTGGACATCAAGGAGGTCAAGTCAGTCTTTACTTAAAGAAATTAATTCAAGCTATTCACTGGAGGATCAAATACTTGAAGCTGGAGCATAAATACTTTGGCAGCATGAGAAGATGGAACTCACTGGAAAAGACTTTGATGTTGGGAAAGATTGAAGGTAAAAGGAAAGGGGGATGGCAGAAGATGAGATTGATAGATAGTATCATGGAAACAATGAATACGAACTTAGACCTCAAGAGATAATAGAGGATAGAAGAGACTGGCATGCTATGGTCCATAGGGCCATGAAGAGTCAGACAGCACTGAATGACTGAACAACAGCAACAAAAACTTTATCACAGTCATTAACTCCTCCAGTCTTCTACAAAGACCTCTAAGACTCTTCTTCAAGAATTTTAGCAAAAGGGTCATTACCTTCCACTCCACTTAATCCCCTGACCTCTTTTTTTTCAATTTCCACAATACATTGATTATCTAACACTGACTTCAGACTCTGACTGTTCTATCTTTCCAGCTGTATCCTCTAATACCTATTCTATTTCAGCCACATGCAACCACACTGAAACAACCACACCCTAGATATCACCATCACCCAGACCTGTTATCTCTTTCCAGATTCTAAAATTAGATTATCTCTCTGATCACAATCTCTTGTCTTACCATCCCCATCCTCAATCCTAATGAACTTTCTCTTCTTTATTATGTCAAAACTCACATAATAACACCTAACTCACAAAGTTTTTGTGACAATCCAGTGAGATTATGTATGGTAAATGCTTTGTGAACCTTAAAAGACTATATTAAATTAACTGTTGCTGTTGTTGTTGTTTCAACTATTTTTTCCCCAATCCATCACATCTCTTCCTAGCTTCACTTGCCTCCATGGTTAATCTACTACCCATAGCTAACAACTCAATGAATTACTAACCATCAAAATCAAATTGAATTTTGCAGCTGGAAAGGAGTTAGAAATTATCTAGTAAATTCCTTCATTTTGCATTTTCACACTCCTTTGATCCTCTGCAGTTATTACCCTATAAATGGTGGTAATCCCCACCATTTGCCTTCTCCATTCCAGGATGTTCATTATTCTTTTAAAATGAAACATAACCAATTTTATTCAAATTCAAATTTATAATATTTAAGGTTTTCTCTAGAACTAAATATTTTCTATAATATATTTTAAGTGGGAATTTTTCAATGTATTCCTCTTCCAAAGTATTTTAGTAGAAACCAGAGTCTTGAGCAGCCCAGTTAGGACCCTCCGACTTACTATTCTGCTGGTATCTTGCTGATAAAATAAAAAAAAAATCACAAAATCAAGCAAACTGAACTCAGCATAAATTACATCATTACAGAATCTTGAAGTTTGAAGAAAACTATGAATTTAATTCAAGCTGTATCTGAATAAGAATTCTTTCTATATCATACTCCACAAGTTACCATCCTGCTTTTGTTTGAAGACCTGAGTGAAGGAGAACACACTACTTCTTATACTTTGTACAAGCACATTGTACTTTTAAATGATCCTAATGTTAATTAATTTTTCCCTTGTATTGAGCCAAAATCTGCTTTTCTATAGCTTCAACCCATTGCTCCTAGTTCTGACCACTGAGTACAAAAAGAACAAGTGTAATCTCTCTTCTTTCTATAGCCTTTCATATGCTTGACAATGGTTATCATACTAAACCCCTCTTCCCCATACAAACACACATAGAGGAACACCTTCTATTCTTCAGGATAAACATCACCATCTCTTTCAACTGATTCACATGTGGCATTAGCTCAAGACTTTTTGCCATTCTTATCATACTAAACTTTATTATTGTTTAACAACTTTCTTTTTCAACTATTATTAAATCCTTATTATGTTCTCTATATCTACTGTTAACAAAACTTTTCACCCTATTTAAGTTGCAGCCCCAACCCTACCTTCAACACTTTCAGCAGATGATTTATCTGCCTACTTTGATGAGTAAAGCTACCTGATATGAACTCCAGAACTTTGCCTCTCCCAGACCTCAAAGTATTTCTATATCTTTATCCAGTCTATCTTATTTCTATCCCCTCTCAGCAATATAAAAAGTGAATTTCTCTCCTTTCCTACTATGCCCTTTATCTTATTCCCTCTTACATCACCTCCTATGCTACCATGCCCCACCATGAATTATATTCTTTCATCTTCAATTTCGTATTTTCCGTTGCTTCTGTCCCCTTTGCCTATATACATGTTCAGGTTTTTTATATTTTAAAACACACATATATACAAAACCTTTTCTTGACCCTGCTACCTATTCTCTGCAAAGCTTCTTAAAAGCATAGGCTATATTTGTTGCTTCTACTTCATTACCACCCACTCATTCCCCAAGCCTTTGTAATATGGTTTCTGTCCATACCACTCTACTAAAACTGCTTGGTATAGTGAAAAAGGCCCTGGATTTAAAGTCAGAGGGGCAGCTGGGTGGCTCAATGGTTAAAGGTCAGGAGGACCTGAGTTCAAATATGGCCTCAGACATTTGACACTTACTAGCTGTGTGACCCTGGGCAGGTCACTTAACCCCGATTGCCTCATGAAAAATAAAATAAAGTCAGAGAATCTGAGTTCAATCCCTAGCTCAACTACTTCCTACTTCCTGTGTTATCTTAGGAAAGTAAATTAACCTTTCTGAATATCAGTCTCACACATGTGAAATTAAGGAGCTGAATTATATAACCTTGAACAGTCCTTCCCACTCTAAATCCTATCATCCTATATTTCCCCCAATTGCCAAACATGATGATCTTTTCTCAGCACTCTTCCCTCAGAACTCTACAACATTTAACACTATTGAGTACCCTTCCTCTTTGGTATGCTCTTTTTCCTTGTATTCTCTTGGCTTTCTGTGTCCCTGACCATTTCTTTTCTCTGTTAACTGATTCATTTTCCTCTTCTCAACTCTCTATATGTATACATTTGTAAGGATCTTTCCCCAATCCTCTCTCCTTACACTGTCTACCCTATTGTTCTCATCTATTCTGTCGTAATGTGCTCAAATACCTTTCGTAGTTAGCTTTTTATTTCCGTATCAATTCTAAATTCTACCTTGTTTTCAAGGTCCTTAATACCTATCCTATATTATTTCTCACCACTCTCTAAGATGGAAATTTCCAACTAACCCATTAAATGATAACAAATTCAAGGTAGTATATGAGTAAGTATCAAACTATGTGGTATAGATTCAGATAAGTTTTGTTCAAGCTCAGAGGATGGGGCTTAGAAAAAAGGGAGATTAATGCAGGCTGGAGTAGTCGGGAAAAGTTTCACAGATAGAAGTGACCTGGAGGAAGACAGGAAGGGTTTGGATTGGTGAAGAGAAAAAGTAAAATGATTCCATCATAGACTAGAGAAATGATTTGAGCATGAGGCAGACAAATGAGAGAAGGGTTTGAGTCTAATAGAGGAAGTATATTGATAAGTAGTCAAAAATGATATGACAGAAAAGTATTGAAGTACAATCTTCTGGTGTTGCTATATGTCTACAAATCAGGAAACCCTGTAGTCTCTGAAGAACTGAAATTACGAGTTATCCAAAAGAAAGTGTAGAATGCATGGTGGACCTATGTAGAATTTTTTTGGAGGGAAGGCAATCGGGGTTAAGTGACTCGCCCAAGGTCACACAGCTAGTTAAGTGTCAACTCTCTGAGGCTGAATTTGAACTTAGGTTGTCCTGACTCCAGGGCTGGTGCTCCACCCACTGTGCCACCTAGATGAACTATGGAGAATTTATTGCCAATGTTGACTTATGCATAAGACTTGTTTTAAAAGATATAATCCAGGAGATGTATGACCAGAAAGCGAGACAGGTTGGTAGGTCATGTACTGAGAGCAAGGAATAACAAAAGGACACTCCAATTGCTATACCAATATAATGCTAAAAGTCCTAGAGGAATATTGTGAATGCAATAGATAGATCATCTATGCAATATCTGTGAAAGGACATGAATAAGTATGATTCAGGATGTGATTGTGTTGATGAGTTGTGATCTCCAGTGCTAGAGGAAAGCATTTTTGTCAATGAGATCACTGATCCATGGAATTAGGCACATTGGCAGAAGTCTGTAAAGTATACTGAAGAGCAGAGATAATCAGTTGCCACTAATAAACTGCATGAGCTTAGGCAAGTTAGTTAACCTCTCAAGGCCTCCGGGTAATAATCTATAAAATAAAGGGTCAAACTAAATGATCTCTAATGTCCTTTCCAGCCCTAACACCTTATGACTCTATTCACTCAGAGAGACCAGTTATGAGGCTACTGTAATAATACTGACTTTGGGAGACAAGAAAGGTCATGGGCTTGAATGGTAGCAGTGTGTGTATAGAGGAAGGGATAGATATGAGGCATGTATGAAATGAGAAATCAATGACATACATACAGAAAAGATTGGAACTAGGTTGAGATATGGGAATTTGAATTTTCATATTATGTGGAGAGATGTAATTGACCCTTTCCTTAGGAAAAGGACTGAAGAAGTCTGTTCCTTTAGGGAAATCTTCCACTGTGTGAGTAAACACATGATCTCTGTCCTATAGAATATATCAAGGTAAGAAACAATTTGTAATGGGGAAGAGAGACTTTTCTAAAAACTAACTAGTGATCCAGATCTAACTCTTAAGACTGTCTTTGTATTTAAGGGCAAAATCCTAGAAATTGATTATAGCAGAGAAACTACACCTATAGCAGGTTTTTAAATCATTATAGAACTTACATAACTAATGTGATATACCACCATCCATCATAAGTTGGCAAGAAAAGAGAGTCATGTGCATAAATCTCCAAGCATTCAATGAAAAACAAATGCCTCTTGGTTTTCTTATTCTAATCAAAATTTGTTCTGTGTATATGCGCCAGATGTACTTCAGACCTCTTTCATTCATACTTCAGTTCTAGTCCCCAGGTGTCTATTGTATTCTGATTGTGTCAGCCTCTGCTACAAAACTGGATACAAAGGTAGCCAGATAATTAATCACCCTCAATGCTTATTGTGTGCCTACGCACATATGTACTATGATGTGAGGGTTCATTCTATCCAACTCTTATTTTGTTCACACAGAAATGCAAGGAAGCAAGCAAATACCTTCCTTTTGTCAATGTATTCCTTCCAAGACAGGCCATCATACAGATTGTAAAACCAAAACACATATATCAAGAAAAGAGACTTCTGAGAATCAAATAACCTTTTATACTCCCCAGTTCCAGTGACAGCCACTTGTCCTGGACAATAATAACCCAATATTTCCTCCTACCTTAGGGTGGAGAGTAGTTATCTTTCAATGGCAGCATTCAAACCCTATTCACAACCACACAAAATATAGTTTTTGGCCTTTCTCTCACACCCAACACATGGTGTTGGCCCTAATGGTTACTTCTTTTTGCCTTTGCTTTTGAACACATACTGGATATTGTCACTTGGTTTTAAAAGTTACTTTTTCCTTAAAATCCTTGCCTCTTTTCTTGGCAGACATTTTACCTGCGTGGGTTTTTAGAAGGACAGAAGTCCTGTCATTTTGATTCTTCCCTCCCTGTTGCTGCACCAGAATTATTGCTGATGAGAGCAGGAATCTGCAATTGCTTAGGAAGCAGTCACATTTAACTCTTGTGCAGGCTTAGGGGAGAGAGCCAGGAGCAGAAGTATCTTGTTTTCTTGTTCTTCTTATTACAAAATGACCCCCTTAGTAATACCAAATGTTCTTTTTAGGAACATCATTCTACATGACTAATATGGTAACTTCTTGACTCCAATAAACATGATTAAACTCTGCAATAAGTTAACAAAGTATGGAATTTTTATTTCCGTAAAACCTCAACACTGTTAACCAAGTATTTCAAATGATTTTGTTTGCCTGCAAGGGGCTAGTCCAGATGACCTCCTGAGGATTTTTTTCAAGCCTGAGTATAAGCTAATTGTAAATGTATTCTCACTCTTAAGGGTTTATAATTTTATCATTATTTCATAATTCATTGTATCTGACAATCAATAGGGGTTGGGGGGAGGTGGTGTTAATAGATATTTTCTAAACATCTATTATATGTATATGTTAGGACTGACAGATATTTGAATGCAAAATCAGAGTGAATCATACTCAAAAGAGGAAGTCAGATTTGTAGAATACATGTTGGTAAACCATTGATCCTTCCTTTCATCCACAATTAATGAAATTAAGAAAAGAATAAAGTGTACACACTTTCTTTCAGGATGAAAGAAGTATCTTGTATATCTTCCCCTCTTTAATTCCAATCTCCCAAACCTCTTTTCCATATCAAAAATAGTTCCTGAGCTCTCTCTTCTTCTAAGAAGCTCTTCCTGACCAGAACCTACACAACTCCATCACTCCCACTTGTCACCTCTTTATGTATGGTGACATTTGTGTAATCAATTTATTTTCTCTGATGTCAATCCATCATCAACATCTCTGTCTCGTATTATAAGTTCCTAAAGACTATTGTTTGTTCTTCATTTTGAAGGAGTCTCATGCCATCATGGGATGATGTCTCGACTGGCACGTAAAGTGGATTTAAAAGAGGCAGAGTTGCACAAAGTCTTCAGCTTCATTCTGTCTTCCTGGGTCATTGAAGTCCAGTGGCAAGACAAAAAGCCAGATGACTGGCAATGGCACTAGATGCAGTGGAATGACGTTGGCATCTTCAATGTCGAACCAAGCTCTAAGTGTTCCACAGAGCTTGCTCCAGCCACCTTTGTGGCAATTGGAACAAATTGTTCTCATCTACCCATTCTGCCAGGGGAAGTCTTCACATGCTTGGCGTAGACATTTCCCTAACTCACTAATGGGTTTGAGGCCTGTTATTTACCCTCAACCTTTAGTCCATCTGCCAAGGTTGTTTTACCAGATATGGCTGCTATAAATGCTACAGCTTCTTTGACCTACAGGTGAGAGTTGGGTGAAAGGTGGACACCAAAAGTTGATGAGCAGCCCTGAAAAAGCCTTGGCAAGCCCTCACACCAGAGGTTCTAGTCCTCCCTGAACACCTCATACAGTCCTGTTTATGTCTATTTGTTCAGCCTGTTGTATTGAGAATTAAAAAGTTGTGGAATATGCATTTTGATGATGATGATAGATAATAGATGAAAATTTGTCTTTATCTTCTATAATATTTTCTTATCTCTTAGAAATTTCCTGTGCATGGTAATTCAGCACTTTTGTTCTGTTTTATTTTTCCTTCCCACCATTCACCTTTTAGCTATGAGATTTAGAGAAACTTAGGTAGACAAAGAATGAGAGATATAAGAAAAGTACAATTATAAGGACTTTCCTTGGCTTTGTCTAATTGTCCCAACAATCTGCATGGGGATTGTGCTTTGCTTGCTTAATGTTTCAGCTGAAAAGACTGGTGCATTTTTAATTGTTTTTTAAATGACATTGCACTGTGGATGCTGTGGGATGTTCCAAAGTGGCAATTTCTTCCAAATGTTTGTGAAAATCCCTTCAAATTGATATTATTCCACAGTGACTCTTTGAAGGTAGAATTGCTAAGTTTTTCACTGTGTAATTTGTTTCTTTACTTAAAAAATAAATACATTTGCACATTCTTATCTTACAGCAAAAGCAAAAAGCATCACCTTTGACACAGGTATGATTGGATGAAATGAGTAATCTGAGATCTTGGAAGATGTTGGTTATGTCTTTATATGGTCAAACATCTGTGATCATGAAATTTTACAGTTGCAAGGCACTTTAGAGACAATACAGTAGAATTGTCTCATTTTTCAAATGAGGAAACTGAGTTCCAAAGACGTGAAAAGTCAGGGTATTACAGTGGGAAGAGTTCTAGATTTGGATTCAAAGGACCTGGGTTTGAATCCAGCTCTGCAACTTCCTTTCCATCAAACCACTTACCTTCCCTTGGTCCCTCTTTCCTAATCTGTAAAGCAAGGGTGTGGTACTAGATGATCTCTGAAGCTTCTCCCAGCTCTAAATCTATGAGTCCAAAGAGCTTGCCCAAGGTCACACCATTAGTAAGTAGCAGAACCAGAATTCAAATTCAGTGTTCTTTACACTATAGTACACCTTGCTTCCTCTAGATAGATATCTGGTTTGGGGATAGATCAGAGGCTAGTGATAAGTATTTAAATACCAGCATAGTACAATAAAAAGAGGAGTGGATTTGAGATCAGAGAACCTGGGTCAAATCATGACTTCTTTGGAACTCAGTTTTTCTTCTACAAAAGAAAAAAAAAAGATTGGATTAGCTGACCTCTTCCAAATTCTTTTAGCCCTATTATGATCCTTGACTTCTTTGGAAGATGTTCTTGTCCTACTGACATCTTATTTAGAATAGAAGAGGATGCTTGGAAAACTTCAGCAGTTCATTATTGCCTTTAGGATAAAAATAGAAACATTTCTGGCAAAAACACTTTGACGTACCTTCCACTTACCTTTCCAGGGCTATTCAACATTATTCCTATTGACACACTCTACCTTTGAGCAAAATTTACCTATTTAACTAATGCCTGCACACAACATTCCATCTCCTGCCTGTATTCCTTTCTCCAGGCTGTTCTTCATTTCTTGAATGTAGTTCCTCTTCACTTTTGCCATTTGGAATCTCTACCTTCCTTCTAAGCTCAACCAAAGGGCCACCTCCTACTTTAGACCTTTATGACTTTCCCTTCCCCCAGGATTGTGACCCACCCTACAAAAATAAATACCAAGAACTGCTGCATGTTAATTTAATATGTTTCTGTCTGTATATACATTGTTCCTCTGATAGAATGTAAGCTCCCTAAGGGAAGAGATTTTCATTTTTTTATTTGTATCCCTATACCTAGCACAGTTCCTGGTACATGGTAATGGGTTAATAAATGACTATTGACTGATAGAGTAGAATAGAAAAGAATGTTATGGTGGGTGTCCCTCCCTTTCCCATGTGTCCTTGGCCCTCTCTTCCCTCTTTATTCTTTTGCTCAGTACTCTTATCAGCTTCCATTAATTCAATTTCATCTCTATACTAATCATTCCCAGATCTACTTATCCCACTGTAACCTCTTTCCTGACCTTTCATGTCATCCACTGTTTTTGAACATCTCAAATAGGATGTCCTGTAGACATCTTAAATTCAACATGTCCCAAACTGGAGTTATCCCCCAACTCCTACCCTCTCCCTAACTTTCCTATTGCCATCAAAGGAACCACCATCCTCCCAGTCACTGTCTTAAAATCTCATCCTCAACTCCTAACTCCCTCTCTCTATTATCCTTCATATCTAGTTGGTTACCAATGCATGCCAATTTCACCTTTGCAACATCCCTTGCATATATCCCCATATCTCCTCTATTGTTATCACCACCTTTGGTGTTTGCACTTATTACCTCATGCCTGAACCATTGTAGTGGCCTGCTGGTTGGTTTTACTGTCTCAAATCTCTTCCTACTCCAACCCATTCTTCACTCAGCTATCAAATTGATCTTTCTAAAGCACAGGGATGATCATGTCACTCCTCTGTTTTAATGAAGTCCAGTGGCTACTTATCACTTCTAGAATCAAATGCAAATCTTCTGTTTAGGACTCAGCATTCAAAGTTCTTCATAACCTAATCCTCTCCTACCTTTACGATCTTCCTATACTTTACTCCTCCCTACGCATCTCCTATCTACTCAGTGATATAATGACACTGTCCTTCTTGTTATTCCTCTCACAAGGGACTCCATCTATGACTCCATGCATTTTGACTGGCTGCCCTCTCCTCATTTCCACCTCCTGGTCTCCCTGAATTCATTTAAGTCCCAGATAACATGCCACCTTCTACAAGGTGTCTTTTCAAATCCCCTTTCATGCTAGTGCCTTCCTTCTGTTAATTATCTTCCATTTAGCCTGTATCTGTTTTGCTTATACATGTCCGCATTTTGTCTCCCCCATTAAACGGTAAGCTACCTGAGTATAGGATTGTTTTTGTTTGTTTGTATTTTGGCTTTTTTTATTTCTTTTCATCCCCAGAATTTTTTTTAATTAATGTTTGTTGACCAAATGACTGTTAGAGTTGGAAAGGTTTCCAGAGATTATCTAGTCCTTTTACATGTGAGGAAACTAAGGCCCATAGAAGTAATTTGTCTAACTTCAACAACAAAACCCAACTGAATTTCTCCTGATTTACCTCTCTGACTTCATTGCATATTTTCATTTTGACCCTTTAGGGTTGATGTTTGCTGTTGTTGCTGCTGCTGCTGCTGCTATTTTTTTTAAACAGGTTTTAGGGGCAAGATGGAAGGAAAAGACAATGTCTATAACAACAGATTTTTTCACTGCCCTTTATATACAATCCAATCAATAAAAACTTAATAAATGTTTGTTTCATGCTTATCATATGTAAGATGCTCTGCTAAGCTCTATGGAAGATATAAAGAAGTTGCCAACTACAGAATTTTGTAAGATAGAATTCTTAAAATAGCACCCCTTAACTCAGATAATGTTTACAGCCTGATTGGTTCTCATCATTCGATGTCTCCAACTATGATAAAAAGTATAGCAGAAAAGGTCAGAGCCAAAGGTACAACTGTCAAAAACACAGGCTTTCATTCCAGCTCCCTGAAGGGCTTTGTGTGGGTGTTTCAATATTCATTAATTGTACAATAGTCATAAGAACATTAAAACGTATTTTTAAAGTATTTTACCTTTACTGAATGTCTTTCACATAAGGTTCCCCAAGGATACCACAAATGAGCAATTGCCACTTTCAAGAGTCAAAATATTCCCATGAGACTGGTTAATGAGGATAGAAAGATCCCCAAATAAAGTTGCTGCAAAATGAACTACAACTTTCTCAGCAGGTAAGACCCAGCAAGAATTGGGAGCAAAAACAAATGGCTGCCTCCTGATAAACCAGAATCAGAGATAATGGGCAAAATAAATACTACAGAATTTGGTGATAAGGAATGATTTACCAAAAAACATAACATGTTGTATATTTATGCATATGTGTACATGTGTGTGTGTGTTTGTGTGTATAAACACATATATATACCCTATACACCCATATGCATCCACTTACACATAAATATACATTAGAACTGGAAGGGAGATTAGATATCACTTAGTTTAACACTATCATTTTATAGATGAAGGAACAGAAATCTTAGGGGACTTCAATTGTCACCTAAGTTTTACTTAAGGGGCTCTAAAGGGTCCTAAAGGACCCTCAAACCATTTCTTCACTCACCTGTCATGAAGAGTATCTTTCTTTCTTTCTGAAATTCCAAAGAGGCAACCCTCATTGGTAGATGTCAAAATTGATATATGGTCTATAGAAGACCATGGTGAAAATTCAGATATTCTCCTTTCTCCCTGAAAGGCATACAAAGCCTAGGCCAGAGAATTTTAGTTGGAGGGAGAATACTGAACTAATAGAATTATTGGAGAAACAAGGCTAAAGGAGATCATGCAAGATTAGGTCACAGCATCCAGGATGGTCACTGCCCCTTTGATGGAGGAAAGTCACATGTTAATTGACTACCACTTGTACAATAGCAAACTTTAAAGTAGGTAGACTGAAGATATGCAAATAGGTAATAGAATCACTTTATACCAATATGACCAATACAGGTCAGGAAAAGAGAAATGTGGCATTCTCATAATTGTCCATGAATCTCCAAAATCTCCATGAGACAGAGGAGTTATGTGTGTGCCAATTGTGGCAGAAAGTATGATCTCCCCAAAGGGGGGGATTTTGGAGGTAGATATAGAAAGTTGTTTGTGTGCTTTTGTAGAAATTCACAGCAAGATCCTACCTGAGACTAGGTGAGGTATGATGACTCTCCCTAGGGGAGGGTCTATCAATGCAGTGCATCTGTTTGGATTGATGAATTGATGCCAAGGTTGGGAGCAATGAATTCTATGAGCACTAAGACATCTAAGCTTTGTCATATTGAATGTATAAAATCTATGGACTCATTCTGGAATAGGATCTATGAAAAGCAGGAGAGAGACAATAAGGTAAAAAGAGAGCTGTGCAGCCAGGTGATGCAGTAGACAAAACACCTGGTCTGGTGTTAGGAAGATCCAAGTTCAAATCTGGCCTCAGGCACTTAGTAATTGTGTGACCCTGGGCAAGTTACTTAACCCTGTTTGCCTCAGTTTCCTCATCTGTAAAATGAACTGGAGAAGAAAATGGCAAACCACTCTAATATCTCTGCCAAGAAAACCCCAGATGAGGTCACAAAGAGTTGGACATAACCGAAATGATTCAACAACAACAACAACAAAAAGAGTTGGCTCTAACTACCTCAAATGAACACGGAAGGCTGCAAATGACTGGCTGTAAAACCCTCCAGAAAATGGGAGCTTTTCTCTATTCGTTGTTGTTATTTACCTTCTATTTCTTGTCTTGCAGTACTAGGTAGTGAGGTTTTGTTTTTTTGGATTTTTTTTTTTTGTTAAAGAAAATTGTCATGCCATTTGCAGGAAGCAGAGCTAAAGAAAGAGCCTGCAGGAAAGGCAGTTGCATAGACATACATATGTACACATATATATACATATGTACGCACATTATATGTGTATGTATATACAAATATATATAATAATATGAACATTTTTATCTTTATGTTTTTCTTTGTAATCCTACATGTTTTATTTTATGCATCTAAAAACATTATTCTAAGAAGGGGTCCATAAGTTTCACCAGACTGTTAGAGGGGTCTATGACATAAAAAATGGACCATTTCCCTATGAAGAGGACAAGTCAAGTTTTGGAAGGTGAAAGTCTAGGACTAAATCATAACTAAAATAAAGCCTGTCTACATGCCACTGTGAATGTTAGATTACAATCAAGCTGACACCTATAGGATAGTTTTTTGGAGCATATTATCTATATTACACCCCTTCTTGAATATCTTCCTAACTCAACACTCATAGGGTTGTAGTTCACATCCCCAGAGTATGACTATGCTCATGTTTCAAGAATGTGCATTGTGGGACCATCCTTCTAAAACTAAATACATGAGCTCCCATGTGTGTGCATCCCATAAATAGTCAAATAGTTAAAGGGCCTGGTATAGATATTTTAATATATTCATTAATTCTATGATAATCATAAGAACATTAATACATATTTTAAAGTATTTTACCTTTACTGATAGTCTTTCATCTGATATTCCCTAAGGATACCATAAATGAGCAATAGCTAATTTCAAGAGTGAAAACAGTGAAACTAGTTAGGAGGACAAAAAGATGCCCAACTAAGGTTCCTGAATAAACTACAACTTTCTCATCAGGCAAGATTAGCAAGAATTGGGAGTAATGGGAAATTACTACCCCAAAATAATTCAAAATCATAGGTTATGGGCAAAATAGAAGTATTACAGAATTTAGTTATTACCTATTAGCAAAAGAATTTATTAAGATGACAGTAAGAAAAGAGTATTGCAGGTTCCTCAAACTGACTTTTTTTTTTCCAGTCACATATTTGATGACTTTTTTTTGACATTCTCAATCTTTTTTTTATTTTTTAATTAATGTATTTTGATTTATCAACAATCACTTCTATAAGCTTATAAGTTTTAAATTTTTCTCCTCTTACCTCCCCACCTCCCTCCCCAAGACAGTGTGCAATCTGATATAGGCTATACATATACACTCCTATTAAACATATTTTCACATTAGTGATGTTGTAAGTAAGAATTAGAACCAATAGGAGGAACCACCAGAAAGAGGAAACAAAACTCAACAGAAGAAAAAAAAATAGTAAATAATATGCTTCGATCTGCATTCAGACTCCATAGTTCTTTCTTTGGTTGTGGATAGCATTTTTATCATGAGATTTGTGGAGATGTCTTAGATCCCTGTATTGCTGAGAAGGGTTAAGTCTATCAATATTAGTCATCGCACAATGTGGCTGTTACTGCATACAATGTTCTCCTCGTTCTGCTCACTTCACTCAGCATCAGGCCTTGCAAGTCTTTTCAGGTTTTTCCGAAGTCTGCCTGTTCATCATTTCTTATAGCACAATAGTATTCCATTACATTCATATATCACATGCACAGTTATGATTACTATTTCTGTCTTTCTCTCCATCCTTTTCCCCCGTTTATGCTTTTCTTTCTCCTTTCCCCTCTTCACTAGTGTTGTGCTTTTGACCACTGCCTCCCTCAGTCCTGCCTCCCTTCTATTAGCCCCCTCCATTTTCTTCCCCTTTTACCCTTACTACTTCTTTCCTCCCTTCTATCCTCCCTCCCTTTTCTTTCCCCTTTTCCCTCCTTCTGCCTATAGGGCAAGTTAGATTTCTATACCTAACTGACTATGTTATTCCCTTCTTGAGCCAAATCTGATGAGAGTAAGGTTCAAACAATGCTCATCTCCCTCCCTTCTTTCCCTCTGCTGTAATAGGTTTTTGTGTCTTTTCCTGTAATGTAATTTATTCTTGTCTGCCTTCTCCCTTCTCAGTACATTTTCTTAGATCAGATTAATCCACTTACTTGGATCCATTTAACCCACTTGATTAGATTTTTTTTTATCATTACATCAAAGTCAACTGATATCTACCCCCTTTATATATACTCCTTTAACATGGTGTAATAACAATACAGTTCTCAAGAGTTACAAGTGTCATCTTCCCTTGTAGGGATGTAAACAGTTTGCCCTTATTAATAACATATTGTTTCTGTCCCATTTACCTTTTTATGTCTCTCTTGAGTCTTGTATTTGAAGACCAAATTTTCTGTTGGGCTCTGGTCTTTTTATCAGGAAGGTCTAGAAGTCTTCTATTTCGTTGAATATCCGTCTCCTCCTCTGAAAGATCATGCTCATTTTCGCTGGGTAGTTGATCCTTGGTTGTAATCCAAGTTCCTTTGCCTTATGGAATATCATATTCCTCACCCTACGGTCTTTTAATATAGAAGCTGCAAGGTCCTGTGTGATCCTGGCTGTGGTTCCGTGATATTTAAATTGTTTCTTTCTGGCTGCTTGCAGTATTTTCTCTTTGACTTGGTAATGTTGAAATTTGGCTACTATATTCCTTCGCATTTTCAATTTGGAATCTCTTTCAAGAAGTGATCAGTGATTCTTTCTATGGCTATTTTACCCTCTGGCTCTAGGACCTCAGGGCAGTTTTCCTTGATGATTTCCTGAAAGATGCCATCCAGGCCCTTTTTTTCATTGTGATTTTCAGGTAGACCAATAATATTTAAATTGTCTCTCCTGGATTGATTTTCCAGGTCAGTTGTTGTACCAATGAGGCATTTTTTCATTCTTTTGTTTGACTGATTCTTGCTCTCTCATAGAGTCATTAGCTTCCATTTTCCCAATTCTAATTTTTAACAAATTGTTTTCTTCTATTAGATTTTGTACCTCCTTCCCCATTTGGCCAATTGTATTTTTTTAGGGACTTGTTTTCTTCAGTGTACTTTTTTTCCAGTTGGCCAATTGTATTTTTTAAGGACTTGTTTTCTACAGTTATTTTTGCCCTTCCTTTTCCAAGCTATTGACTCTTTCTTGCATACCTCTCATTTCTTTTCCCATTTTTTCTTCTACCTCTCTCATTTGACTTTTAAAAACCTTCTTGAGCTCTTCTAAGAAGGCTTTTTGGCCTTCAGACCTGTTCATATTCCCTTTTGAGGTTCCAGATGTGAGTTTGTTGATAATGTTGTCCTCTTCAGAAATTCTGCCTTGATCTTCTCTCTTCCCATAACAAGAATCTATCGTTTGTTTGTTTTTGCTCATGGTGTTTGCTTATTTCCTGGCCTTTAAAGAGATTGAGCTCTCCTGCTGGGGAGCAGAGGGTAGTGACCCAAACTTCTTGTGTTTGGAGCCTAGGGCCTGGTCACTGGTTTTGTGTGCTGGGGCCTCCAATGCTTGCAGTTGGAGGCTGTAGGGTTCTGGTAGCTTACCTGGTGTTGGGCTGGAATCCCAAACTGACTTTTCAACTACTAGATGTAGACTCTTCCTGGGTTAGTAGCTCTTCTGCTATATATGCTGTGGTCAATAAAAAAGAAAAATGCCTTCCTTCTCCTTCTCAAAGAGGTAAAGAGCTGTCTTCTTCTAATATTGATTCCTTTTTCTTTGATTCACCTGAATTGCCCCACTCTTGAATTGCTGGTAGTTTTCAGACTTTATCTATTTAAAGCCCCCAGGGACTTAGCCAATTTTTATCCAATCAGCTCATATTTCCCCATCAGACTCAATCAGAAAGAGCTGTCCATATGTTGTAAAGGGATCCCCTGATCTGAATACTTTGTTACCAATCAAAACCTTATCAACAGTTACTACATCCATTCTCCACTCTTATCCCCATACAGTCTGTACCATGTCAGTACTAGGTCAGACTGAAAAAGAAATACACACACACACACACACACACACACACACACACACACATGCATACATACATATTCAGATTCAGAGGAGTGGCATTCAAGTCTGAAGTTTTAAAGGTCCAAAACTGGAGAATATAGAATAATTCTATTTCATCTTCCCCATGGCAATCCTCCAAACATCTAAAGATTAAGCCTCCTTAGTGACAATCAACTAAATCCCCTCTTCTCCAATTTTAATATCTCCCAGTCTTTCAAAAATTAAGAATTGTTTTCATACTTTTCTGGACAAACTCCAGTCTGTCAAAGTCACTCTTAAAATGCATTATGCAGAATTAAATATGATACTTATAATATGCTCTCACCTGCACAGAAGTCTGTGTGTTTATTATATACCGAGACTTGGTTATCACCTTTCTATTATTGCGGCCTAATATTGCATTAGAATTTTTGATAGTCATACTGTTAGATCTTATTTAGATTGCAGTAAACAATCTCCACATCCTTTTAACAAAGTTGTTTTCTAGACATATGTCTCCAATCCTATACTCACCAGAATTTTTTTACCTCAGCATAAAACATTACATTTATCCCTAATAAATTAATACTTGTTAGTTTGAATTCATTGTTCCAGAATACTTTCTGTCAGCCACCATGTTGCTGTACTTTCTAGCTTCATTTTATTGACAAATGTGATAAAATGATGTTTCATGCATGACATCAGTAAAAATTCTGATGAGTACAGAATTAAGGATAACTACTACAAGATATCACTATTCAGAATATGTGATTTCTGAGCTCTCTTCACCATGTAGATTATCACAACTTGATGATTTATAGCAGCATGTAAATTACATGGGACAATATTAATTTTGATATAGTTTTATTTTTTATAACAATGCTTATACGTCTTTCCTACTGACAGTAGGATGATTTGGGATGCCTAGCCTTGTCTAGACGAAATTGTATTAAGCCAGTTTTCCCACTTTGAGTTAATTCTCTATCAGTTGGGTACTTAATTTAATACATATTTCATTATTCTCTTTTTTTAAAATTTAGCGGTTTTTAAGAATGAATGGTATTCTCCCCAACGTATGTGCAAAAGCTTTAGCTTTTAAGTTCAATGACTGCTACTGGTATTGAAGCAACTGTTGAAATAGGAAAGTCAAGTGTTTGATCATTCAATCACTCAACAAATCTGCATCAGTTGTAGCAAAGCACAAAGAAATCAATGACCAAATATGTAAAATATTGCCATAAACTGAAAAACTATTGCTAAGAAAAAAAAAATAATTAATCCTCAAAAAAAAAAAAGATCAGAGGGACCTAGCACCTAGAGAGATTGTTACTGATTTTAAAAAAAATTTTTAAACATGGTGGTGGAGGCTTTTTTGTATTTTTTTTGAGGTTACTATTTGTATTTAAAAAAAAAACCTCATCACTGGAAAAATGAAGCATTGATGATTGAAAAAAGGTATTTTTTACTGATCAAACTCACTCTTTCAATCAAGGCTATATAAAAATTTTGGCCATAAGAAGCCTAGGTGAGCCTGTAAGATCCAGGGATTTTCATCAGACCTTAAAACATCTAGCCCCCCCCCCCCAAATATGACAGGAATTGTTCTAAACTTCTGGTGTACCTGCAAGTCTTGCTCCATTGAGGGTATGATTAACTCTGATAACTATACTGATATGCCTAGAAGAAGAACTAATCCAGAATTAAAGATATTCCTAAATGAAAATGAAATATTGCAACACTACTTTATACCAAGCTATATATTAGAAAAAATTAATAAACTTATCCAAGGGATGAAGATAAACAGGCTTCAATGGCCTAGAAACTCATTTGATTTAGACACCATTGAAAACCTATGGTTTATTATCAATGCTAGACTTCAAAAAATGGACTGTGTGTGAAAATATATTTAATATCAAATATAATTAAAAACATGGTTTCATAAAGAATTAACAAATATGTGTCAAATTTCATCAAATGAATGCCAAGTTGTGTAAAACAAGTGACCGCAACAAAAAGAAGGTACTAAATATTAAGAGATTTTTTAAGCTATAAAAAGTTGTAAGGTTTATTGTGAAATTAAATAGAATTATTTCACTTGGTCCCAGTTAATTTGCATACTATTGTATCACCTTGTGTCCAGTCTGGTGATGAGCCTCTCCAAACTTTCCTAAGCTAACCTTTAGAAAAGAAAAACACTAGACCTGCAGTGCAAACTCTTTCTAGCTAGGTAAAACATACCAGATCTTATACTCTACTATTCTTTCCCATAGTCATTGAGAATATAGGATCACCTCCTGATTATGATAATATATCAAAATAGGATTTTTTTTCAATTTTCAATTACTATTACTTTTTTTAAAATTTGCAATTTAAGTTTTCTCTCCCTCCTACCTTCCCATAGTCCCATTGGAAAAAAAGAAAGGTAAAACCCTTATAACAAATATAGCTAGTCAAGCAAAATAAATCCTCACATTGGCTATGTCTCACAGAAGATAACTGAGTAGAGGATAATGATGTCACATTTATGTATCACCTGGGCTTCTTTGGGCAGGCCGAGTTCTCATAAAATGGAGATGCCATTGAGGAATCTATTGAGCACACCCACTTTGCCTAACACTGGGGAGCCCACTGTGTCCCCAAAACATGGATGTGGGTCACCTCCCTTGATTGGATACCTGCATCTTTAAAACTGGTGAAACTGAACTCTTTGGTCTCTTTTCTAACATCTTTCAGCTGTGTTCCTTTCAGTGACTCCTATCTGCTACACACAGCATGATGCAGCATGAACTGAACTGGTCAGAGGAATCACAAGTCCTTTCTTTGGTCCTTCTCTTTTATCCTAGTTCCAAGAAATGGGTCTGATGGTGTTTGTTTCATTCTGTGTCACTTGTCTTCCTTGGTTTCAGGTGCTGGGATCATCCCCACACGACCAGACAGTTCAAGCCATGGTGAACTGGGAGCCAGAATTTCAGATGGGGGATGCAGCAACCCAGCCCAGCACAGAAGCCATGAGAAGCAAGCATGTCTGGAAATCGAGATCAAGGGGGTTTGGACTTGGAATACGAACTGAGCTAAGTTATGAACTTAAGACCCTTCATTTCCCCAGAGACTAAATTAGTATAAAAGGAGAAGAGGAGCATGTTTATGCAGTGTTATATATTTATGATTATAACTTTTGAAGTAAATATTCCTTTATCAAAGCTACTATGTTACATATGTAACACTTTATGATTTATATTTTCCTCACAAAAGTTAGATGAGGGTATTACAAATGTTATTATCTACATGTTATAAATTAATTGAGCCTTATCCTTGCCTATAGTCACATAATTAATGTGTTGAAGGTGAAATATGAATCCAGGTCTTCAAATGCCAAGCTCAATGTCCCTTCCATTACACCACTCAATCTCTCACAAGATACTACCTAGAATACTTCTTTCAGGCTACGATTGACCATAAATCAGTACTCCTTAGATACTATTGCCTAGCAAGTTATGTTTATACCTACCTACTATTATTTGACCCATAAATTTTCCATTTTGGTGGAGAAAGAATGTTTGAGTTGAACTGAGACCTTCAGGATCATCTCTTGTCCACTGTCATTGTCTAAATGAGAACAGTGAAATCTGGAGTGTCAGAAGACAGAATTCTTCAGTCATATTTTGACCCTCCTTGAGAAAAGAGAATGCCTCTGTAAGGATGACTCAGGCCCAGGACAATCTGGAAGGAAATTCTTTCATTATCACTGACATTTTCTCCACTCAGTAAGTCAACTAAAAAGCATTTATTAACTGTATTCTATGTAACAGACATGGCATTAAATGCCGTGGATAGAAAGAAAGAGGGGCAGCTAGGTGGCACAGTGGATAGAGCACCAGCCCTGCAGTCAGGAGACCCGAGTTCAAATGTGGCCTCAGACCAAAACACTTGACACTTACTAGCTGTCTGAGCTTGGGTAAGTCATTTAACCCCAATTGTCCCCCAAAAAAACCCAAAAAACAAACTGAAAGAAAGATAAAGTCTTATCTTGACTCACCTGGTCTCTGCTACATGATTAATGATAATGATAATAATAGCAGACATAGCACTTTAATTTTACAAATGTTTTAGACATATTATCTCCTTTAATCCTTTCGACAATCCTGAAAGTATATACTATTATTACCCTGGTCTGATCCTCTGGCAGTTCCCGACACACCTGGAATATATTTCAACATCTGTTGAAATTCTTCTGTTCCTCTAAGGCCAAATTTTAGTGCCACATCCTCCATGAAGCTTTCCCTTATCCTCTAGCTAAAAGTAATCTCTCCCTCCTGAAATTTTCTTACAGCATTTTTTTTTCTGGAATCCTCTTTTGCTCCTATCACATTCCCACTTTGGCAGAGAGGCTGAGCTGGTCGCAACCTCTTTGGTTCTCAGTTTCACCTTGTATCATGCTTATTTATATATACAACATATATTCCCATGAATTGCCTTTGAAAGAAGGGATCAGTCATAGGATCATAATTTAGAATCAGAAAGAATATTAGATATCACAGAGTTCAATCCCTTCATTTTACAAACGAGAAAATTGAGGCTCAGAGAGGTGAAATAACTTGCCCAACATCACACAGGGAGTGAGTAGAAGTGTCAGAATTTGAATCCACATCCTCTTATTCAAAATTCATTGATATTTCCAATGTAACCTTCTACCTCCCCAAAAGGGATTGAGACCTTTTTCATCTTTTTATCCACATTGCCAAGGTCTCTCACTGTATCTAGGGCTATCTCCAGTCATCATGATCTATATCTTGCCACTGGACCCAGATGGCTCAGGAGGAGAGAGTGAAGCTGGTGATTTTGCACAGCCTTCTTCACTTAAATCCAATTCATTTGCAAATCATGGCATCACCTTCCTGATGTCATGGTCCTCTTTGAGAGCAAAGGACAAACAACAATAACATGTCACGGTGCCCCACCCCCCACCTCAGCAGGTCTATAATCATTGTTGAATTGACTCAAATTGAATTAGATCCTAATGCTATCCTGTATGTCCTTCAACTCTGATACTGAACCTCATTTTCCTTATCTATAAAATAAAAGTTCCCATCTGCCTCTAAGGCCTATCCTAGTATTATGATTTTGTGAAAGCCTTAACCATCTAGTTCTAAGGATTCTAGGGGTTCTTGATGAGTAATCAAGTACTTTCCCATCTAATTCCCTACTTGCTCTGATAATCAAGAGAAAAATGGGAAACTAAGAGGGAAACCAAAAATCCTGAGATAAATGAGGATGGAAAAAATATGAAGCACAAAGAATCCAATCTATGACAAAATCACAGTATCAGGACATGGTAGTAACATTCTGTAGTGTCCTTCAAGTGTTTTCTTCTGAAGTTTTAATAATATTACCCAGAAGATGTCACCAGCTTTTGGAAAAGAGCCTGTTTTCTGTTGTGCTCAAAGCTACAGTATGTAAAATCACCATTCTCTAAATTATGGATATATTTTTCTTCCTTTCCATTTCCTAGCATCATTGCTAGTGAGTTGTGTACATGTACTTCTTGACTTGCTAGACAAAGAAGAGAGCTTATTTTTAAAGAGCTTATCCTTATTTATTCTACTAAATTCCAGTCCTACTTTGAAATATCCACACTCTATTTGGATATTAACTGCATCAGAGCACCACACCAACTGTGTTTTTGCTTGGCAGTAGATTGACACTTTCCTCTGATAGCAAATTGCTCACAGGCTTTTTTCTCCTTTCAAAAAATAGAAAATACTCTGTTACACACACACACACACACACACACACACACACACACACACATCATTATTTTCTTTCTTCCTGAGAACCAAGTGAAAAAGACAACAATACTTCCTTTACCCTCAGGTAATTACTTAAGTAAACCTTGTCTCCTCTAACTTCAAAAGCAGCCCAATAATAGTGGTGTAACAACAGGCAACCTATATAAATAAAAGGTTTTTTTAAATTATTTTGATGGGCTTGGTAGATAAGAATAAAATTATAGCTTCAGTTCACTGAAAAAGAAATTAGGTCTCTGGTTTTGGAGTTTGGGAATTTTTTGTTTGTTTGTTTGGTTTGGTTTGGTCTGGTTGGTTTGGTTTTTACTATTGTTTCCATTAGAAAGACTCTCCTTTCATTATATGGTCTGTGTTGTATTTTTTCAAGTTTGAAACAGTATAATTTTGTATCTGGAAGAGACCCCTAGAAGGTATCTTAAAGATGGTCTAGTACTAGTCCCGCATTTCATAGATGAGCAACCTAAGACCCAGAGAGTGTATATGGCATATAAACACACACACACACATACACACACACACACACACACACATACATACACACACACACACACGTCAAACTCTCTCGACTTTTCTACTATCCAACTGCTGTACCTTACACTATTTTTAAAAAGATATTTCTAATTTCAATTCAATTCAACAAGTATTAACCACCACTAAGTGCACCTCTGTTAGGTGGCAAGGATGCAAAGATGAAGTAAGTCTCTGTACACAACTTACAGTCTCATCAAGGATATTATAGCCTCTGTCTAACCAAACTAATCTGGTACCTTGGGTTTGGCAAAATAATGAAATGAATCACTCATAGGGTTCTATGGTTAACAAAGTAAGCTTTCTTAGCCATAGCACAGGAAAGACATTTAGGGCAAGGAAGGGATGTGCATTGAGGATGACACTGATTCAGTTAAACACAGCCTTCTGGTGCCACTGTTGGGAATGTTGCTGGTCAGAGCCTAAAGGAAGAACCCCAGTCCTGGAAACCTTTGTACTCAGGTGAAGTAGAAAAATATCACAATGGTCTGAAACTTAGTCCACTGAATCAATTAAATTCTGAAGACAGATTGAATACCCTTTAAAGAAAAACTATCCAAACTTTCCTAGGGTGGGATACTATTTCTACCACAGAGGGCATGAAGCATGTGTGAAAATAAGTGTAAGACAGAATGTGATAATAAGAAAAAAGAGGGTCAAGGGGCTATGGGAAATTGAGAGAGGCAGACATAATGGGCATTACATTCAACACTGGAACCATCCTATTACCTAGATTCTACAGTATTTAGAGACTAATATTTGCCTATAGTTTCTATCATGTGAATCCTCTATTGCTCCATAACAATTTTTTAAATAGAAGAAATTAAGTAATAGAAAAATTCTCAACCCCTCACCACCAATTAGGAATGAGTATAAAATCCCAAAGATTCTCAAGCTGGCAAGGGAAAAAATTCCAGGGAAACATTTCCTCAGGTAACAAAGGATTGAATTGTGGCTTGAACTCCTCTCTGGTCTAAGCTCCTATATCAATCTCCAAAAAATTGACTGTGAATTTTCTCTTCTTTTCAGTTTTCAAAGAGGCTGCCTCTCATATGACTTCCCTCTCTAATATGTCAGAGTTTTCTTTATAATGCTGTTCCATTCCACCTTCATCACCAGCACCCACTGAAGATCCACCCTCTACCACTATACTCTGCTGGTCTACTGCTGCCATCTGCTCAAATTGCCATCTGCTGTTTCTTTCTCAGGGTAGAGTTGTGGCTCTTTAAGCAAGAAACTAAGTCAACCTGTCTTTGGGATGATAACATTTTCAGCTCTCTTGTTAGTAATTACTATACAAAACCTGGGAGCTAATCAAAAGATACAGACTTTGCCAAAACCCACCCCTCACTTATAGCTGGGTTTGGGCAAATGAAGTTCTTTTACTTCTTCCTTATTCTTGGTCATAGGCTTTATGCCCCGCCCCCACACAGTCTAAATTATCTGTTGAGCCTCTCTGCACCTGTGAATAAACACACAGACAACTTATCATTTGTCTCTTCAATTCCCATCGGTCCATTGGCCCATGTAAATTGCCTTTCAGGTTGAATAAAGTTCAAGGAAGCACTTATCAACAGGAGAGAAAGAGCAACCCTTGTGTTTTGACTCAGTATCCCTGCCATCATATCAAAAACCCTTATCCTCTTACAGTGAAATCTCAAAAGGACTTAGAGCTGAAAAGATGCTGAGCCCATTTAGTACAATGCCTTCAATTTGCAGATGAGGAAGCAGAAATGTCATACAACCAGCCTAAGGTGATGCAAGATGTAGGTCACAAAGCCAGAATTCAATCTCAGGTCTTCTCACCCCCAAATCCAGTCCTCTGCTTACTGTTCCTCTTGTAGCCATATAAAGCAAGAACCAAGGTTCTACACCTTTAAACCTACAATTAGACTTAAATAAAGCAGAATCTGTTAGCCTCCAGCAAGGATTACAGGTCCCTTATGTCCAATGAAAATGTTTTATTTGTTCCTCCAGGAAGTCTCTACTGTTAAAGAGTTTATGAGATCACTTTATTCAAGCATTACAATCTCAATTTTAGGGTACTTTTTCACAAGGAAGCATTTACAATTAGAATTTTTTAACCACATAAAGGTTCTAACATGTCTGTACTTACATTTCAACTCTTCTGAGTATCTGTAAACAGAATTTGAAATTATAAAGCTCTTCAAACTTTATTTCCTATAATATAAATTATTTCAAATGAGATATGTTATTTTAAAAAAACACTCTACTACAGTGTCCAGCATATAGTAGGTGCTATATAAATACATACCCTCTCTCCTTCCTAATAGTATACAAACTCCAAACCTTTCTCATTCAGTAACATTTGAACATGTGTGTCCCAACCAGGACAGTTATAAAAGAAATCTGACAGGAGTTTGACTTGCAAATCAGGACCCTTACATGCATACCATTTTAATCTTCAGACATATTAGATATAGTTTAATGAACATGAACATCATCTTCCTGCAGTCACAGAAAATCATAATGAAATCAGTGGTGATGGAGCTGTTTTCTCACCTCTCCTTAAAGACAGAGGGTATTAAAAAGGCAAATCCTTATCTAATTAAGCTCCCAATAAGGGACTGAGACAGGCAAGGGCAAAGGATGTTGTATGCACAGTTCATTTTGATTTTGTTTTCCTTTAGACAGATTACTAAATTGCTACAATAGAAACAGTTCAAGGCATGCTTGATAAGTTGCTGTTATTACCTCTCCTTGTGAGCTGATTTTCTCTTCTTATATCCTCCCAGAATCAGTTGGTAGAAAAGCACATACGTGATAAAAACATTTCCTTCTTCTCTTTGCTTCAGATAAATAGGAAAACTATTACTTGGTGAGAAGAGACACCTTGCAGTTAAGAATGATTATTTCCACACTGGGGGTTGGAAAGTTGTTGTTTTTAGGATTGCAAAGATCTTTCTTTTTATTGGCACAAGGAGGGAAGGATACAAGTAGTTTTTTGAAGATTCACATTGCCATGCTTTGCCTCTGTCTTCTGGAAACAACTGAAATGAAATGTGTATAGGCTACATGGACATTCATATTAGCCTGTCATAAAGGTGTTTCCTCCTAGAAAATAGACTGTGTAATAGCCACCTCTGATTATCCACAGTAAATCTTGTTTTCAAGCTCTTTTCTGATATAAGTACAATAAGGAGTACTATCCCTTCATGACACTATTTACAATCTATTATTTACTTTTTCTCTTGTTTAATACTTTACATCTGTCCTGTGTGTGTCTTTTATATACCTATTCATTTACCCTTGTCTCCTATGTTGTAATGTAAACTCCTTGAGGGCAGGGACTCTTTTTGCCTGTCTTTCTATCCAGGAGTTTTGCCATATATTAAGAAATTTATGCCATGTTTAAGAAATGCATATTAATTGTTGTTATTTTTCCTGTTTCCTGTTCCATGAAACCTTAAACCCAAAAGGAGATTTATTCAGTCAAAAGATTTAATCCCCTCCCTGAACCCAGGAAAGATGTTTGAGGTAAGACCAATAAACTGAGAGAGAGAAACAACTCTAATCCATCATCATCATCATCATCATCATCATCATCATCATCATCATCATCTCTTTTGATTCATTCTGAATGATTATACAACTGGAGTTGGGATACACCAACTGAGATACCCCAGCATGGAACATGGACCAGATCACAATTCTACACAAGGAGAAATAATGTGGAAGCAACAACAACAAAAATCCAACTTAGTATTCATAGTGTATCTCCATTACTTTGTTTCCAATGTGGAGGATTCCCAAGAAATTAGACACACCCACTTCAAACTGAAATTCAAGACCACATTCCAAAGCCTAAAGTAAATGACTTTTTGATTAGCAACTGTTTTGGATTTTCCACACCAGTGCTTCCCCCATTAGCACAGATTATCAAGATTTGATTGTATTTATATATACCATGCAACTGCCTTAAAACACTACCGCTGAGATGAAATGGAATAATATACTCTAATTTCTTTGAAAGTGAGTTGCTATTATACAAACAGAAAATGAGTCCATGGTATATTAGGTTTAGTCTGATGGTCAGAACAACAGATGGTGAACTACATGGATAACTAGTAGGGTCATTTATTTGAGGTGATTACCACAGAGACACTATATAGAAATTGAATTTTGGTGGCCATCACTGAGTCAAATAAAAGAAAACTACAACCCCCCATTTTTGTTGCTCAGTCATTTCAGTTGTGCCTGACTCTTTGTGACCCCATTTGAGGTTTTATTGGCAAAGATATTAGAATCATTTGCAGTTTCCTTCTTCAGCTCATTTTACAGATAAGGAAAGTAAGGGTTAAATATTGCCAGGGGTCACACAGCTAGTAAGCATCTGAGGCTGGATTTGAACTCAGGCCTTCCTGATTCCAGTCCTAGTGCTCTATTCACTACACCACCTAGCTGCCCTTCAAACCCCCATTAATATTCCCATATTATGTGGATAAAATCCCTTTGCAAGATTTTACTCAAAATATTCACTTCTTGATTTTGTTTTTTTTTGAACAATGTGGTTTATTTTTTGGCACAAGAGTATGTGAATTACTTGGGACAAGCAACAATTTTTATCTGGCTTCATTATGTGTCAGCAATGGCTATGCATGCACACCCCTACTGTCAGAATGCCTGACAGACTATATTGAACTGTTTTCCCCACTTTTGAGTTCTCTGTCAGTTGAGTGCTGGATTTCATGCTATATATGCATATTTAATTGTTATCTTTTGTTGTGTTGTGTGTGTGTTTTATTTTTTAGGAATAGATGTTAACTCCAAAAAAATGTGCAAATTTTATAGCTCTTAAAGAGCATACTTCAATAACTATTAGAGGTAGTGCAGTGGCTGTTGGAGTGAGGAAATGGAATGTGTGTAGGATTATTTAAATCCAATATGAAAGAGGATCAATTGCACCAAAGCACAAAGGAAAGTGAGCTTGCAAAGAAAGTCAAACAAAATATCATGTTCTGACAAAATATTTCTACAAAATGGCCTAAACTGGCAGAAAACAAGCAAATACCTTTAGAAGGATATGTAAGCTGGATCTTTGGTTAATTAATTCCTCTACAATGAGGTGTAGGCTTCTTGGAGTTGAGGAATAATGAGAATTTTTTTTTAAGGCAATTGGGTTTAAGTGACTTGCCCAAGGTCACACAGCTAGTAAGTGTCACATGTTTGGTTTGAGGCCAGATTTGAACTCAGGTCCTCCTGACTCCAAGGCCAGTGTTCTATCCACTGACCCACCTAGCTGCCCTGAGAAAATTGGTTTTCAGTTGCTGTCTTTTGCTATGAAGAAAAACACTTGTCATAGGGAAAGAAAACATGAAGACTAGAGTACTGAAGTTTGAAAAACCATAATAGTTATTGATGGAATTCACTCTTTCAGTCAAGGCTATATCAAAACTGCTGTCATGAAATTCAAGGTGAACCTGTGAGATCCAAGCATATTAATCAGGTTTTTTTTTAAATATCCACCCAAAAATGTTTTGGCAGTATATATGCATGTGTGTATGTATATGTATATATACATACATATACACATCACACACACACACACACACACACACATACACATACATGTGTGTATTTCTAGTGGACCTAGAAGTTTCCTTACGTTTGAAGAAATAATGAACTCTGATAAGTATATTGATATACAGAGAAACAGAATTACTCTGGAATTAGATAAATCCCAAATGAAAATGGAACATCACCAAATAGCTTTGTATTATAACACATATAATAAAAGGTTGTAATATTTATCCAAGAGATAGAGATAAATATTTTTCTGTGGCCTTAGAATTCATCTGAGTTAGACATCATTAAACTTACAGGTTATAATCCAGGCTAGATTTTGAAAAAAATGGGATTGCTCAATAAATTGTACCTTTAATATGTGTTAAGTGTGATTCCACAATGAAGACTTTTAAAAACAATGTCAAAATTTTGTCATCTCAATGCTAAACTGTGTAAAACATGGGATTCCTTTAAAAAGGCACTATCACATATCAATAGTTTTTTAAAGATGTAAAAAGTTGTAGGATTTATTGTATGAGTCAATATATTCAATTATTTTATTTTGTCTCAAATAATTCACCAACCATTGCAGATGAAATGAGGAACCATTTCTGATACTAAAGGAATGTGGGATAGTATATGTGATGAATAAAGAACAAGACTGGCAATACTTTATGTGATCCCAGAGAAACATGTGTCTAAGAGAATTCCATGTTTCCTGAGGTTGAGAAAGTGTTGCTTGAATTCTTCCATTCTCTAGTTCCCCATGTCTCCATCCATTCCTCAAAAAAATATGAGCTAGGGTTTTGATTTTTTTTGGGAAGGGAAAGGGCAATAATGGTTTATTTCCTTTATCTGGCTCCAGAAAGGGAAGGGTTTACTAGGAAGGATCAACAATATGATCATGAAAGAGTAAGTAATAAGAGAAAGCACAGGGAATAGTGTGGTGAGAATTGAGAGGTAGAAGTTATGCTAATGATGGTGCTGCTGGCAACCAACAGCTGTTTGTCATTTAAGGTTCTGATCTCAGCAACTTCTGTGTGACTTCTCCATTTGCAATTGCTTTTTTTTAAAGATTCCCTATTACAATAACTATTCCTCTTCCGTAATTTCAATCATTTCTTTGTAATCACTGTTGATGCTAGACAAATGTGTCTCCCTTTTCATAATGGGGCTACTTTGTACTTCCTTTAATTTTAGATTATTTTAATTTCATATTCTAGTGCTTAAAGCTTTCCAGTTAATGGATCATTTCTACAGATGCTCATTTTGCACTTAAATGTAGACTGAGATTCACAGGACTCATAGTTTTTAGAGACATTCTCTTGCATCACCTAAAATCATGCTGTACTGTGATCATTATCAGCATCATTCAATATCTTGTAATGTGATGTTCATCTACAGTCACTGCCATCCAAAATTCTCTTCAATGGCCACTAACATGTGTGTGTCTTCCTGGTTACTAAGAGATGCGACATTTTGTCATGAGTTTTCCATGAGTTTTCCAACTTTATACTTCCATTTAGTGGTGAAATTACAATTTTTCTAGGCCAATTCAGGACAGAATCAAAGATAGATAAGGTGTTCATGTCTGTACTATTAGTCTATTGGTAGGACTATCTACAGTATAACTTAACATGAAATTGAGATGTTCTCTGCTTTACTGGAGTGAAGTGCAGTGGCTCTGTCCAAAGTGCAAATTGAGAAGGGTTTCTGCTCTGAAAACATCCCAATCTTAATTTCTAAAAGCATAAACTTAAGAAATGATTATTGAATAGGATTTGTATCAACCAACAAGCATTTAAAAGGTGACTACTATGTATCAAAATTGTGTTAAGTGCTGAATATAGATACAAAAACAAAAATGAGTCTATCCTCTCAGGGAGCTCATATTCTATCAGGAGAAACAGCACACAACTATATACAAAATAAACACAAGATTGTTATTTTTTTGTCAGGGTTTGGGAAGTGCTGACAACTGAGGACATCAGGAAAGGCCTCCTGGAAGAGGTGGCATTTCAGCTTAGAAGTGAAAGAAATTAGAATTTCAGAAAGGCAGAGAAGAGGAGGTTGTGTATTCCAGGCATGGAGATGGCCACTATGACACGGAGTCAGGAGACAGAGTCTCGTGTGTGAAGAACAGTGAAAAGGCAAATTTGACTGGATCATAGTGTATAGGAAGGGAGACAATGAATAATAAGGTCAGAAAGGTAGGAATGAGTCAGATTGTGAAGGGCTTGAATGTCAAACAGAGGATTCTGGATTTGATCCTAAAGGTAATAGTGGAGTCATTGGTGTTTACTGAGCTACATGGAAGTTACATGGAAGTTACATGGTAAGACCTACACTTAGAAATATCGTTTTGGCAGCTATGTGATGATGGAGTAGAGAGGGAAGAGACTTAAGGCACCAAGATCAGTGAAGAGGTTATTGCAATAGTATAGGTGAGAACTGAAGAGGACCTGGAATAAGGTGAATGTCAATATTAGTAGAGAGAAGAAGTTGGATGCAAAAAATCTTATATAGGTAGAATTGGCAAGACTTGGCACCTGATTGTGCAGTGAAATACAATGGGGAGTTGACAGTTTGGAGGTTGCAGACCTGAGTGCCTTGATGACCTTCACAAAAATAAGTATAGCTGGAAGATGGTGGATTAAAAGAGAAAGATAATGAGATCTACTTTGAATATATTGAATTTGAGATGTCTACTTGACAACCCAGTCTGAAATATCCAGTAGATAGTTGATAATGTGAGACTGGAGCTCAAGTGAGAGATTAAGATTGGATATATTGATCTGGGAATCATTTATAAGTGAATTCACGGAAGTTAATAAAGTCACCAAGAGAGATAGTGTAAGAAAAGACTAGAAAAGGGCCGAGAACAGAGCTTTGGTATACACCTACAGTTAGGGGGTAGGACATGGATGATGATGATTGATCAAAGACAACTGAGAAGAAGGGACCAGACAGGCAGTAGGATAACTGAATGCTGACATGAAAATTCAGAGAGGACAGAGTATCTAGGAGGAAAGGATGATCAACACCAGCAAAAAGAAAGGATTAAAGGCCATCTAATCTACCATTTGAGACACTCAATAATTTTGAAGGTTGAAGATAACTGGCAGACCATAAAACCATCAGTGAGTTAGGGAGGTGACTGTCCCAAGCATGTGAAGACTTCTCCTGGCAGAATGGGAAGATAGGAAGAAGGAAGCAGGTGCTGTGGAGCACTTTGAGCTTAGTCAGACATAAAAGATGTCAAGGTAATCCACTGCATCCCATGCTATCACCAATCATCTTCACTTTTTTGTTGCCCCTAGACTTCCATAACTCTGTAAAAGAGAGTGAGGCATCTGATGACTTTGTAAACTCTTCCTCACTTACATCCAATTTATGTGCAAGTCAAGACATCACCCTATGATGGCACTGGTCTTATTTGAAAACAAAGGACAAACAGCAACAACAACAACAATTTTGGAGAGAACAGTTTTAAATGAGTCATAAACCAGACTGAAAAAAACTTGAATGAGAAGAAAAGAAGTGGAGACACTGAGAAAAGACCAAGGAAATTCTGTGTAAAGTGTATATACAGGCAATTCTGAGACAATGACTTGAAGCACATAGCCTCATAGTGTTCATGGGATTTAAAGCTGGAAGAAATATTAGAGAACATGAGGTCTCAGATTTAGAGTTGGAAGGAATGTTAGAGGTCCTTTAGGTAAAACTTGTTTTTTGAATAAGGAAACTGAGAGCTAGCCAGGTGAAGTGATTTGAAGGTCATACAGGTGAGTAAGCATCAGAATTAGAAGTTAAACCCAGGCCTTCTGATTCTAAATCTAGCACTTTTTTCACTATATTATACCTTGGAGGCACTACTGTGAGTGGTCAAGAACAGCATATGAATGAAATAGAGAATGGATAAAAAAAATACTAAGTACTCACTATATACAAATATATGAGTACAGAGGTTGGGGTGTTGGCAGCCAAACCTGCCTTCCTACTCAGAATCAGTCCCAAGTGACACTCCCTGGGAAATCAGAGATAGTTGATGGACAGAAATTGTTATGATACTATTTCTAATCTTATAGCCCCAATAATCAACATATTACTAGGTAATAATATCTTGTGTTTACATACATTATTATACCCATTTTTCAGATGAGGAAACTCAAAAAGGAATAGTAATTTGCCTATTATCACATAAGCAGAAAATGTTAGAGCCAAGACTCAATCCTAAGTCTTCTGTCTGAATTTAGTGGTTTTTCTATTATGTCATGCTTCAAGGTAAATGTCAGAATGCCAAGGTCCTACTGGCTCTTCATATGTCCTTCTTATCTTAAGATCTTAGAATGGGATCTTCTAAACTTGGTTTCAAGTCATCTTTGGGGGAAAGTGCACTGCAATGCTTCAAACAACTCAAAGGATGAGTTACTGGACTAAAATACCATTCAACTGTGAAATTTCTGTTACGCTAAACTCTATTTACTTTGGCGTTTATATTAGAGAGAGAAAAGTGTGAATCAATGCAAGCACACCAAGGAGTAGAAGTTAAATAGTGTTTGGTTTCACATGTCATAGACAGAGTACAAAAAAATCAAATAATCAAATAGTCTAAATGGACTGTTCTGAAGCTCAAATAGCCACCTGAAGTTTTCTGATAACAGATGGAATCAAGTGATTAATCAAAAGTCTTATTTTCTCTGTCTTTTTTTTTTAATGTTCAATAATGATATGTATAAGAGAACCAATGAGGTTAATGAACTGGGTGCTCCAGTGGCTCAGGAAATTAGCAAATTATTAGACAAAACCTGTCCTTGGCTCCTCACTTTCTTAATTTCATCACTTGAGTCATGCAACCTTGAACACCAAAGCACACTAGTGCAAAAAAGAAATTGTATATTTAAAACTGTAGGTGGGTAAACCAGCCAACTCTCTTTTGAAAAAGGTGGCTGCAAAACAAAGGAAAATGGTAGCTTTTCACTTAAAGACAATATGGAATAAAGATTTGTTTCTTTTTCAAGCTGAACTGAATATGAGTTTGACAGATTCACACACATTAGGATATTGGTATTGAAATGGGTATTTCAATTATCCTTTCCTCCAATCTCTAATCAGAAATCCAATCTGTTCCTTGAGAAAAAGCTCCTGGCTTAAAATTTTTAATCTCTGCAAAACTGTTTTACATCCACATTGTTTTCTTTAATAGCTCCATTGCCTTAACTGCTAAAGTTTTATGTGTATTTATGTAAGGGATTGAGTGTATTATGCATTATGCATCATGCTGCTAGCTTCAGGGAGAACAGGGGCAGTGCACTACTAATATAGGGCCTACTATTGAAAGTTTATGAATGTATTAACCTCTGATTTTGCCTCTCTCCTCAAAATTAGAAATTATTTTTCCAGGCTACACAAAGCAAATCCAAGACATAGGAGAGGGCTGATCACAGAAGGAAGATGATTTTAAAATGTTTCTTCAGGGTTTCATGTTCTGAAATATGTCAATGGTAATTTAATCTTGAATTTGAAAGATTATTGCAACTAGTCATTTTAATCTTGAGATGTATAAGCATTATTTCTCTAGATTAAATGTCAACTTAAATCACAGGCCCCAACAAGGGTCCAAGTATCACTACCTTGGGGCCCATTTAGGTCAGTCTTATAAGTTGTCACCTTCTGTCATTGCCACCCTCACACATCACCCTGTCCCACTTTCATGATTTCATAAATTATTAAAAATAAGTTCTATTTTACTTCTGAAATGGCATTCTTTCTAAGTTACTGACTTTTGTGGCATTCAGGTTGCTGATCTCCAACATGGCATGATCCCATGAATGTTTTGTTTTTTCATGGTTGCTACTGTTATAATAGATCAATATGACTGCAAGCATTTTTAAATAGACTGCATCACTTTGCTAGCTTTTGCAGTTCTTCAAAAGTTGAATCCTGGACAAAAAAAAGCTTTTGCCAAAAGAAATTAATTATCAGTTTAGTCCATAAGCTTGGGTGTTTGAAAAAGCATGATGCTTATATTACCTGGTATGCTTAGGCTATGTCCTACTAATGTGATATTCTTTTTTTATGGGGAAAAATTAAAACATTTCATTAATCACATGACACACCTGGAAACAACTTTTCTCCTCTATTATCACCATCATGAGTTGCTAGGGACCTGAGATTAGGAGAAAAGGAGGAGGAAAAGGAGAATACATCTCTCCCTTTCTGTTTCCCTCTCCCTCATCATTTCCCTGCTATGTGATTTCATCATGCCTCTATGTGAGATAACTTCTTCCCCACCTTGTGAACTTCTTGAGGGCAAGGACTGTGCTTAGTGACATGGAGCAGGCATTTAATAGATGCTTATTGACTCTGACTCTCTGATTCATTTATTTCTTTATTACACATTTATTAAGTGCCTGCTATGTGTTATGTACTATGATAAACTCTGAGGATATAAATACAAAGAATTTGTTCATATTATTTCATGTATTTCACTGGGCCACCATCTCTGTTTTAGGTTAAGATTGTTTTTCTAATTACTATTCCAAACCTAAAATTCAACTCCATGTTTTTTCTGGTTCTTCCCAGAGAATCATTCATAACCACTCTCTTCCTTTTCTGAATATAGATCTGGATAAATATTTTAAAAGGTTGCACTGTTCTTTATGATTCCAGTCAGTCTAGGAACCCACATTCTGAGCCCCTAAACATTCCCATCCCTTACCATCTCTAAGCTCTCTGTAAACCACCCAGAGTTTCCCTCTAGAAGAAAACAAGCCAACTTTGGGGATTTTTAAGTGTTGATCTTAAACATATGATAGCAATCTTTAAGAATGTGAATGGCTGTCAAATAAAAGAAAGCTTAAATCTGGTCTGCATTGCTCTAGGCAGCAGAAATAGGAGAAACAAGTGAATGTTGTAGAGAGGCAGATTTTGTATAAAGGTAAGCAATACCTTCTTAGGATTCAGAGCTTTCCAAAAGTTGAATGGGCTGCCTCAAAAAGTAATTGACTCTATCTAGATATGGTGGTACAGGCGAGGATGGTGCATTCATTCCCTCCTACCAGGTAGGCTAAGGTTTCTAGACATCTTAAGATTGGGAGTACTGAGGGGGGCAGAGCCAAGATGGCGGAGTGAAAGCAGTGACTTGCTTGAGCTCTCCCCCCAAACCCCTCCAAATACCTGTAAAAAAAATGACTCTAAACAAATTCTAAAGCAGCAGAACCCACGAAAAGACAGAGTGAAACAAATTTCCAGCCCAAGACAACCTGGATGGTTGATCAGAAAGGTATATCGTGCCAGGTGGGGAGAGGAGTGCAGTTTGGTGTGGGCACGCAGACTGCAGAGAACCTGAAGCAGGCCTCAGAGGACTGAATCACAGGTAGCTGTGGTGGTTTCCAGACTTCTCAACCCATGAATGCCAAAGACAACTTGGAAGGTCATTGGGAAAAGTCTGTGACTGTGGTGAGAGAGAGAAGCTAGGTCTTAGCCACAAGTCCCAAGTGTGGCCTGGGGCTACATTTGCCTCCTGAGCTTCAGGCCCACAGACTGAGGGGGAATCAGGTGGCTGATCAGAGTGGGATTGCAGGGATCTCTTTGCCAGTGCTGAGGCAGGAATCTCTTGCGTTGCCCATGCCTGGATCTGGGTGACAGTTCTGAGGGGCAGTCCTGGGGTGAGGAGGAGTGCTGGCTTGGTGGAGCTTGTTGTGGTGGTGGAGAGGAAACACCTTGCCCCTTAACATACCATCTCGGAAGAGCTGAAAATTTACAGGTCCCTAGAAGTATCTCTGAAAACAGCTGTACAAACCCCCTGAAGCTTGGGATAGTACATGCTCTACATTGGAAGCAGACTCTTACCTTAACAAAGAGTTTAAAACTCAAGTAATTGGCCAGGATCATGAGTAAGCAGTGCAAAAAGAGTCAGACTATATTATCTTACTTTGGTGACAAAGAAGATCAAAACATACAACCAGAAAAAGGCAACAAAGTCAAAGCTCCTACACCCAAAGCCTCTAAGAAAAATATGAATCAGCCCCATGCCTTGGAAGAGCTCAAAAGGGATTTTGAGAAGCAAGTAAGAGAAGAAGAGGAAAAACTGGGAAGAGAAACGAGAGTGATGCAAGAAAACCATGAAAAACAAGTCAACAGTTTGCTAAAGGAGACCCAAAAAAATAATGAAGAAAATAACACCTTAAAAAATAGCCTAACCCAAATGGCAAAAGAGGTCCAAAAAGTCAATGAGGAGAAGAATGCCCTAAAAAGCAAAATTGGCCAAATGGAAAAGGAAGTCCAAAAGATTACTGAAGAAAATATTTCCTTAAAAATTAGAATAGAACAATTGGAAGCTAGTGACTTTATGAGAAATCAAGACACTGTAAAACAAATCCAAAAGAATGAAAAATTAGAAAACAATGTGAAATATCTAATTGGAAAAACAACTGTCCTGGAAAATAGATCCAGGAGAGAGTTTAAAAATTATTGGACTATCTGAAAGCCATGATCAAAAAAAACAGCCTAGACATCATCTTTCAAGAAATGATCAAGGAAAACTGTCCCGATATTTTAGAACCAGAGGGCAAAATAGAAATGGAAAGACTCCACTGATCTCCTTCTGAAAGAGATCCCCAAAGGAAAACTCCTAGGAATGTTGTAGCCAAATTCCAGAGTTCCCAGGTCAAGGAAAAAATATTACAAGCAGCCAGAAAGGAACAATTCAAGTACTGTGGAAACACAATCAGAATAACACAAGATTTAGCAGCTTCTACATTAAGGGTCTGGAGGGCATGGAGTATGATATTCTGGAGGGCAAAGGAGATATGATTACAACCAAGAATTACCTACCCAGCAAAACTGAGCATAATCCTTCAGGGGAAAAAATGGTCATTCAGTGAAATAGAGGACTTTCAAGCATTTTTGATGAAAAGACCAGAGCTAAATAGAAAATTTGACTTTCAAATACAAGACTCAAGTGGAACATGAAGAGTTAAACAGGAAAGAGAAATTATAAGAGACTTCTTAAGGTTGAACTGTTTACATTCCTGCATGGAAAGATGATATTTGTAACTCATGAGACCTTTGTCAGTATTAGGGAAGTTGGAGGGAAATATTATATGTATGTATATAGATAGATAGATAGATACATACATACATACATACATACATACATACATAGAGGGCACAGGGTGATTTGAAGATGAAGGGATCATATCTGGAGAATAAAATTAAGGGGTGAAAGAAGATTATACTAGGAGAAGGAGAAGGGGAGAGGGAGAATGGGTTACACTATCTCAAAAAAAAATAGAAAAGAAAAGGCACTTACAGTGGAGGGGAAACAGGGGAAGGTGAGAGGGAATGAGTGAATCTTATTCTCATAGGATTTGACTTGAGGGAATAACACACACTCAATTGGGTATGGAAATCTGTCTTACTCTACAGGAAAATGGGGGGGGGATGGGGATAAGAGAGCAGGGGGATGATAGAGAGGAGGGCATATTGGGAAAGGGAATAATCAGAAGCAAATACTCCTGAGGAGGAACAGGGTCAAAAGAAAGAATAGAATAAATGGGGGGGGGAGCAGAATAGGATTAAGGGAAATAGAGTTAGTTTTTCACAGCATGACTACTATGGAAGTGTTTTGTATAACTGCACATGTATAACCTATATTGAGTTGCTTGCCTTTTCAATGAGGGTGGGTAGGGAGGGAGGAAGGGAGAAATTTGGAACCCAAAGTTCTAAAAACACATGTTTAAAAAATGTGTTTAAAAAATATTTTCACATGCAACTGGGAAATAAGAAATACAGGAAATGGGGTACAAAAATCTATCCTGCCCTACAGGAAAATAGAAGGGGAAGGGGTTAAGAGAAGGGGGGAGAGATAGAAGGGAAGGCAGACTAGGGGAAATGGTATTCAGAATGCATGCCATCTTGGGGTGGGGGGAGGGGTGAGATGGGGTGAAAATTTGAAACTCAAAATCTTGTGGAAGTAAATGTTGAAAACTAAAAATAAATAAATTTATTAATAAAAAAAAAAGATTGGAGTACTGAGAGGCAATGGACTAGTTTTAAGCCAATCAAGTGTCTAGATTATTTGGCATTAATACTATGAGTTTGCTAAGGAGGGGTGAATCTGCCCAGGTTGGAACACAGAACAAATTGAAGCCCTTGGGGTGATCACTGTGGTGCTGGGCCAGTAAGTGGCCCCAAGAGAGGAAGACCCAGTGAGAAGAAGAAATAGATGGACTCCATTAACTCGCCATCGTGGAAGGTCTGTAAGCAAAGGTAACTTGTAAAGACACTTCAGAAGACCCAAAGTTGGATCAAATGGCCTCTGAGGTCATTTCTGACTGAGATTCTGGTTCTCTGAATTCTTACATTTAAATTTCTGGTGGTGATATTAACCATTAACTTGATCAGATTCAGCAGAAAGGATCAGGAGATGGGCCATTCCCATGTTTATCCCCATAGTTATGTGTTCCACTTTGTGGAATCACAGTAGCAAAGTAACAAGGTCTCTATGGTTTGAATAGAGTAAACAACCCTCTATTCCCCAGTTTTGCCCCTTTTTGTATAGCTACTCTGTGTCACCAATCTAATTGGTGTGGTTAGTATGGATTTATCCTATTAGGTTAGCTAGGTTAGTCTCATTTACTGGCCTTGTCCTACTCCCTGAGTCCACATGAACTTGGTATGGTGGAATCCAGTCCCTATTGGAAAAGATAGACCATATTTAAATACTGTATATGGTTTTACTCTTTATATGGAAACATTAAAGCAATAAAACAATACATGGTAGAACATCTCAGTCCTTTTGACCAGCCCATATATTCTACAACTTCCAAGCAGATTAAGATATTACAGAGGTTGCTTTAAATCCAAAAGTTCTAGGGTTCAAGGTTCAAGGTTGTTTTTTGTTTGTTTGTTTGTTTGTTTGTTTGGTTGGTTGTTATTGTTGTTGTAAGCATCTTATAGTTACTTGTTCTTCCAGGGGGAAATAGTATAGAAAATATCACACTCATATCATCCAGTAGAGTCAGTCACTAAATGAAGAATGATGAATTATGAATGTTGAGTCTTGGGTCTTCCTTGTGTCATAGAGACATAGACATAGGACAGAGGGAAGACTAAAAGTCCTGATAACTAATGCTTTTCCTTTTTTAAAAAGTTTTATTGACCTATTTTGATTTTGCTTTGCAAACATTTTCATTTTCATACAATGACCTAACCTAGAGAAGCTCTCTTGTAATAAAGGAACAAGTAAGCAAAACTACCAATACAGTGACCTCATCTGAAAGTGCATGCAACATTCCACATCTGCAGCACCTCCCAAACCTCCCTATTTTGTCTTTTTTAGCTATCTTAAGTCTATTTTCTCTCCCTCCCACTTCCTAACACAAACAGAAAAGAAAAGAAATTCTTATGACATATATAGTTAAGCAAAAGAAATTGCCTTACGAACTGTATACAAATATATATGTATTTAAATGTATATAAATGTATACTGTATCTAGAAATGCTGCATGTGTGTATATATACATATACATAATATGTGTGTATATATCCACACTATATATAATATATATATCCACATGCATATATATCCACACACACATATATGAAATATACATGTGTCATTCTGCACCCCAAATTTTTCATCTCTATTAGGAGGTAGAAGAAGAGTTTATTTCACTGGTAGTCTGGATGGTTATCATATTGGTCATAGTTCTTAGAGCTTTCAAACTTAGGAAACTCTCTCTTTGTCAATTAAAAAGGATAAAGCTAGAGAAAAAAGTCACTCAATTAGGAAACACTAGAAGATAAACATTGATAAGACACGAGAAAAAAATATCTATATCTGTAGACTTGAAAGGTGAAACATTTTTTTAAAAGTGATTAATTAGATGGGCTCTAAGTTCTATGAATAAGTATATCACTGGGACTCTGTGGGAGAAAAAAATCTTTGAATGTCTAGGATAATGTAAAGCCATGTGGAGGCATTGGTTAATACTAAAAGGAGTTTTATACTCTTGATATTTTTTTCTATCAGGCCTGATATAGGTTTGATAAATCAAGCACCTATACCTAGAAGGATATGGGCATATAGAGAAAGGCACCTAGAGTGGCTGATAAATATTCATGAATACAGCCACCAAATCTAAATACAATACAATTCAACCAGCATTTATTTAGATCACAATATTATGGGCCTATGATATAGGGAAGATGATGTTGCTATGGTCTCTTATCCTACCCAGCTATGGAAAGGAGTACGGCAGAAAGGCAGCTAAATACTGGCAAGCAGTTAAGACATCTATCACATAAGGTTTCCTGAACACCTCACTAGAGACTTAGCATCAATTGAAAGACCCCAAATCAATCATCCCTCTATCAGAACTAAATGCTAACCTATCTACCTTTGTCTCATTCCACAATCACAACACAGTTTTGTTCCCAAAATAATCTTTACTTCTAATTATTTTTAGAGGAAGATGCATTTTATGTGTCTTCTGTTCTTGCCATCCATTCTGACCAGATATCTGATTTCTTTAATATAAAGAGCTCCTAGAGAAGAAATTCCCTCTGTTAATGAAAGTCTGCCCCTGATCTGCAATTCTCTTCAAGAGCTACCTAGAGCACAGGTCTTCAATACTGCCCCTATGTGGCCCTCAATACTCTTAAGTACTGCCTGAACCAAATTAAAATGTAATTGGGAAATATTTAACAAAACAAACAATAATTCAATATAACATAGATAACATTTCATTTTAAAACTAAGTTTTATGGAGACAATATGCATGCAATTCATATGGAGACAATGGATTAGTGGCCCCCTGCTTCTATTTGAGTTTGATATTACTGGCCTACAGCACTAAGAGGTTATGTGACTTACCCAGAGTCACACAATTCAGTATATGCTAGAGATGGGGATTGAACCTAGGTCTTCCATACTACTGGATCGGCAATCTATTCATTATGCCAGGCTGCCTCTCATCTCATTTAAGCCCTGCCATTTTTTTCTTCTAATCACTGCAAATCCTAAACCACTGGTCCTGCTTCTAGCCCAGCTCTCAAAGTCACCATCTGGTAAAATAATTCCTATAGAGAAGGGGCCAGTCCCACCCCCCCCACCCCACCCCCCGCAATTGTCAATCGACTGCCACACACAGGGCAGACAACCCAGCCTCGATGGAGTACCAAAGCACAATAAGGGACAGAAGACAGCACGTGCCAAGTAAGTCAAACTAGTACCTTGACCATCTTCCTTAGGCCTTAATAGAAACAGGCCAGGACCCTGAACCCAAAAGGCTTTGAAATAACAGTACTTTCAGTACAGTGCTCACAACCATTGTCTGGGAAAGCAATTCCTATGGAAATGCAACTCAGAAATTGCTCTTGCAGGTGCAATCCAGCCATAGCTCCTAGAGAACCAGAAAATAAATCTTTAATTTTTTTAATTATTTATTTTTAGTTTTCAACATTCATTTCCACAAGTTTTTGAGTATCAAATTTTCTTGTCATCTCACCCCTCCCCCACCTCAAGACAACATGCATTCTGAATACCCCTTCCCCTAATTTGCCCTCTCTTCTATCATCCCCCTTCTTTTATCCCCTTCCCCTTCTATTTTCCTGAAGGGCAGGATAGATTTCTATACCCCATTGCTTTATTTCCCAGTTGCATGTAAAAACAATTTTTAACATTTGTTTTTAAAACTTTGGGTTCCTCTCCCATCCTGGTACAACAGACCTTTCCAATCAATCACCTACGTTGTCTTGTACTGGAAATTTGTTTCACTCTATCTTTTTGTGGGTTCTGCTACTCTCAAATTTCTTTAGAGCCATTTTATAGGTATTTGGAGGGGTTTAGGGGAGAGCTCAGGCAGGTCACTGCTTTTACTCCATTATCTTGGCTCTACCCCAAGAAATCTCTTTCAACTAAAGTCCTTAGCAAATGCCAAATCATTTAACATAAGAAACTGATATAACTTTACCGTATTAGAGAATTACTTTTAAAAGATTCATTACCATCTATCTGCTTTGCTGCTGCATCCTAAGGATTGATCATGAAACCTTTCCATATGACTTGCAGCTGAAACCTCCCATATGTTCTGTCTCCCTCATTAGAATGGAAATTCCTGGAGGAGATGTGAAAACGTTGGGACACTAATGCATTCTTGGTGGAGTTGTGAAATGATCTGCCTATTTTGGAGAGCAATATGAAAACATGGGCTTTTATAGCCAAAAGGTCTTAACTGTTCATATCCTCTGACCCAGCAATACCACTACTAGGGGGGAAAAAGTCTTTTATATACAAAAAGATTTTTAAGTCGTTATTTCTATGGTGGCAAAGAATTAGAAATTGAAGGGATGTCCATCAATTGAGGAATAGCCGAACAAGTTGTGGCATGATTGTTATGGAACACTATTGTGTTACCAGAAATGAAGAACAGATTTGCTTTCAGAAAAACCCGGGAAAACTTATATGAACTGATGTAAAGTGCAATGAGCAGAGCAAGGAGATAATTGCAACAGTAACAGCAACTGTGAATGGTCTAGCTATCCTCAACAATAAAATGATCCAAGAGAATTCTAAAAGATTTATGGCAAATGTCGAAAAATGCTACATAAAGAACTGATGATGTCTGTATGAAGACTGAAGCACATTTTTTTTTAACTTTGCTTATTTTTCTTGTTTTGATTGGAATTGGGTTTTTTTTGGTCTATGTTATTCTTTGCAATGTGGCTAATATGGAAATATGTTTTACATAATTGCACATGAATAATCCATATCAAAGTTCTTGCCTTCTCAAGGTGAGGGGAGGAAAGTGAGGGAAGAAAATTAGAATTAAAAAATTATAAAGTACAAATATTTAAAATTGTTTTTACAATTTTACAATGTAATTGAGAAAATGAAAACATTCTAAAATGGAAAAAATAATAAATTTACATGCAATTGCTAATCTGCATTGGGAGGAATTTTTTCACCAAGTGGTTCTTACACCAATGACATCAGAGTTTTGGACCATCCAGCCTTACATATATACATGTGTGTCTATATACATACATAAATACATAAATACATATAAGATGTGTATTCAAAACACACATGTGTAGATATGTCTATATACATTTATGATACACAATGTGAATATTTATACAGGTATTTGTATATAAAATTCATAATATATGTGTATAAACAAACATATGTTTATATATGCATATATGTATATGTGCATTTGTATAGTCACTAACAATAGGTAAAAAGACAAAAAACCCTCTTCCTCCAAAAAACTTACGCTTATTCTACAAAAAGGTTGGCAGAGGGGAGAGAAAGAATGAGAACTTGAGTTGTCAAGAATATAAAAATCCAAGTCACTTTTGCTTTATGGTCTGCTTTCAAGACATTTCCTGTAAATTATGTCCCATATTCCAAACTATCCTGTAAACATCTTGATGGAAGGTACATGTCTCTTGTTTCTCTTGTTCTCGTTATACTTACGACATATACTTATGATGGCATTTTGTTTAAATTATGTTCAGAGCTGTTGACCTACTGACAAGAAGTGAAAAGTGTGAGAGAAACAGGAATGAACATTCACATAACCATCCAAGAACAGAACTCATAGAAACATGTAGGCAGGCTGCTGTAGCCATTACAGCAGGCAATGGTGGCAAATGTAGAAGGAAGGTAACATAACTTTTTCCTACCAACAGATGATCAGTGAACTGTTTAAATGATTGTGGCCATCTTTACATGGTATAGAATATACTGTGGGCTAGTAACATCTTTAAGCTTTGAAATGATCTCATTTCAGATAATAGATATAGACTAATGTATTTTTTTCCCTGTGTCAATGATTTTATTTCCAAATGTATCTTAATCACCCTGGGATTGACTCTCAACTCAGGGAAAGCTATGGATATGCACTGAATAGCATAATATATTTGGTTTTTTGTTTGTTTGCTTTTTCTTTTTTTCTCATAAAATGTTAACCTTTAAAACATGTTGTGGAGAGTACTAGAATTTATGCATAAAATAAACTTTTTTATTTAAAAAAAAAAAAAGAACGGAAGCTCCTTGAGAGCAGAGACTGTCTTACTTTTCTATTTGCATCTCCAATGCTTAGCACAGTGTTTTGCACAGAGAATGCTTACTAAAGGCTTTTCTTCCTTCCTTCCTTCCTTCCTTTTTTTTCTTTTTTCTTCCTTCTTTACTTTTTTTCTTTCCTTTCTTCCTCCCTTAATTTCTTTCTTTCTCTTTTTTTTTAAATTTCTGTATAACAGCATTTCTTTCACTAGACTTTCCTTGAATTCTCTGGAAAATGGCTAAGAGTGAACTCTGATGGTTGTAGTTAAGAAACCTCTTTCATATGATGAATGAAGCCTACTTGATATTTTATCTCCAGGGGCCACTACAAATATAATAAATTCCACTAGATTCCATGAGAAAAAATCAGTCCCATTTTATAGGTATTAGGTAGGTCAGAAGAACTCAGTTCTTCCTTAAGTATGAGTTCAGAAAGAGAACTTACTCTGATCTGACCTCCCCCCACATCTACTTTTCTGCATTGGTTCCTGGTACTAACACGCAAAGTCATTGAAATTTTTATTATCCTTCTCTGGGACCCTGCCTTTTCAAAGAGTATATTTACGTGTGCTTACCTTTAACCTCTTCCTGTTCCCCAGGATCATCAGCAGTAGACAGCTCTGAAATTCAATAAAGAAAATAAAAGTTGAAAGAAAGAATGAATAAAACAGAATTACATTGAGAGGAAAATTAAAAATTCCTCTAGCCTTTCAATCTGCAGAGCTGTCAGTTGTATAACACATAAGCACTGATGAAAAGTAACTCCCATCGTCTTCTAATATTATTAATTTATTCTTCCTATTTATTTCTTGACCCTTGCAGAGCAACTAGGGTGGCTTCATGCGGAGACACAGAAAAGGCAACTGCTGGGGCCTTTCTAAACAGGACTTTTCAGGCCACCATGACTGTCAACCCCCTATTGCCCTTCTTCAATTCACTGAGGGGACTCCATCCCTCAAGTACCATGAGCAGGCAGACCTTTACAGCAGTATTCTAATCAGGATCTTGGTCTACAAATCATTCCATATTTGGCATTTCCTCCCTCCTATACATGGTAAATTACCACCTCTTGCTGCCTCAATTCTTTTGATTCTGATTTGTCACCTTCTACATGTTCCAATGGCCCCGAAGGTGGCTGAAGTAGGTGCTGTGGAGAGCTTACTTAGAGTCTGGTTAGAGATTGAAGATGTCAAGGTCATCCACTCCACCCCAGGTCATCACCAATCATCTTGACTTTTGTCCCTCCACTGGACTTCAAAGACTCTGTAAGAGAGAGTGAGGCTGATGACTGTGCAACTTTGCCTCACTTAAATCCAATTCATGTGCAAGTCAAGACATCACCCTGTGATATCAGTACTCTTCAAAAATGAAAGAAAAACAACAATAGCCATCTGCTTTTGTTGTTACTGTTCATTTGTTTCTGACTCTTTGTGATCCCATTTGGGGTTTTCTTGGCAAAGGTCCTGGTGTGGTTTGCCATTTCCTTCTCTAACTCATTTTACAGATGAGGAAACTGAGGCAAATAGGGTTAAGTTGCCCAGGGTCACACAGCTAATAAGTGTCTAAGGCCAGGTTTGAACTCAGGTCTTCCTGACTCCAGGCCCACCTCTCTATGCACTGCAACACTTAGCTGCTACCCACTTCCAAAGACTAGCTTCTATACTGCCCTTGCACATGTGGGATCATAGAGTCATAGATCTAAAGCTGAATGAAACCACCGAAGCCATCTAGTTCAAACAAAGAGACTGAGCCTTAGGGAAATTAAGTGTTTTGCCAAATATCATGCAGGTATTAATGTCAGGGATGAGACCTGAGGAACAGTGTGTCATAGTGGAACAAGAGGTGGCCTAGGAGCCAGGAGGACCAGGGTTCAAGTCTCACTTCTAACATTTACTGGCTATGCTGCCTTGGGCAAATCACTTATCCTCTCAGTGTTCTAGGAAATGCTCTAAGGCTATAAATTGCACAGATGGTACTGACCTGTATTAGTAATTGCAAAATCTTATTTCATTTCTTTCTTTAATCCTTATCCTTATCTTTTCTGCATCTTCTGACACTATTGATAAACTCCTCCTGGGATACTCTCTCCTCCCTTCTATGACACTATTCTATCATGATTCTACCCCTATTTATTGGACTATTCTTTCCTTTTACTGGTTATATTCCATCTCTTAACCCCCAAGTGTGTGCGTGTGGAGTGTGTGTGGTGTGTGTGCGTGCGTATGCGTGTGTGTGTGTGTGTGTGTTTTAGCGTATCTCCAAAGTTCCTGAGTTCTCTTCTCCCCTGACACACTCTCCTTTAGTGATCTTATCAGATGTAATAGGTTAAATTATTATCTTTACAAAAGGACTCCTGCCAAAAGATATATAGGTAATATATAGACATAGATTAGATATAAAATATATACACACAATATACAAATATATGTATATATATGAATCCATATAATAATAATAATAACTAGCATTTACAGAGCATCTACTATGTGCCAGCCACTGTGCTAAGCACTTTACAAATATCTCATTTAATCATGTATTGTATGTAAATATTTATGCACATATGGGGATATATACACACATATATATCATAGATCTATATAACATATACATATATGTACATATGTAGACATTTGCATTATATATCACACTTACTATATTGCATATATTCATTACAAATATATTACATATTACACATATTGTACTGTATATATATATTACATCTATGTCACATGTTACATATATATTCAAACTAATCATATTTTATGCCCAGTTGGCATGGCTGAACAAGGGCTAGAATTGTCAAAAGCCATGCCTGATTAAGAATTTTGGTGAGTACAAGACAGAGTTAGAAGTAGAAAATTTCTAACACATGTGCCCAAAGTCTTTGTTAGGAATCATATGCCCAGTAGGTATACTGAGTCCCACACAAAGTTAGATGTCACTGTGTCTCTCAGTATTTCACTGCCATTGATTGTGTGACTTCCAGTAAGTGACTATGCTAAAAAAAAAAAACAAACCTAAAAATCATTTTGACCATTATGTGAAAGAGGCAAATACTCAAAACCTATATTGAGTTACTAGGATAAAATGTAATAACACATGTCCTATAAACCTTAAAGCACTATATACATGCTAGTTATTATTAACTATTTTTATTACTATCCATATCCTAGAACATCACTGCCATCCTTCAGTCTAACTTGTTTTCCATGAGATTTCACACACATAATAGACATGGTATGCACCTTCTGAAGATGTGTCATGCAATCTAGAAGATAAACTTAACTTTGATTCATTCATTAAATGTCCCCCTATCATCACCATATCTCAAACAAGAAAATCAAGAAGATAATAACAATAAAAAGGTCCAAGGAAAAGTCAGTCTAACATTCATCACTGAATGGTGCTGTGGAAAAATTGATAGATTTGGATTCAGAGGACTGAGGTTCAGATCCTGTCTGCCACTTTTGTGCCCTAGAGCAAGGCAGTCAACTTCTCTGGGGCTCAATTTCTTCATCTTTGTAAACTAAAGGATTTCTAAACTCCATTCTGGTTCTATGATCCAGTCAGTTCCTGGGAATCATCCATAAATAAAGCTCTAAATTTCAAATTGTCAGATACACATAGGATCAATCAGAACCATTACTGACTCTCCCTTGCTGATCCTGTATTCCTCCTCACTGTAGCTGGAATCTTGATTCCTTCCTATAGTAAAAATAAAGCCCTTAGCATGGCAGGTAGTAACAATACATGCATGCCTTCTTTGGGTATCAAATACTTTACAATCCCATCTAAGCTGTTTATTTCTTCATACTTTTATTCTATCACAAACATGATCCCCTTCACACTGGGTATCCAGGGAAGTGTTTTATATAAGGATGCTACGATTTGCTGGTTCTGAGGGATAAGGAAATATATTTGAATTTTCAGAGTATTCAATTTCCTTAAGATGTCAGGCAAAGTTTTTTGGAAACTTTGCATTGTAATGTAGAAAGGTTTTTATCTTGGTCTTATAACTAGGATTTTCTGGTTATTTCTGTGTTTCTTATGCATACATACATGTATACCCACTCACATTATCACTTTTTGAGACAACTGTCTCAAAAAAGGGGGGTATAATAAAAAGCTAAGATCTGCTTCTATCATACATGGGAAGTATATATTTAGCAATTTATTCACATATTCATTTGATGCCCAAGATTCAGAACTAAATCTGAAAATATTTTTTGAAAACATTTTTCCTCTAAATCGCTATAAGAAAGTTTGTATGGACTTTACTGTTTTAGCACCTTGCATTAAGTGCCTTACTTAATGTTCTTCACAAATGTGAATAAAATCTTTCTCAGAGTTACTAATTACACTACCAACACTACGGAATCATTCAAACGATTTACATTTGAATATGATAGGAAAACCCCTCAAATCTTCATGACTATTTTACTAAGATACTAAAAGTTTAATATATGTAGTTTTAAATCCAGGTAGACATGGATAATTATTCAATTAAATCTGATGATTTCGGTGTTCCTTAAATATCTATATGTAGAGTATATATATGGAAAGAGTGAGAAGAGGGGAAGTATCCTCAAATTGAAAATTCTCTTTCTCGTCAAATCAAACAGATTATATACATTAACATCTCATTGTCCAAAAAGGAATTCCAAACTATCAACTTCAATAGTTAAATATTATATGTAGATGAAGACCTAAGATTTAATTTTAGTAGGAAACTCCCAGTGTAAAACTCCCTTCAATGATGCACATGAACAACTCCTCCTAACATATATATATATATATATATATATATATGTTTGGTTTGAGTTTCAGACAGAATATCCCAGTTAATATTTATCAAAGGCAGAACTTGAACCTGAGTCTTCCTCATTCTAAGGCTGGTTTTGTATCCATTCACATACCATACTACCTTTTGGTGAGAAATAGAACTTAATTAAGTGACAAATATAGGCTAAATGATAAATATCCCATATTTTAAAAGGTATATATACTTACTTTTGTTTTAAAGAAATTTAAGCTCTATGAAATTGCCTGTATCTCCAGAAGGCTATTCCACTTGGTTATGATTTCAAATTTTTAAGCAATGTTTCCCGCTGATTGCAGGACATTTGGCCTACAATAATTAGTATTGGAGTTTTACAGCCTACTTTAAACTCAATCTGTTTTATGGTGGAAGTGTTTACTTTTGATTACAAACTCTGCTGAATCCATAAAGCTGGGGGTGTGAGGCAAAACCTTGAAGAAAAACCTCAGTTGAAACTGGGGTCCAGGCACACATTTCTACACACAAATTTAGATATACAGCATAAATAATTCTTCTTCACCCATTATATGTCCTTGAAACACCAAAATTCGTTACCTCTCCAAAGAAACTATGTAAGGCTTTACCTACAGAGCAGGCAATCATTTTGGTTGTTTTTAAGTTGTGTATACAAAATATAAAGGGAATACATTGTTTATAAAGAAATAAACCACAAAACATGAAAGTAGTATATTTGAGATAGAACTGATTAGAATTTAGCTTTTGTGGAATACAGCTTTAACTTATATTCCAAGTCCAATGTGCAGGACAACATAAAATTACATTTCACTCCTCTAGGGAGGGAAAGGGGACACTACTGATGAACAACATTGTCTACACTGTCTGAGGAAGTAATTTTGGCAATTGTTTTTTACATTTTTCTTTGTTCCAAAAGAGCTCTCATTGGATTTGGATCAGAAAGAATATCAGGAAAAGCAGAAAAAGCAAGGAAGAGAGAGGAAGGGGAGGAAATAAAAAGGAAGAGAACAGAAATGGAGGGGAGGGAAGATAGAGAGGGGAGAGAAAGGAAGGGAAAGGAAGAGAAAGTCCCTGCCAGTTCTAAGATCCTAGTGGAAACTTTGAGACTATCAATGGGTTTGGGTTTGGGGGGGTTTTTTTGGACTCAAATGAGTCCTTACTACCACTGCTGTGCCCTTTCATTACATTACACTGACTGAAGGTAGGTTTCTGGACTCAATCTAATAACTACAATGCATAGAGGGAAATATACATTTCTGAGTTTATCCTTTATGAATAACCATTGTGGATTCTACTTCTCTCAACACCTTCAGTTATTTTTTGTTTGTCTGGTTGTAGTTATTGTTGTTGTTGTCATTTAATACCTCTAGAGTTCCTTTTCACGTGAGTTTGGTCTTTTTATTGGCCATTTGGATAACTGAAACCGTCTCCAAATTCTCTTTTAAAGGCTCAGGGAGATTCCATCTGCTGCAGTAAAACTCAAGACAGTTCACTGATATATCTGATTGTATTACTTACACTGTGTTCCTACTCTACTATTGAGTGAAGATATGCACAGACAAGCCACGTGTTGCTTGACACAGGGGTATTTTTCACTTTCAATAAAGCTTCCAGGTGTCAAAGACAACTTATCCCCCTGGAAATGCCTTATGGCCAGAGAAATCTATTTATAGTCTTATGGCCAGAAAAATCCCTTTATAGTATAGAAAAACTAGCTTCTGCATGCAACATATGATCCCAGTTGTATTAAGTAGGGAATCTGAGCAGAAAGACTCTCTTAGGGTTTCTGTCAAAGTCCTTGCAAAGAGCAGAAATCCATATATGCATCAGTGGAGAGTATTTGATAACCAAGAAACTGAATTTGGTGCAGGGAAAGAGGTATTTGAATAACAGGATCAAAATGGCTGGCCAGCTAAGCACACATATTCTTAAACTAAAAGAATTTCACAGTTAAAAAGGAAACTTAAGAGATGACTTAGTCCAACTCTTTTCCTATCAGACTCATTCAAATATACAAGGAAGTACTACAAAAGGACCAGAAGAAAGACACTGGTCTTTCAGTTTCCTTGTTATTTATATAGTTTGTGGGACACAATGAAGTCTATGTACTTACTCTTTCCTTTTCAACAATTCTAAACACTATGTGGTCTTTAACAGATTGGAGACTAATTTTACACCACTGCAGTAAATAATATCCTCTTCTCTTTAAGGTGACTTCATTAAGAGTAAAAGCAGGAGTGAGACATACTATATCATTACATTACACACAGCAGCCAAGTGCTCTAGAGATGGCTACCATTAGACACAAATGTGTGTATGGGTGTGTGTGTGTGTGAGTGTGTGTGTGTGTGTATGTGTATACATAAAAATTACTCTATACATACTTCCATTTATCAATTCCTTCTCTGGATGCAGAGAGCATCTTCCTTCATCGGTCCTTTGGAGTAAATTTGGGTATTTATAATAGTCAAAATGACTTATTCACTCAAAGTTGTGCTAAAACAATATTGTTTACTGTGTATAATGTTTCTTGGTTCTGCTCATTTTGCTCTTCATTATTTAGTGCAAGTCTATCTATATTTTTCTAAGATCATCAAGCTTATCATTTCTTACAGCACAGTAGTATTCTATCACAATCATATACCACAACTTATTCAGTCATTCCCCAATTGATGGGCATCCTTGCAAGTTCTAGTTCTTTGCTACCACAAAAAGAGCTGCTATAAATATTTTAGAATATATGCGTCTTTTCCTTTTTCCCTAATGATCTTGTGAAATAGACCTAGCAATGATATTTCTTGGTCAAAGGGTTAACGCAGTTTAATAACATTTTGGGCATAATTCCAGATTGCTCTTCAAAATGGTTGGATAAGTTTACAATTCCATCAACAATGAATTAGTGTCCCAATTTTTCCACATCCCCTCCAATATTTGTTACTTTCCCCTTCAGTCATTTTAGTCAATCTGATAGTTATAAAATGACACCTCAAGGTTGTTTTAATTTACATTTCTCTAATCAATAATGATATAGAACATTTTGTCATATGACTATAAACTGCTTTGATTTCTTTATCTAAAAACTGCCTGTTCATATCCTTTGACCACTTATCAACTGTGGAGTGACTCATATTTTAATACATTTTACAAAGTTATTTATGTAGTTGAGATATGAGATCTTTAAATGAGAACCTGTCTATAAAAAATTTTCCCCAATTTTCTGCCTTCCTTCTGATCTTGGCTATATTTATTTTATTTGTACAAAACTTTTTTTTAATTTAATATAATTGAAATTGTCTGTTTTATATTTAATTTTGCTATTTTTGTTTATTGATAAATTGTCTACCTATCCATAAGTCTCATAGATAACATGTTGCATGTTCTTCAAATTTTTGTAATATCTTTTTAAAATTAATTTATTTATTTTTAGTTTTCAACATTCACTTACGTAAGATTTTGAGTTCCAAATTTTCTCCCTATCTCTCCCCTCCCTCCAACCCAAAGATAGCATGCAATTTGATATAGGCTCCACATATACATTCATATTGAACCTATTTTCACATTGGTCATATTGTAAAGAATAACTGGAAACAACAGGAGAAACCACGAGAAAGAAGAAACAAACAAAAAAAAGAAGAAAAATGAGAATAAGCAAATAATATGCTTCAATCTGCATTTAGACTCCATAGTTCTTTTTCTGGATATGGACAGCATTTTCCATCATGAGTCCTTTGGAGTTGTCTTAGATTCTTACATTGCTAAGAAGAGATAAGTCTATCAAAGTTAGTCATCGCACAGCGTGGCTGTTGCTATGTAAAATGTGCTCCTGCTTTTGCTCACTGAACTGAGCATCAGTTCATTCAAGTCTTTCCAAGTTTTTTCTGAACTCTACTTGCTTGTCATTTTTTATCACACAGTAGTATTCCATTACATTCATATACCACAACTTCTTCAGCCATTCCCCCATTTATGGGCATCCCCTAAACTTCCAATTCTTGACCACTACAAAGAGCCACTATAAATATTTTTGTACATGTGGGTCCTTTTCTCATTTGTATGATCTCTTTGGGATACTGAGTTAGAAGTGGTATTGCTGAGTCAAGGACATGCACATTTTTATAGCCCTTTGGGCATAGTTCCAAATTATTCTCCAGAATGGTTGGATCAGTTCACAACTCCACCAACAAATGCATTAGTGTTCCAATTTTCCCACATCTTCTTCAGCATTTATCATTTTCCTGTTTTGTCATGTTAGCCAATCTGATAGGTGTGATGTGATACCTCACAGTTGTTTTGATTTGCATTTCTCTAATCAATAGTGATTTAGAGCATTTTTTCATATGACTATAGATAGCTTTAATTTCTTCATCTGAAAACTGCCTATTCATATCCTTTGACCATTTGTTGATTAGAGAATGATTTGTATTCTCACAAATTTGACTCAGTTCTCTATATATTTTAGAAATGAGGCCTTTATTAGAGACACTGGTTGTAAAGATTCTTTCCCAGTTTTATGCTTCCCTCCTAATCTTGGTTGCATTGGTTTTATTCATGCAAAAACTTTTCAATTTAATGTAATCAAAATTATCCATTTTGCATTTCATAATGTTCTCTATCTCCTGTTTGGTCATAAATTCTTCTGTTCTTCATAAATCTGACAGATAAACCACTCCTTGCTCTCCCAGTTTGCTTTATATCTAAAACATGTACCCATTTTGACTTTATTTTGATATATGATGTAAGAGGTTGGTCTATACCTAGTTTCTGTCATATTATTTTCCAGTTTTCCCAGCAGTTTTTGTCAAATAGTGAGTTCTCGTCCCAGAAGGTGGGGTCTTTGGGTTTATCAAACCCAAATATAATGACTATAGGTTACTATAGTCATTGACTACTGTGTCTTGTGTACCTAACCTATTCCACTGAGCCACCACTCTATTTCTTATCCAGTACAAAGTAGTTTTGATTGTTGCTGTTATATAATACAATTTAAGATGTGGTATAGCTAAGCCACCTTCCCAGCATTTTTTTCATTAACTCCCTTGGTATTCTAGACCTTTTGTTCTTCCAGATCAATTTTGTTAGTATTTTTTCCTAGCTCTATAAAATAATTTTTTGGTAGTTTGATTGGTATGGTACTCAATAAGTAAATTAATTTAGGTAGAATTGTCATTTTTATTATATTAGCTCAGCCTACCCATGACCAACTGATGTTTTTCCAATTATTTAGATCTGATTTTATTTGTGTGAAAAGTGTTTTGTAAGCGTGTTCATACAGTTCCTGGTTTTGTTTTGGCAGGTAGACTCCTAAATATTTTATAATGTCTACAGCAACTTTAAATGTAATTTCTCTTTCTATCTCTTGCTGTCAGACTTTGTTAGTAATATATAGAAATGCCAGTGATTTATGTGGGTTTATTTTGTACCCCACAACTTGGCTAAAGTTGTTTAAAGTAGTTTTTTACTTGATTTTCTAGGATTCTGTAAGTATATCATCATATCATCTGCAAAGAGTGACAGCTTTGTTTCTTCTTTCTCTATTCTAATTCCTTCAATTTCTTTTTATTCTCTTACTGATAAAGCTAAGGTTTCTGTACCATATTGCATAACAGTGGTAATAATCGACATCCTTGTTTCCCCCCTCCCCCGATCTTACTGGAAATGCTTCTAGCTTATCCCCATTACATATAATGCTTGCTGATGGTTTTAGGTAGATGCTACTTATCATTTTAAGGAAGACTCCATTTATTCCTATGCTCTCTAGTGTTTTTAATAGGAATGTATTTTGTCAAAAGCTTTTTCTGCATCTATTGCGATAATCATGTGGTTTCTGTTATTTTTGTTGTTGATATGGTCAATTATGCTGATAGTTTTCCTAATATTGAACTAGCCTTGTATTCCTGGTATAAATCCTACCTGGTCATAGTGTATTATTCTTGTGATAAGTTGCTGTAATCTTTTTGCTAATATTTTATTTAAAATTTTTGCGTCTATATTCATTAGGGAAATTGGTCTATAATTTTCTTTCTCTGTTTTGACTCTTCCTTGTTTAGGTATCAGTGCCATATTTGTATCATAAAAAGAATTTGGTAAGACTCCTTCTTTGCCCATTTTCCCAAATAGTCTATATAGTATTGGAATTGATTGTTCTTTAAATGTCAGATAGAATTAACTTGTAAATCCATCCATCTAGGGATATTTTCCTAGGGAGTTCATTGATGGCTTGTTCAATTTCTTTTTCTGAAATGAGGTTATTTAAGTATTTTATTTCCTCTTCTGTTAATCTGGGCAATTTATATTTTTGCAAATATCAGATTATTTAGTTTCCAATTAATTTTTAGTCTATCTTTCCATGGTCCTTTATTACATATAATTTTACTGCATCATGATCTGAAAAAGATGCATTTAATATTTCTGCCTTTCTACATTGGATTGTGAGGTTTTTTTATGCCCTAGTACATGATCAATTTTTGTATAGGTGTCATGTACCACTAAGAAATAGGTATATTCCTTTCTATCCCCAGTCAATTTTCTCCAGAGCTCAATCATATTTAACTTTTCTAAAATTCTAGTCACCTCCTTAACTTCTTTCTTATTTTATGGTTAGATTTATCTAGCTCAGAGAGGAGGAGGTTAAGGTCCCCCACTAGTATATTTTTGCTGTCTATTTTTTCCTGTAATTCCCTTAACTTCTCTAAGAATTTGGATGCTATACCACTTGTTGATATATGTTTAGTAATGATATTACTTCATTGTCTCTGGTGCCTTTTAGCAGGATGTAGTTCCCTTCCTTATCTCTTTTAATTAGATCTATTTTTGCTTTTTGCTTTGTCTGAGATCAGGAGTGCTACCCCTACTTTTTTTGATTCAGTTGAAGCATAATATATTCTGCTCCAGCCTTTTACTTTTACCCTGTGTGTACCCCTCTGTTTCAAATGTGTTTCTTGTAAACAATATATTGTAGGATTATGGGTTTCAATCCATTATGCTATCCACTTCTGTTTTATGAGAGAATTCATCCCATTCACAATCACAGTTATGATTACTATCTGTGTCTTTGTCTCCATCCTATTCCCCACCCCCATTCATGCTTTATTCCCTACCCCCATTCATGCTTGTCTTTCTCCTTTCTCCCTTTCCCTTCTCACTAGAGTTTTGCTTTTGACCACTGCCTCCCTCAATCTGCCCTCCCTTTCATCAGCTCACTCCCTTTTCTTTCCCTTTTCCTTTACTACTTCTTCCTTCCCTTCTATCCCTTCCTCCCTTTTCTTTCCCCTTTCCCCTCCTACTGCCTATAATATCTCTTCATATCTAGGTCATGTATCCATGACCTTATGTTGGTAAATGGTGTAAGACTTTGGCCTACATCTAATTTATGCCATATTGCTTTCCAATTTTCCCAATATTTTTTACCAAATAATGAATTTTACCAAATAATGAATTCCTATCCCTTAAGTCTTTTTGTCAAATACAAGGTTACTACATTTACTTGCTGCTGTAAATTATATATCTACTCTGTTCCACTAATCTACCTATTTCTAATTCAGTATTACCTTATAATACAGCTTAAGATCTGGCACTACTAAGCCTTCTTCCTTTACATTTTTTTTTCAATCCTTGATATTCTTGACTTTTGTTCTTCCAAATGAATTTTGTTATTGCTTTTGCTAACTCAGTAAAATAATTTTTGGCAATTTAATTGGGGTGGTATTCAGTATATAAATTAGTTTAGGTAAAATTGCCTTTTGTGTTATATTGGCCCTGACTACCCATGAACAATTAATAATTTTCCAATTATTTAAATCTAATTTCATTTGTATAAAAAGGTTTTTTTTCTATAATTTTGTTTGTATAGTTCCTGGGTTTGAAAAAATACCTACATAAAACCAAGAGTTGGCATCATTTTCAGCAAGAAAACACCAGAATCTCTCTCAAGAAAAAAAGTGATTAAGTAAGAATGACCTCCTCTCCAGTATTATTTGACACAATTCTAGAACTCTTGTCAACATAAAAATAAATTAATAGAGAAAAGTGAAATCATAAATGTAGACCCAAAAAAAGAAAGAAAAAAATGCTCTTTCTTTGTATACAGCACAATGGTTTACATAGAAAACTCCAGAGAATCAATTGAAAAACTCCAACTATTTGAGAAAATTTATTACTTCAGTAATATAAAAGGATCCAAAATAAATCCACAAAGATATCAGCATTTTTATATAGCAATCACATAAAAATGAAGACATGACAGATAAATGCCATTAAACTAACTGAAACATTCATTAAATGAACACTATCTACAAAAATATACTCAAGACATATGAAAACAATTACAAAACACACTTTAAATAAATAAGGAAGATAAATAAACGGAGAGCTCATAGCTGAGCCACATTAAGATAATAAAATGATCATACCACCTAAATTAACTTAAAGATAGTTCTGTACTCATCATATTACTCAGTAGATGCTTTTTAGAGACAAAATAATTTTTGAAAATTCAATGATTACAACAAAAGGCCTAAAACATTAAGGTAAATAATAATTTTAAAAATAGAAAGGGAGAATAGTATTTACAAATCTTAAACAATACTCCATAATTCCACAAAACTATTTAATAACATTTAAAATTAAGAAGAATAATCAATGAAACAGATTAGAAAAGCAGGAATGAGAAAAGAGTTGAACTCAATAGCCTAGGATTGACTAAATCCAAGAATATAAAGTATTTGGAACAGTACTTCCTACATGATAAGGACTGCTGGAAAAACTAGAAAGCAATTTGACAAAAAATAACTTTAGCCCTACATACCACTCCACATAGGGACAGAGATAGAACCTGGATGTGATTTCATTAGGATAGGGAACTCTTGTTGAGAAAACTCCCTCTAGCAATGGAAGTTGCCATCTTCTAGGTACCTTATACTCTTAGAGAAGTACCTGGAGGACTGAGAGGTTGAGTGATTGCCCCAGAGTTATACAGTCAATATATGTTATACAGGACTTGAATCCAGGTCTTCATGTCTTTGAAGACAACTCTTTATTACCTATACCATGTAACCATTCTTTCCATTTATCTTACATATACCACAGTTAATTCTAAATCTATATGGTGTCCCAAAATAAAAGTCTACAACATAAAGGAAATTAAGAAAAATAGAAGGAGGTAATTTTATAACTATAACTAGGAGAAGAATTATTTTTAACTGATAGTTTATTTTTCCCCAATTACATGTAAAAACTAGTTTTAACATCCACTTTTAAAATTTTTGAGTTTCAAATTCTCTCCCTCTCTCTCTTTCTTCTCCCCTCCCTGAAACAGTAAACAATTTGATCTAGGTTACACATGTACAATCATGCAAAATATATTTCCATGTTAGTCGTGTTCTACAAGAAAACAGACAACAAAAATAAAGAAAGTAAAAAATAGTATGCTTCAATCTGCATTCACACTCCATCAGTTCTTTTTTTTTTTGAAGGTGGGTAACTTTTTTTTATCATGAGTCCTTTGGATTGTCTTGGATCATTGTATTGCTGAAGAAAGCCACGTATTTCACAGTTGATCATCATACAATATTGCTGTTATTGGGTACAATATTCCCCTGGTTACTTCATTTTGCATCAGGTCATGTAAGTCTTTCCAGGTTTTTCCTGAAATCATCCTGCTCATCATTTCTTATAGTATGATAATATTCCATTACAATCATAACACAACCTGTTCCTCAGGGGAAGAATTTTTAACAAAAAAAGACATAGAGGAGATTATGAAAGGTAAAATAAATAATTCCAATTAAATGAAACTGAGAAAGCTTGTTTGCACAAATAAAATCAACGCAACTAGGATAGGAACAAAAAATTCTGAATGGCAAAAAAAATCTGCATAAAATATCACTTACAAATTTCTGAGTTCATATATATACATATATATAGAGAGAAGACAATTAGTACAAAGAAATAAGATAATAAATAAGTGATCAAAGGCTATGAACAAAAAACTATCAAAAGAATTGCAAATTGTTAATTACACCATGAAAAAAAATTCTGTCACAAATAATAAGAGCAATGAACTTTTAAAAAACATTGTGGTTTCACTTTACACCCAGCAAACTGACAAAGAGGAAAAAGATGGAAACTGCCTATGTTGAAGTGGTGTGGGAAAGAAAGGTACACTAATACTTTGTTAGTGAAACTGTAACAGTCACAGTATTGAATAAAACAATCTGAAATAGTATAAAAATATCCAAAAGAAGTCCCAAAAATGGGAAACAAAGTATATGCCTATCAACTGGAGAAAGACTAAAAAAATGCATATGAATGTCACAAATTATTATTGACATGTAAGAAATGAATATGAAGAATGTAAAGAAACATGGTAACAAAGACTTTGCATGAACACTCAGAGTAAAATAAAATCAGCAAATCAATATTCTCAATGACTATCTATACTGATGTAAATGAAGAACAAACAACAAAATAGAAATGAATGCTGTGTAATGGTAATGACTAGTTTTGGTCCTAGAGAAGGAAATGCACCTCTCTCCTTTATTTGGAGGGATGGGAGACCATGGGTGTGGAATGTTGAATACAGTATCACATGTGGTCAATGATTGGGTTTTATTTAATGACTATGTTTTTTTCTTAAATACATCAATATCACTTTAAAATAATATTAATGATTAGGTTTTATTTAATGACTATGTTTTTTTCTTAAAGACATCAATATCACTTTAAAATAATACCAATAAAGCGTCTTATTTTGTTGAATCTATTGTTCAGAAGTCTGTTAAAATACACTTAAGAAGTGAGTTCCATCCATGTGACATTTTTAGCCTAGGGACTCTAAAACTAAACCAAGAGAATGAGAAAATTGACTGAGCCAAGAGATAAAAAGATTTTAAAAGGACTACTAGAGGGAACCTTTGAAATCAATCAACAAATCCAAATAAAAGATCTCTGTTCCAAATACTATACCACTTACTGTGGGAAATACACAAAACTTTTTCTGTTTTGTGTGTGTGTGTGTGTGTGTGTGTCTGTGTGTGTGTCTGTGTGTGTCTGTGTGTCTCTGTCTCTCTCTGTCTTTCTCTCTCTCTCTCTCTCCCTCCCACCCTCTTTCTCACCAACCTAAATTGGAGAGTCTATGTCTAGAATGAAGTGAAGAAGGTTGAAAACTGACCTCCTAACAATCTTCAAGCATATGAAATCTCATGCAAATGTTCCTGGACAGCTGTTGTTCCTATGGGACAATGTCCTATGGGACAATGTCCTATTGGACAATCGGCTCAAAGTGCAACATGAGGGATGCAGGTTTGGCACTTTTACAAATGGCCATTTGCCCATTTGATGAAGAAAAGCAGAAATTTACTGCAAATTGGCAATTGAAAATGTTGATATCATGTGTTGACTTACTTTCTCTGTTCCTCTTATGGGGACAGCAGATAGGTTAACAAAAGATTATCTGAATATGTTTGAAAATTTTATTTATAAATCTTGCAATATAAAAAAAAACTTCCATATTATTGAGATTACGCAACATTTAAAAAGATTCCTAGGAGAAACCCTGGAATCTCCTTAATTCTTCATTTCAAATAATTTGAGTGAGTTGCAAAGCCACACCTGCATAACCATGAAAGGGAAAAACAAACAAACAAAAACCTTTTCTGTCTCTGATTTGAATAGAAAGTGGTTTAACAAATGACCAAGAAACCCCAAATGGGGTCAGGAAGAGTTGTACACAACTGAAAAAGGATTGAACAACAACACTATTCACTAATATAAGTTCCTAAGAAGCCCCAAAAGGGACATAAGAAATTTGACAAATAGCACTTTCCCTAGCCTTGGATTGCTAAGTGATGGTCCTGTTATACACAATTTGAAATACAGCCACACTTAATGTTGTTATTGAACAACAACAACAACAAAAATAAGCAAAAAGATGATGCTAACTATAGATATGATGGGAATAGAAAAGATTTTTTAAAATCAGATTTCTTGATTCTCTTAATGACTAGAGGGAATTTTCAAGGAGGTGGTTATAAGATAAGTGAAGTGATCAGAGATGATTCTCACTCCCATCTCTTTTCCCTGAACCCTTATTACCTGTCTGCAGCTGCATAGATCACTTGGAGAGTAAAGGGATTTCTTTGACTGACAAGTATATGGGTGAATCTGAAGTAAAGAGACAAATTAGAGTAAAGTCTGTGGCGACCAAGGTTTCCTTGCCTGGGATACATTGTTCCATTATGAAGGGAAGGAAGTAGGAAAAGAAAGTAGGATGGAAAGTAGGAAGGAAAGGATGGAGATAAGGAGGAAGAGAAGAACAGAGGGAAGTAGGGATGAAGAATAAAGGGAAGGAGAGAGGAATGGTGGAAGGGAAAAAGGAAGGGAGAAAGGGAGAGGAAGGAAGGAAAGGAAGAGAAAGAACATTTATTAAATGCTTACTATGTTTTGTGCCAAGCTGGGAATACAAAGGGAAAAAAATGGCAGTGCTTGTTCTCAAGGAACTCACATTCTAATTGGAGGAAATAAGACATAAAAGAAAATTCAGTTGCATGCTATTTACAAAGGACAAGAAGTCTTAAGGTTTCAATGGTGGGGAAGATGGTAAAGTCCAAGGGTCTTTAAGATACAAAGGTAGATCTACTGACAATTCTGAGAAATTGCACAGCAGATGATATGGCCTGAAGGACCTCAGATTGCAGTGTCAAGGCAAATTGTGAGGTTCAATGGTCCTCCATGTCACTACTAGGAATGGAGCTGCTGACTGACATCCTATTCAAGCAGCATGAATAGTCAAGCATCAAAGAGGGAAGTGTCCTCATTTGTAGTAGTATAATCCCTAAGAATCATAAACTCCTTATAGGAGAGGTCATGTCTTATTCTTCTGTATCTCCTACAGTGCCTAGCACAGTGATAGATATATAGTTGGTATGTATAGTCAGTGGTTGTATGATTGACTGTCTTTCGGTAATATAGCTTTAACGGCCCCTTGATAATCTTCAGAATCTTATGTGACTCCTTGTCCAGTTCTACACCGTTACCTTTGTGCCTGAATTCCAAATTTCCAGCCTATCATTTATCACCAACATGACTACTGATAGCTTCTTCCAACTTTCTTCCTTCCACAGCATCTGGTTTATACTTGTAGGAGTATCCCTTAGAATGAAGATTGAGCTTTTGCTTATGAGGCAGTTTAGGGAGAGTCTCAGTCAGTCTGATTACCTGATTACCTTGACAGTCTGATTACCTGAAGAAGGTAAGCATCTCAAACTGTGACTAAGGAAAAGAGAAGAGAAACATACATTGGTGAAAAATTATGGATTACTGCTGCTAGGGGGGTTACTACTAGACAGACTGGATGTGGGCAGGTCAAGGCCCTGGAGGAGAAGAGAAAGGTCTCTGGTAAGGAACTCTATTAATATTTTATGTTAACTACTTCTTGTATCTGCAGTACTATGCCTCCTCACTTCAGTCAATCAGTCAGTAAACATTTTTAAAGTGTCTACTATGTGCCAGGCATTGTGTTAAGTGTCGGGGATAAGATAAGCAGAAGATATTCCCTGCCTTCAAGGAGCTCATAATTTAATGGGGGCTGAGGGCGAGTTGTTGAGTTGTTTCAGTCATGTCTAACTCTTCATGACTTCATTTGGGATATTCTTAGCAAAGACACTGGAGCAGTGTGCCATTTCCTTCACCAGCTCATTTTACAGATAAGAAAAATGAAGCAAGCAGGGTTAAGTGAATTGCCCAGGGTCACACAGCTAGTAAGTATCTGAAGCTGGATTTGAATTTAATTCTTCCTGACTTCAGGACTGGTGTTCTATCTACTGTGCCACCTAGCTACCTAGCTAAGAGGAGATGGGGGGGGACAACACATGAAAATAAGCTGAAATTAGAAGAGAGGGTGTAACTTGGCTAGAAGACAAGGGGTTGGGAAATGAAGAGACAGCTGGCTGGGGCATCTTCCTTAAATGGAAAGATCTCACTATGATACACTTATTACCCTCTCCAATCAGAAAGAGGGAGGGGCCCCAGGGGCAGGTGTTACTGACAGGATAGATGTGACCTCACAGGTAGCTGAGGTTCATGGCAGGGATGGGAAGGATGATGAAGTCCAGAGGAGTGAAGCCAGGTTCATCCCTTGGCTTCCCTGGCTTTCTTCAAGCCCCAGCTAAAATTACATTTTCTACAAGAAGCCTTTCTTGATCCTCATTTAGTGCTAGTGCTTCCTCCTTATGGATTATCTCCAATTTATCCTGCACATATTTTGTTTGCACATAGTTGTTTGCACATTGTCTCCCTCATTAGACTGTGGGTGCCCTGGGAGCAGGGACTATCTTTTGCCTTTCTTTTTATCCCTAATGCTCAGTACAGTGCCTTGCACATTTTAAGTATTTAGCAAATACTTATTGACTGACTGACAAATAGTTAAGTGATGAACACTATTGATTTTACCAACAGAAGTAACACAAGTGCTGGCAGCCCCCTCTAAATTTAGTATCCCCAGTTTCTACACCTTAGTTACAGTTCTGCATTGAGACATATTCTAGCCTAGAGACATAAGAAAGGAGTAGATATAATCTACAGGATCATGTTGCTGTAGTTCTGTAAAATAAAGTTATTTCCTGACATTTCCAAAAGATCAGTGTTTGTATTGCCCATTTCTTTCTGACACATAAAAATCCATTTAAGAAACAAAAAATTCAGTAAGGCAAGAAAAAGAAAACAAAACTAATGTTTACCTGAATATGGATTTCTTTCAACACAGAGGAGCTTTCTGTAGAAACCATTGTCTAAAGTCTAGAAAGAGTCATAATCTGAGGATCTGTTCACAGTAGACATTGGATCTAAGAACTTCTTATGCTTTTGGTGTGGCTAAATGCCAACAGAATAGGCAGAATGGTTGTATGTGTGATGCCAAAGAGAAAGTTAAATGCACTTCTCATTTTTCTCATCCACAGGGAATCATAAATCTGGCAGAGACACAAACAACATGCTAATCCATCCTACTCATTGTACGGATTAGAAAACTAAGGCCCACAAAACCAAACCGATTTCCAAAAGTCATACATCTCACGGAGTCAGGAATAGAATTTGGCTTTCCTGGTTCATAGTCCAGTATTCCTTCTAATATGACCATTTATGGCTATCAAATATTTTTCTTGAGCTTTGTAAATCTTAAAACATTCTTGTTGTTTGGTCATTTGAGTCATGTCTGACTCTTCATGACCCCTTCTGGGGTTTTCTTGGCAAAGATAATGGAATGGTTTGCCATTTCCTTCTCCAGTTCATTTTACAGATGAAGAAACTGAGGCTAACTAACTGGTTAAGTGACTTGCCTAGGGCCACATAACTAGTAAGTGTCTGAGGCCTGGCTCTCTATCCCTTATGCCACTCATTATAGAAATATAAATTAAGTTGAGCTATAACCCAAATAATAAGAGTGCTATAGGGAAGAAAGAATATTTGACCTCTAATAAAAATCAATCAAACTTTATCCTCTACCTAGGATCAGAGAAGAGTAAGGATATGTTGCCTCTGCTCTCTTAGGGAGGCATCACAAGATGGCAGATGATACTGTGATTTCTGATTTGAGGTCTTTTGGAGCAATAAGAAAAGTGAACATATAAATAGGGATCAGGATTTCTCTTTCTTTTGGAAGCTGCTTTGAGGGTGTGGGGGATGGTTCTTTCTCTTGAGTCTGTGTCACAAAACTGTTACTCACTGAAATGCTCCAGGCCTAGGTCACCCTGTGCCTTCCTACACAATCTCTTCCTGAAACAGAAGTAAGAGGAACTCAGAAAATCCACTATTCACATGAAAGACAAAACATGAGTTTATATCATCTTATCACTGTTATCTCTGGCCTGAGATACACCCTGAAAGTCTGAGGCCTCATCCCCTCTACACACAGACATTCAGCTCACCACATATCTGACATCTGTGGCTCCACTTTGCACCTGCTTGATTTCAAAACCAGGGAACAAGGTACCCCTCTCAGGATAAGCTCATTACTTTCAATTTCATCACCACACTGCTAACTCAGACCTTAACTGACACCACCTCCCTCAGCCTCCTCTCCCCTCTGATTAGAGAGCTCAATGGTAAAATATCAAATTTCTCCCAAAGCCTTCCTCTATAGAGGGCAGAAGTGGACTTCCAGCTCACTCCACCTTGCATCAGTAGCTCTGCCTGGTTTCATGTTGCTGGGTATTTCCTAGAGTTCCCTCCCCCTACTTCCAGCCTTTTGTGTGGGGGGGGGGGAGAAGAAGAAGGCTTCTGCCACTAGATTGTACACTCCTGGAGGGCAGGGAGTGTCTTTTTCTAATTTGTATTATCCTGCACTTAGCACAATGCCTAGCACTCAGTAGGTACTTACTATATGTTTACTAAATTGAATTGAGCTCTGCTTTTGCCATCACATGCATCAGCTCATTAATTTGGTCACTATTTCATCTACAAGCACTCTGTCCTTCACTATTATAGCACTCTCCATCCCTTCTGGGACCTCTGGAACCCTTACCTCTGTGCTCCCTTGATCCCCTTCAACATGCTCTCCACATAGACTCACTGAATTTTGTGGAGTAGAACTCTCTCTTTCCAAGCTCTCTTGATCATACCAGAATACTCTCATATTCACAATCTTTCTTTTGTCACTCCCAATCTAGTTTATCAACTTCCTTGTTCATATTCCAGCCCTGAAGCTACTTTCAGACACCCTTCAATGAGAATCATCATTACAATAATGATAGCTAACGTTTATATGGCTCTTATTATGTACCAGGCAGTGCCAGTGATTTATAATTATTACCTCATCTGATCTTGACAACAACCCTGGGAGGGTTATTACCCCCATTTTACAGAAAAGGAAAATGAGGCAAACAAAGGTGAAGTGACTTGTCCAGAGTCACATAGCTAGCAAGGGCCTGAGGCTGGATTTGAACTCACGTCTTCCTGACGCTACTCCCAATGTTCTAAGTACTGAGCCAGGCTGGGTAATAGTAATTACTAATTTCCTCTACCCCACCACCCACTACAGCCCAAGACACAAAGCTGCTCCTCCTTCCCCTTCCTGTCCCAACCAGCTCCTGGCCAGCTATTCTTTGCCTCTCTTCTCTCTGCTTCCCCAAAAGAATACAAATTCCCTGAGTCATGGAACTGTTTTGCTTCTTTGTATCTCCAACCCTTGGCACAGTGCTTTTCATTGGCCCACTCGCTCCCCTTACCCCACAATTGTGATTTAATCTCTGTGATTAATTCCCAATGTGGAAATACCTGCTTGAAGCACTGAGAGACTAAATGAGCTGCCCAGGGTCACAATCAACATGAACTCAGAAGTGGGACTTGAACAAAGGTCTTTTGGATTCCAAGATCCACTATAGATCCACTATACCATGGCTTCTTAAACTTTTTCCAATTGCAACCCCTTCAGCGTTTCTTAAACTGTGGGTCACAACCCCATGTGATATTGCCTGCCTCTCTGCTTTACAATTAGTAGTCATTTAACAAACTCTTATTGGACCACATTGCTGACTATTAAATTTAATGGATGTGAGCTAGAGTCACCATCTTGAATCTTAAGGAAAGCAGGATCCATAAAGCATGGAATCATGGCACACCACAATCACAACCTGGCAGCACATTTGTACTTTCTGAGCAGCTTTTGATGAAAAAAAGAAAAACAAAAGACCTCTGAAAGCTGAATCTACAAAACAAAAATCATGAGGTGACATACTTCTTGACAAGAGATAAAAATAGAAGCTATAAAAATGATTAACAAATACGTATTTCTAACTGTGGTAATGCTGTTTCTCAATATCAAATCCTTTTTTGGTGGGGGAGGGGTGCAGGGTAAGGGTACAGGATATTAGGGAAAAGAAGAAGCCGTTGGTCTGGACTTGTGGTTTCATCTAAATCTTAGTAGAGAAGAAAAAAAATAAGAAAACATTTACAAACTTATACTTTCCTTTTTACCTTGGTTATCTTTTCATATATTGATGTTTTGTTTTGTTTTCCCTAAATCTTAACCAGGGGCTAAATCCTTCTGGACACCTTTCACAATTATTTGAGGATCTTAACCTTGTTAGTGATCCCTTACTGCTAGTGTTCCTATCACTGGTCACTTTTCACTCTCCTGGCTGATTGAATCAACACTTAGCACAACCCCTGGCACACAGGAGGTGATTAATAAGTGTTCACCGACTGCTTGAATGACCATGCTGTTTACTTTATGTGGTTCCCTAGCTTATCTATATCAGGTTCAGAGGTCATCTTCTTCAATTCATTTTAAAAATATTTATTAATCATCTAATAAGTGAAACACTATACTGAGAGGGTAGATACAACATTACAAAAAGAGGCTCTATGATGTAGTAGAAATGAGTGTACTAGAAGTTAAAAGATCAGAAATCCTAATTAAGATGGGGGAGGCACGGTAGGACACTCAAAAGAGCATTAGATTTATATTTAGGGCACCTGGATTCAAATCATATCTTGGTCATTTAGCACTTGTGTGACACTGGGCAAGTTATTTAACTTCTCTGGGCCCCAGTTTCCTCATCTGTAAAATAAAGGTCTTAGATTAGATTACCTAAAATGTATATTCAAAATCTAAATCTATGATCCTATGATTAGCATTGTAATTAGCAATGTAAGTAGCATTGTCTCTGCATCTCATTTCCTAATCTGTAAAATGGATCCCTATTTTCTGTAATAGGAGGCAGCTAGATGTCTCAGTGGGTAGAATGCTGGGCCTGGAGTCAGGAAGACCTGAGTTCAAATTCAGACTCTTACTAGGCGTGTGTACCTGGGCATGTCCTTTAACTTCTGTTTGCCTTAATCTACTAGAAAAGGAATGGCAAACCACTCCAATATCTTTGCTAAGAAAATCCCATGGATAGAATGGTCCTTGGAGTCACAAAGAGTTGGACACAAGTGAACAAGGACAATTTTCTATAATACTCCCATTGTAATCTCACATGAAGTTGAATGGAAAGTACTTTGTAAACTCTAAATTGCTACATAAGCTTACATAATTGAATCGTTATTGTGTCTTAGAAAAAGCAATAGCCAGGCAGTCAGAAGCCCTGAGTTCCTGTTCTGACTCTTATCAATGGCCTTCCTAAGATGTGGTGCTCAGACCAAAACATCACAGTTGTCAGTCTAACCAGGGTAAGACCTGGGCTACTATTTCTCTTTCTGGATATTAATGATGAAAAGTGATCATCACTCTTCTTGCTATAAACTGGAAATAGGAAGTCAAATTAGGTGGTGCATTACAATAATCTAGGTGGGAAGAGATGAGAAGCTGAACTGGGGCAGTTGTAATAGAAGTGGGGATAAAAGGAATCGAGGCATGAAATATTGCTAAGAATGAAGCAAAAGAATTTGACCTCCCATTGGATGTTGCGGCTGAGAAGAGGAAAAAATCAATATGTGTAATGGGAGTCTGTCACATGCACGGACCCCATCAGTTTGTTCATTATACATGAGGGACATATGGAGAGACACAAAAGAAAAAAAGAAAGCCTAATTGAGCAAGATAGTGAATGAAGGAGATGAAAAGGGATGTGAAAAGTACTGGTATAGTAGAGATTAGTCTTCACAAGGATGAAAACTACCTCTTTCTATGAGACTAGAAAGAAAAGTGGAGCATAGTGAATTGGAGAGCAGAAAATAAGGGTGTTTTCACTAAATGATGAGGCTATCTACTAATGGGAGGTGGGGTGGTAAGGAGATGGGGAACAAAGGGAGGAAAAAAAAAAGACCTGAAGCAGTTATTATGTGGAATATGATATAGATAAAGACTGGACATGCAGATTTCATTGGTGGAGGGGATCTCCAGGTGAGAAAATTCCCTCTGCCAATTCAGGTCAGTCTCATCTCTGCAATTTATAGTCCAACAGAATTAACTAGAGCATTGAGAAGTTAAGTGACCTGCCTCCAGTCACATAGCCAGTATGAGTACAAAGAGGGTCTGAGACTCAAGTGTTTCTGAGGTGGAGGTTATACCCACTATGAAACACTACTTCTCTTGGGAATACAGTAATAAATAGGATTATAAAACCATGATTTCTGAGCTGGAAGTACTCAAAAAGTCCTACCTCTTCAATTTACACGTGAAGAAATTGATACCCAGAGAAGTTAGATAACTTCTCTATGGTAACACAGAGTATGTGGATGAGTAAGGATTGAACTCATGTTTTCTGATTCCAAATCATCTGGTGTTGCTATCCCATGGTGCTGACTCCAGCACCCCACCCCCAATAGAACTGTCCATCCCATTCTATCACTTTTATCTTTGAGGACTCTCAAGATTCTTCACCCTCAGCTACTCCTTCAGCCAGCTTTCCATGGTGACATGGAGGCAAATGAGGCAATGCAGTTAGGAGGCAGCCCATGAAGCTCACAGGCTTGGATTTATGGAAAAATCCTAGTAAATAAAAAGAAGGAAAACACATGCAATACATGTTGCTTCAGAACATGTACTGCCTTCAGTTGAGTGATATTTGGGAGGTCTGGCTCTAACATTTTGCTACCCTAAAACAACACAGTCTCCAGCAGATTTTCTCTGTGAAGCACAATTTTATCAGGAGTACCATGTCCCTCCCTCCATATTCTTCTACAGATCCTGTTATCTATGAATCCCCTTTATGTTTTGCCTATGAATAGAGATTATTTTCCCGCTGGATGCCCTGCATGTGACAGCCCATGGATTTTGGCATGTACTGATGTTTGTACAGTGTTCTCACTTCTTCATTGGATCCCTGGAAAAGGCATCATGCTTGAACCCTGCAAGTGCCATTTGGGCAGCATTTGCTGACTTTCTCACCTGATAATCACCCACTAATCTTGGCACTTCCCTACTCTACTCACCCCAATTCCCATAAGGGCTGCTAGCAGGCAAAGCAGCCTTCAAGTAAAGAAGAATTGTAAATACAATCCTTGCCAGTGATATTGAACTCCTCCAGGTTAATGAGGTTCACTGGGATCAAAAACAACGGCACAAGACACTGACAAGTTCAGCAGGTAGTGTGAAACTCTTGTACACTGGTAAACATTGTTGTGAATGACAGCTGTAAGAACTTAGGACATGACTGATGTCCATGATTTTCCCCTTTAGTGTCATATTGTGCTTGTCAAATTGCACAGTGCCCATTATGCTCTACAATATCCCTTATATGCTGTCTCACATACCTTCTTTCTTTAATTCTATACCTGGAATATATTCGTTTATTTTATTTTTTGCTTACAGAAGGACGTATTTGTTTTCTTTTATCAAAAAATGAGATGTGTTTCTCTTTTTGCCTACTATTACACCCATCCCACAGAGGAATATTTAGATCCAAACTCACTGATCCATCTCAACTGCCATAATGAATTCCCTCCAGGCTCCTGCCAAGTCTTATTTGAGGACCATTTACTTGTGATATCTCAGTGTTCACTCAATCAGCACTCAGAGGACCTGGGTTCATCTTCTGCCTCTGTTACCTGGCTAGAGGATATGAGGTTTAGTGGCTGCTTTACCAGAACCATCCCCAAAACAAGGGACACTCAGGCAGCAGTGAGCCCTCCCTCATCATTGGAGAGATTAATTGGCAGAGTGCAGATGACATAAGACCCCTGAGAATGCTTTGGAGAATCCTCTTCATCTTTTTCTTCCCTGCACTCTGATTGCAGCGTTAGATCAGGAGGATGGTCCAGTATAGAAGCAGTCAGCAAGAAGGGGGTTTTCAAGATTTCCCACTTGTCTAAGTAACATGGTGCAATGGAAAGAATACAGGATTTGTAGTGAAAGGGCCTGGGTTCAATTTCCAGTTCCCAATCAATCCAATAAATATTTATTTAGCACCTGCTATATGCTAGGCACTGTGCTAGGTGCTGGGGATACAATTACTCAAAAGAAAGACAGGTGCTGCCCTCAAAAAGCTTACAATCTAAAGGGAGAGATAAAAGGGGGCAGAAAAGGAGGAATGGAACAGGACACCATGGGTACCTGGTAAAGTGGCATCTTGCTCCCTGGAGTTGAAACCAGGGAAGGCAGAAGATGCAAAGTGTTGAGTGAGCTGAGAAATTCCAGTTTCTGCCCGGAACACATTGGGAGAAGTTTGGCATTCTGTCTTCCAAACTGAGGGGAGAATAGGTTCAGAGAGGTCGTGTCAATCAAGGCTTGAGGTAGCAGCAAAATTGTGAGGTCAGGCATGATGAGCTTATGCTGGAGAGGGTATCTTTTTCTGTGGAGCTGAAATCAGGCAGGGCAGCAGATGAACTGGACTCAATTCCTAATTTCTCCACTTACTACCTGTATCACCTCACTCAAGCCACTTTAGCCTTCTCTAATCATCCCCCTTTAAGATGCCACACAAAAGAGGATTCTGCTTAGTTGGGTTCTTAGGTAGTCAAAGTCGGACATTTACAGAAAGGCTCTTTCATTGACTTTGTTGGCAAGAGAATCCCTTATCTCTTCTGGAAGTTATCAGCTTCTAAGACCATCCTAAGAAGTTATCTACATTGAGAAATAATTGCCTAGAGCATATTTCCTCTTCACTCAAATGTGGTATCATACAGTAAGTAGTACAGAGTAGGGATCAATTGGTTCCAAACTACATTACTGTCCTCTGGAACCTTTAAGGTCTACTGAACACATGACCTTTAAAAGGAGTGTAGTAGAATAAGTACTGAAATTAGAGTCAGAGGGCCTAGGTTCTGATGTTCACTATTTGTATGACCACAGAGGATTGGAAATGGGAATCGGGTCCAAGGTTTACCTCTCTTAAGTTTCATTTTCCTCATCTATAAAACAGAGATGTTAATACTTAGAACACAGACTTCACACGATTGTTATGAGGAAAGTGCTCTGTAAGCTTTAAAGTGCTATGAAAATGTGGGTTATCATTTTAAATTCATGATGACAATATTCCCAATCTCTGGCTTGGATAAAGGAAAGTTGACTCATTTATAGCTGCTTTGGATTGAGCAGGCCAAAGCTGCCTTTGTTTCTGTGTCCTTCCCAAAGAGGGGCCTCAGGAAGGGGAGAAACAACACTGGCCTTAGAATCAGGAGTCTTTAGTTTAAGTCCTAGCTTTGTCATTTATTAGCTGTTTGACTTTTGATGAGTGATTTAGCTTCTCTGCATTTCAGGGTTTTGTATCTGTACAAAGGAGGCAGAGGAAATGTAACACAGTAGAAAGTGACATAGATTTAAAGTCATAAGTCTTGAATTCAAATCATGTCACACATCAGCAGTGTGGCTGTGGGCAAATTATTTAATCTCTCTGGGTCTCAGTTTCCTCATTTGTAAGAAATCAATGGCAGTATGTGAAATTATCTCTGAGGTCCCTTCTAGATAGCAATATATGATTCTTTAATTTTAAGGAAAGCTGACAGAACCTCAGTAAACATGCTCTTAGCGCTAAATATTTCAAAATCCTTTCACTGACCAGAGGGCCACAAAGCAGCTTTCATATAGTGCCATTTAAAGATGCTAAGACATCTGTTTCATTAGGTTTTTTTGGCATCATTATCTCTTAGAAGACATGTGATTTCACTCCAAAAGTAATCTATCACAGTATACTGCAAATGATTAGTGGCACTCAGAACACATTTGTGCTTACCCATCCTATGGAGACAAAGCAGTTTCTTCAGCAGAGAAGCGTCACAATTTCTCTCTTTATGACTATGAGGACAGCTCAGGATGCCTTCTGGCAGTGATTGGACGCCCTGGACAATAGAATTCCTCTAGTGGGTATGCAAATGTCCTAGCACAAAAGTATGTTTTTGAAAAGCCCTTCCTTACAAAAATATTACTCAAAGGCCTGGTTCTACACAAATAAACAAAATTGCCTTATAACATTGCCTTATACCTATTTCATTCTATTAACATCCCAATCTCTTTTCCTTTTAATTCCAGTGAGAAATAAGCAATCAGAAACAATTCATCACAGACACAGGTTAACAGTTTATACTATTTTTTTTTCACTGCCTATATATAGACAGTATACTATAATGGGTAGAGAGCCAGTCTAGGAGTCATGAAGACCTGGTTTCAAGACCTACTTCTGACGCATAATGGACATGTGACCCTAGGCAAGTCCTTTAACGTCTCAATTCCTAGGTAGCCCACTAAGATTTTTAAATCACAGAATGGGTATCATGACACTGGTAGAACGTGTTTCATAATCAGGAATTCCCTATGCTAATTAAATCACAAGTCTGGTCTAATATATGTGTGTGTATACACACAGACATATAATTTCTCTGTCTCCCTGGTTGTGTATCTGTCTGTGTCTTGCATATACATGTATATATAAAATACATATATACACATACACATAACATATATACAGACACACATAAACATATATATGCATATATACATATGTATATATTATAGATAAATATATGCCATATAGCTCCTGATATGGTAGATTTTATTAAACTAAAACAGAGTTCAAGTGTAGGCCCCTTTACAGACTATATGTCTGTTGTCCAAGAATCAATTTAGCTAAGTTTGGAGAAATCTATTCAAAAAAAGAAAAAGCTACATGTTAGATTTGGAGTCAAAAGGCCTGAGATCATATACTGGTTCTGCCACAAACTATGTATGTGTTTTTGGCCAAGTCACTTAACCTCACGTCTACTTAATTTCATGCCTAATCTTATGGCATGGGAAAATATTCAATCTGCAAATTCACCATATGGGATCCAGCCAATGTAGTGAAAGACTTCCTAATTTTCTCCTGACACCAAAAGGACACCAGTAAAACAATATGCCTATCTATCTGCCACCCTTAGTTTTCTTCAAGACTCAGTTCAAGAACTATCTTCTATTTTCTATATGGCATCTATCATAATCTCTCCAGCTGCTACAACTGTCCATCCAATAATTTATGACATTAATTTAGTATATATTATGAATATGCTTATTTATCTGTGCATTTCTTCCCATTAAAACATATGCTCATTGAAGACACTTCTGTCTTTATATGTGATGAGACGATCTTCTTGAAGTTAACTTTTACTCTTGTTCTCGGGAATTTTTCATTTGGAATTCCATACTTGAAATTGCTTACACCCACTGTAAACTTCTCTCATGTTCTTTGTGTATGATATTATTAATTTTCAATTTGTCAAAGAATGCTATATTTCATGTCTTGCAACACTTTTGGATATTTGGTATTTAAAAGATGTGCTGTTGTCACCAGAGTAAACATGAAGTCATTAAAAACAACTTCCCATAGGCAATCCATCCTGATCTCATCCTCCTATTCAACTCTGGACCCAACTCATTATCCATCTGCACTGTTTATAGGGTCTGTAGCCTATCTTTCCAAATATATGTTATAATCTGGATGATTGTTCATCTTCTTGGCTTTTCATATATAGATGGTCAGGGCGAATTCTTTTGAATGGTTACAGATCTCTTCTAGATTTAACCCATATAAAAGAAATAGAGCTATGTTAATTCCTTATCTTCTTTCAGTAATTCTGTCAAGTCAGTTAACTAGCATCTGCTAAGCACTTACTATATGTACCAAGCTCTGTGCTAAGTGCTGGGAATACTAAGAAAGGTAAAACAAACAAACAAACAAACAAAAAACAAACCAGTTTCTGCTCTTGAGTAACACACAGTCTGAAAGGGGAGACAACATGCTAATAATTATGTACAAACAAGAGAGATATAAAATAAATGGGAGATCATTTCATAGGGTAGTCTTTAAGGTTAAGAGGACTGGGGAAGGCTTCCTGCAGAAGGTCAAATTTTAGCTGAGTCAGGAAAGTGAAGACAAGGAGTAAAAGTATTCCAGGCATGGAAGACAGCCAGTGAAAATATTCAGAGTTGGGATATGAAGTGTCTTCTTTGAAGAACTAGCAAGAAAGCCAGTGTTACTGGACCATTGAGTTCATGGAGGGGAATAAGGTGTAGCAGACTAAGAAGATGCGGTTTATGAAAGGCTTTAAAAACCAAACTAAAGATTTTATATTTGGTTCCAGAAGTGATAGGGAGTCACTAGGCTTTATTGAATATGTATATCAGCAGATCTGTGCTTTAAGGAGATCAATTTGGGGGAGGCGGAGCCAAAATGGCAGAGTAAAAGCAGTGACTTGCTTGAGCTCTCCCCAAACCTCTCCAAATACCTGTAAAAAATGTCTGTGAACAAATTCTAAAGCAGCAGAACCCACAAAAAGACAGAGTGAAACAAATTTCCAGTCCAAGACAACCTGTATAGCTGATTGGAAAGGGATATCTCGCTGGGCTACGAGAGAAATACAGTTTGGCATGGGTGCGCAGGCTCAGAGAACCTGGAGCAGGCCTCAGGGGACTGAATCATGGGCAGCTGTGACGGTTTCCTAATTTCTATGAACACCAAAGACAACTTGGAAGGTCAGCAGGAAAAGTTTGTGTGCGTGGTGAGAGAGAAGCACGGGGTCCTAACCCCAGTCCCCGAGCATGGCCCCAGGGCAGCGGCAGAGATTCCGGCTCACAGACTGAGGGGGAATTGGGAACCAAGTGGCTGATCAGAGGGAGATTGCAGGGATTTCTCTGCTGGTGCAGGATTCTTTGATTTGCCCGCACTTAGATCTGGGTCACAGTTCAGGGTGGCAGTCCAGGGGCGAGGAGGAGCACTGGTGTGGTACAAATTGTAGTGGCTGTGGAGAGAGAATCCTCTTCACAGTTCTGAGACAGAAAAGAGTACTTTTGGTCACTCACAGACCAGAGCACAGGCCAGGAAAGGAGTAAACACCTCGCCCTTGATCATAGCACCTTGGAAGAACTAAAAATTTACAGGTCCTTAGAAGTATCTCTGAAAACAGCTGCACAAAACCCCTGAAGCTTGGGACAGTACATTCTCCACACTGGAAACAGACCCCTACTTTAACAAAGAGTTTATAACTCAAGTAATTGGCTGGGATCATGGGCAAGCAATGCAAAAAGAGTCAGATCATAGAATCTTACTTTGGTGACAAAGAAGATCAAAACATACAACCAGAGGAAGACAACAAAGTCAAAGCTCCTACATCCAAAGCCTCCAAGGAAAATATGAATTGGTCCCAGGCCTTGGAAGAGCTCAAAAAGGATTTTGAGAAGCAAGTAAGAGAAGTAGAGGAAAATCTGAGAGTGATGCAAGAAAATCATGAAAAACAAGTCAACAGCTTGCTAAAGGAGACCCCAAAAAATACTGAAGAAAATAACACCTTAAAAAATAGCCTAACCCAAATGGCAAAAGAGGTCCAAAAAGCCAATGAGGAAAAGCATGCCCTAAAAAGCAGAACGGGCCAAATGGAAAAGGAAGTCCAAAAGCTTACTGAAGAAAATACTTCCTTAAAAATTAGAATGGAGCAATTGGAAGGTAGTGACTTTATGAGAAATCAAGACGTTGGAAAACAAATCCAAAAGAACGAAAAAATAGAAAACAATGTGAAACATCTCACTGGAAAAACAACTGATCTGGAAAATAGATCCAGGAGAGAGAATTTAAAAATTATTGGACTATCTGAAAGCCATGATCAAAAAAAAGCCTAGACATCATCTTTCAAGAAATTATCAAGGAAAACTGCTCTGATGTTTTAGAACCAGAGGGCAAAATAGCCATGGAAAGAATCCACTGATCACCTCCCAAAAGAGATCCCCAAAGAAAAACTCCTAGGAATACTGTAGCCAAATTCCAGAGTTCCCAGGTCAAGGAGAAAATACTGCAAGCAGCCAGAAAGAAACAATTCAAGTATTGTGGAAATACAATCTGGATAACACAAGATTTAGCAGCTTCTACATTAAGGGACCGCAGGGCTTGGAATATAATATTCTGGAGGGCAAAGGAGATAGGATTACAGCCAAGAATCACCTGCCCAGCAAAACTGAGCATAATCCTTCAGGGGAAAAAATGGAAATTCAGTCAAATAGAGGACTTTCAAGCATTCTTGATGAAAAGACCAGAGCTGAATGGAAAATCTGACTTTCAAATACAAGACTCAAGTGAAACATAGAATAGGTAAACAGGAAAGAGAAATTGTAAGAGAATTATTGTTGAACTGTTTACATTCTTGCAGGGAAAGACGATATTTGTAACTCATGAATCCTTTGTCGGTCTTAGAGTAGTTGGGGGGAAAATTATATGTATGTAGATAGATAGATAGATAGATAGATAGATAGATAGAGGACACAGGGTGAATTGAAGATGAAGGAGTGATATCTGGAGAATAAAATTAAGGTGTGAGACAGGATTATACAGAGAGAAGGAGAAAGGGAAAGGTAGAATGGGGTAAATTACCTCACATAAAACAGACAAGAAAAGGCTTTTACAGTGGAGGGGAAATGGGGGAAGGTGAGAGGGAATGAGTGAATCTTATTCTCATTGGATTTGGCTTAAGGAGAGAATAACATACACACTCAGTTGGGTATGGAAATCTATCTTACCAGACAGGAAAATAGTAGGGAGAAGGGGACAAGCGAGCAGGAGGATGATAGAGGGGAGGGCAGATTGATGGAGGGGGTAATCAGAAGCAAACACTTCTAAGGAGGGACAGGGTCAAAAGAGAGAATAGAATAAATGGGGGCAGGATAGGATGAAGGGAAATATACTTAGTTTTTCACAACATGACTACTATGGAAGTGTTTTCCATGTCTACACATGTATAACCTCTATCGAGTTGCTTGCCTTCTCAATGAGGGTGGGTGGAAAGGGAGGAAGGGAGAAAATTTGGAACCCAAAATTTTAAAAACAAAAGTTAAAAAAATTGTTTTCACATGCAATTGGGAAATATGATATACAGGAAAAGGGGTATAGAAATCTATCCTGCCCTACAGGAAAATAGAAGAGGAAGGGGATAAGAGAAGGGATGGGGTAGAAATAGAAGGGAGGGCAGATTAGGAGAAGGAGTACTCAGAATGTATGCCATCTTGGGGTGGGGGAGGGATGAGATGGTGAGAAAATCTGGAACTCAGAATCTTGTGGAAGTGAATGTTGAAAACTAAAAATAAATTAATTAATTAAAAAAAAAGATGAATTTGACAACTGAGCAGAAGATGGATTGAAATGCTGAAACTTGATTCAGGAAACACAACCAGCAGACTATTGCAATAGTCTGAGTAAGAAGTGATGAGGACCTGCATCAAAATGGTGGCAGTGTCAGAAGAAAAAAGGGAACAGAAAAGAAATATGTTACAAAGATAGAACTGACAAAACTTAACAAATTACTGAATATAGGGGAGGGGTAAGAAAGAGTGGACAGTCAAGGATAACATTTAGGTTGTAAGCATGGGAGAATGAGATGATGATGAGTTGTGTAAATGGACTTCAAAATTCAATATGAATCAGAAATGTGATATGGCAGTCAAAAACACTAACGTGATTTTAGGCTAAACAAAGAAAGACATCCTATTAAAGACTACAGAAGTGATATATCCCTGTTCTATTCAACTCTGGCCAAGCCACAAATGGAATATTTTGTTTCATTCTGGATGCCATATTATAAGAAGGGATTGTTAAGCTGTAGAATATTCCAGAAGAAGATGACCACAATAGTGGAGAGTTTCCAGATTATATCATGTAAGGCTTTGTCAAACTAGGTATAGGAGGAAGGTGGTTTTAGCCTGGAAAAGAGGGTAGGAAATAATAGTTCCTTCTACATTAACCTTCTTCAAGTGTTTAAGGATGGTAGAAGAGAGATTAGATTTGCTCTCCATAGCCTTAGAAGGCAAAATGTGCAAAGAAGCAGATTTTGCCTTAATCTATGGAAAAATTTTCTACCAATTAGAGATATTGAAAAGTAGAATGGTTTGACATGGGTGTTAGGGTGTTCCCCTATCTGGAGTTATTCAAGCAAAAGCTAATCATGATCACCATATGTTGGTTACATTGTAGAGAAGGGTTTTTTCCAGGTCTTCATCAGACTAGATAGGCTATGAGAGCCCTTCCAAGTCTGAGATCCTATTTTCATTTGAAATAGATCGCAGTCCCATAGCTTTTCCCTTATACACCTTTCAATGAAGTAAAAACATTGTTCTGAGGTTTTCAAAGGATTCTTGCTGTTTGTGTAGCATAGGTAACCAACACACACAACTCATAGTGTAGGTGTCACAGAGAAGGCTATCCAATGTTCAGGGTATTCTGTATGTCCATAACTTTAAAAAAAATCCTTGCTCAAGAGCCCCCACTGAACTACTTATCTTTCTCTAATGGTCAGTCAGGGGACATGCATGGTTCAAAGAAAAGGTATATAATCAAAGACTTTTGATGAATTAACATAATAAGAAGAGCAGCAATAAAACATTTCTCCCACAAAACTGGGACACATTCTCCCACAAACATAGCATCACTGGGAAGAGTGAGTACAAGTAAAGAATAAATGAAAAATACATATGGTAAGAGCACATATTTGGAGAAACAGCTGAGACCCGCTACAAGCCCCTTGATGTCTTTTGATGATACATCTTAATGATCCATCTAGGCCTTCACTCCACTAGTCTCCATGGCATGTTATCTGAGCCAGACGGGCTCTACTAGACAGTTCATCTCTACCAAACATAGTCTCCCACTGGCTGTGTGTTTATAGAGCTTCTCTCTGCTTCCAGCTTCAGGCTTTAGCTGAAGTCCTTAGTTAAAATAGTATCTCTTTTTCATGAGAAAAGTGGGCTTTACCATGGTCTTTCAGATCAAAGCCACGAGGATTTTTACAGCTTTTTAATGAAAGCACAAGACTGTGTCTCAACCACCAGACCAGTATTAGCCCTCCATAAGGAAAACAAAAACAAAAACAAACAAAAACCCTTGCTGGCTTTTCCCAAAGGAATGGTATTTTGTTCCCTTTAGCAACTTGGCTAAAAGGCCTCTCACTTTCAACAAAAAGTTTTTGCCCAGTGCCAAACACTTTATAACAAAGAGCTAAAATTAAGTGGCTAACACCTTCATGTCTGCTTTTCTAACTGAACTTCCTGGTTCAAGGACTTGGTTCTCTCTGTTGGACACCTCACTTAGCTTATGGTGAGCATTACTTATTCCTCCTTGATTCAATCTCTGAAGGTTAGACCACAGTTAGTCATTACCAATGTATGGGCTGCTCACCCAATAGCTGCCAATGGTTCTGAGGCTCTGGAATCCTTCATTTTCTCAATTCCAAAAGCCCCTCCACTCTCCAGTCTCCAGTGAGTGTAGAAAAAAGCACTGACACAAAGTTCAATCTAGAGTAAGTTCATTGTCTCTTTTGCCTGGCTACCCATATTCCTAACATATATATGGACACATACACATGCATGTGTTGTATTTTTATTGTTGAATTGTTTCAGTAGCATCTGACTCTCCATGACACAATTTGGGATTTTCTTCTCAAAGACACTGGAGTGGTTTCTATTTCCTTCTCTAGCTCATTTTACAGATGAGGAACTGAGGTAAACTGGATTAATTGCCCAGGATCACGCAAGCTAGTAAGTTTCTGAGATCAAATTTGAACTCAGGTCCTCCTGATTCCAGGACTGGCACTCTCCACAACACCACCTAGCTGTCCTCATGTATTTTCTGTGTGTGTATGTGTGTGTGTGTGTGTGTGTGTGTGTGTGTGTATCTATATAGATATATATAGATATATATGCACATACATCTATGCTGCAAACATGAATAATGAGCAAAGTTTAAAAGAGCTTTGAGATCACCATTATACTAGAAAGAAGAGATAGATATGAAATAAAATGGATTTCTCCCATCCCTCCTCTCACTATCTCTTATTTCACCAGGTCTCATAATTACGGGTAAGACAAAAATTCACAGAGATACCTAAAATGGGTACAGGAATCACTAAGTCAACCAACTTTATCTATATTTCATAGTAAAAGCAAACTCAGAGAGTTAAAGCTGTGGAAGGGATCCTCAAAGTTCATCTAGCTCAATACTCTGATTTTACTGATAAGAAAAGTGAGGCCCAGAGAGGTTCAAGTGACTTGTCCAAGGTCACAAATCTAGTAAATAAAAAAAAAAGGCTCTGATTCAAACCCAGGGTCCTCTGACTCCACAACCAGCATTGTTTTACTACATTATGCTGTGTCCCATATACTGTGCTTCTTGGGCATAATCATAGAAGTTGGGGTCATGGTGGAAGTTTGAGAGTAGGAGTCTTAAGCTGGGGTCCTTGAACTTTTTGAAAAATTGATAACTATTTCAACAGAATTGGCTTCCTTTGTAATGCTATGTATCTTATTTTACATATTTAAAAACATTCTAAGAAGGAGTACATGGCACAAAACTGCTTGCTCTGAAGTGAAGAGTGGAATAAGGCCTCCACTGAGAGAAGATGGGACAGGAGTTTTATAAACACAGAACTTGGAGTCAGAAAATCTAAGCCTGTATGCTGACTCTGCTATTTATTACCTATATGACCTTGAGGACTTCATCACTCTGGGACTCAGATTCCTCATCTGCAATATAATGAGATTGCATGAGATGCTCTATAAGATATCTTTCAGCTCTAACATTCTTTGATTCTGTGATTTCATAAAGAGATAAGAGTTGGTGTGTAATAGTCATTAGTATTATTGGGGAAGTTGAAAAAAAGGATAACAACAAGGGCTTACACAAGTAGGTCACTGCTCTCTTACTTTCCTTCTCAGCAATGTCACTATAGTCACTGCCAGTCTTACTATAACAGACCTTGCCCAGTATTAGCCCTGGGACAAAAAAAAGAGTGGAAGTTGGTAGATGCTTAATAAATGCTTGTTGATTGATTGGGATGGGGTGAAGGAGAGAATGAGAGGGAGTTCTTCTGGCTGCCAGGCATCTCCCAGTGATTGTTTACAGAAAGGCAAAGTATGTAAGTTGGGCATATGATTCAGGGCACTACAAATCCATAAATTCATATTTCATTCATTTCCAGCTCTCTTGAACACCCTCACATTCCTTTCACTTCACCTTCCCCAGTGACAGCACCAGAGAAAAAGTAATGGAAAGAAGGCACAATGACCACAGAAGAGGCAGTGGTGTTACTACCACCTGCTTTCTGCCCTTCTCATAAGGTATCCAAAGCTGCTCCAAGAAGAACACTCTATGTCATACTGGGACGATTTTCTGCAGGGTATTGCTATTTTTCTGTTGACAAGACACATTGAACTGATCATTCAGCATTACATCATATTCAATTTACAGTCTCATAACACTTTATTTATTTTATATAAGGAGTTGAGTGCCGGAGGGCTTTGATGATGTAGGAAATGCATCATCTCAGTCACTTACCTCCATTCCTAACAGTTTTGCTGTCAGCTTTGCAAACTGGAATTAATTTTTGTAGGCTTTCCTCTGAAATAAGCATATGGAAAGCCAATTACAGTTTTCAGTGGGGTTTTGGTAGACAGGTTATAAAAAGGGCTAATCCAGGAAAAAATTGATAATTAAGTTGAGCTGCTTTTGGTGCCCACCCATCTCCTCTTTCTGTTACTATTTTCTTCCTTCCTTCCTTGGACTTCCTAAGACTTCCTAACCAATCTTCCTCCTTCTTGTTGATCCCCCTCCTCCACCCCTACATTGCTGTACCTCTCCCGAGACTACTCCCTCATGATGGTCCTTTACCTCCCTCTGCCCAATCATACTCATATCAAATAGGAATCATATTAGACTGATCAGATACCAGGGTGGGGGAGAGGAAATATTTGGAGCTATAGGCAGAATGCTGGTAAAGTCTTTTAATGTCAACCTTCCAATAATAGCACACTGGAGTTGTGTACTCTACTCCCATATGTAAGATTAACTCTTCTACTAGATACCCCCAAAAGTCACTGAACTCTGCTTAGAGCCAACCTGTCTTGGCAATCCCATAATTTTCAACTGATACTTAATTACCTTCTAACTATCTGGAAAGGGGTATAATAACTCTCTCATTACCCTTTCACTGGGTTCCAGGAAGACAAGCTCTCAGGAAAGTAAGCCCTAGTCATAACTAGATTGAAGAGATGGTTCTCCATGATAAGATTATAGCTTCACTTGTTTCAGAACTGACTTGTCCTTTTTGGTGAGGCATTCGGAGTTAAATGACTTACCCAGGGTCACAGAGCTAGTAAGTGTCAAGTGTCTGAGGCCACATTTGAACTCAGATCCTCCTGACTCCAAGGCCGGAGCTCTATTCACTGCACCACCTAGCTGTCCCTGACCTGTCCTTTGAAAGGGAAAGAGACATCACTCCTTCCACTAAAGCCAAACTGAACTACTTACTTGTCCCCAAACTCTGTATTCCACCTCCCTATCTCAGTACCTCTGCCTAAGCCTAGAATATACTTACTCCTTCTCTTACTCTCTTAAAATCCCTAGCTTTTTCAAGTCTCAGATCACATGACAAGTCCTGCAGGCCCTTTTTCCTGATTCTTTCTTATATTTCAGTGGTCTCTCCCACCTCAAAGTATCATGTATCCACTTATCTGTGTATATGTTGTATCCCTTCACTGGGATGGAAGTTCTTGAGGCTATACACAATTTTTCATTTTGTCTTTCTATCTTGCATAAAGCCTTGAAGGTAGTGAGTGCTTATTAAATGCTAATTGGATTGAATTGGAATGTTAGACACATCCAGTGGGCCTGGGGATCAAGCAGAGAGCTTGAGAGACAGAAGTTATGACAGTCACTTTAATCCTCAGTGGGTGCTAAGAGCAAGGCATAACTCTAGTAAAAAGGAAACATAAGTAGTAAGAGGCATTTGAAGACAGACTTTTTGAGCTCTCAATACATGATTACAACAGTGTGAAAAACGAGTAAAAAAAATAATAACAGCACTTTAATGTTTGCCAAGCACTTTATATGTTAACTCATTTGATTCTCAAAACAACCCTATGAGATAGGTGTTATTATCATCCCCACGAGGAAACTGAAGCACAGAGAGTTGTGAAGTGTGACTTGCCCAGGGTCACTCAGCTGGCCGTGTCTGAAGTGGAATTCAAAGTCAGTTCTTCTTGACTGCAAGTCTTGTGTTCTATCAATACATCACCTAATTGCCTCATTAAAGATCATTCAAAGGAAGTCAAATTGAGTAATTGAAAAACCAATAATGGTGCTAGAGAACAGATCATAAAACATACCTCCCTTCTCACAGGGAGATGGGGAACTATTAGGGAAGAATGATGTGTATATTGTTAGCTGTAATCCCTATATCAGGTGTTTTTGCTTAATTGCTTCACTAAGTTCAATTTGGGAAAGGGGTAGTTCCAGAAATAACAGTGATATAAAAACAAAAGGCATCAGTAAAACTTATATTTAAAGCACATGTATATGTATGTATATATACTTCAAATATGTAAAACTCATTTTTTATATATTCACTTGTTTTAACTGAGCTAGAAATACCTAAGAAAGCCCATGTGCTTGCCAATCTTTATTAAATGCCTTTCTATCTGTCTAAAATAAAATTGTCTCTTTATTTGATGAGCTCCAATCTGCCATTGGTGGAAAGATTGGTAACTACAGAAAGGCCTTTGATGGTCTTATAGGAGAAATTAGGATGGTGCCTATAACAGTACATAGGCATGTCAAAAACTTTCAGTAAAGTTCTCTCTGACCAGTCAACTTAATACCTCTGAATCTGTTATTAGATCTTGGGATAGTCATTATTAATTAAAGATGGCAGTGGTGACAAGTACTTCTCAGTGTGGCCATCCTGCAATCAGGCACAATGGGCCATGGAGAGATCCGTTTTTTTGTCTAAGGATGATAAGAAGGAAGATTCAGCCAGTTAGGCAGAAATATAAGGTCATTTGTCACTAGTGGTTTTCCAGGTTAATTGATTATCTAGAAAGAACGATTTGGTGGTGGTGCTTTATTTTAGAAAGTATAGTAAGGAACTTAATGGGCATTCACTTGCAGAAATGAGGACTGGAAGGGTCCAGGGGCTGAAACAGAGAAAACTCCCCAAATAAATATAAGAGATATAAGTTGTTACGAGTATTTTTGTGGGAAGCAAAGGTGGAATCGGTCATACCAGCAGGGATCTAAGCTGAAGACACAGCCAAGACACTGTGACACTGAAGAGAGATCAGAGAGATTGTTAATGTCAGAGTATAATGACAAAAACAAAGACAGCCACAGTGATAGGAATATCTATCATGTTCTAGACATCTGAATTCTTGGCTGATAAATCAATAAATAAGTATTTATTACATTCCTACTATGTGCCAGGCCTTCAGCTTTTGTGGAGGGGATGAGGAGGAAGGAGAGGAAGAGAATCAGAGAACAGACAGGAGCCATCACTATCCCCAGCTGGCATCTGAGAATTCTAGCCAAATGGATCCTTTCCAGGACTACCCACATGCAGGACACTAGGCAAATAAAATTCCCAGTACAGAAAACTAACAGGACATGGTAATGGTGCATTCCGTGGGTGGGGATATATTGCTAAAACTATGTTCTTCGTAAACTCTGGAATCTCTTGAATACTATTGGTGGATTTCTTAAGAGAAGAAAAACCTAGGAACATAAAGCAACGGGTTTGCCGAATGTCAAAGAAGTAAATGGCTAAACTAATTACTTGAAAATAACTGCCTGGGATTTGACCAAGAGTTGTTTCATTAGCATTCAGCACCACTGACTTTTCATAAAGAAAGAAAATAAACCATGCCACTGAGAACTGAACATTTCTGTAAGTGAATAAAGGAATATCATTTTCTGGGTAAAACTGTATAATCTGCTGTACATTTTGAGTATAATCATCAAATGTTGATATGCTTAAAAATATCTCCTGTTCAGTATACTAATTGCTTCCCTGAATTCAATGCTGGAAATATTGAAGACATTGAAGAAAGACAACAATGAGGAAAGATTTCAAAGTGCTAATAAGTAATAATCAAACAGTATGGGTTTTTTTTTAATGCTATGTTGACCATTCACATCTACACATGCAACTGAATGTGAATAGAACTGCATAGGTGTTAGGACATGTTTCCTTCTATTTGTGTGTATCATCATTTACACGCACACAATTAACAGTTTTCTATTCATTTTTTTTTCCCAACCATCTTAACAACCAGTTTCCAAACAATCAATTGGCTGCTAAGCCATATCATTATCTGACCAAAACACTGACTGGAGAAGTAGTTGATTTCTGTGACATTTTCATAGCCCATCATTAGATCTTGGATTTCTATTCCACAGCCTTTTTAATAATGCTTGGTGGGGCATGCCAGTACACCTTGTGATCAATATCTATCAGGTCTTTTTCTGTTTTTTTTTTAAATATCTCTTAAATTCAACAAAGCTTTCCCTGGAACTTTATTGGCCAAGTGGCTAAGGCTCAAGCTACACATCCCTTGACAAAGGTTCCTGGTGCCCTCTGGACAGAATGGCATGGCTTCCTGGTCTTCTAAGGGCACAAAAAAGGCTATATGGAATTGAAGCCCTTCAGATTTGGTGGATATTCCAAGACCACAAGTCAACAATTCTACCTTGCTGACCAGATGTGTTTTAAGATGGAGGTGAGGGGAACTGAATCTCCCTAAGCAATGAAATAACATATCCTTGTTGAAAATCCTTTGTATGCTATGGTTAAGTAAATTTCTTTTTTTTAACTGTTAAATGATCTATTAGTATCCCTTTTCACTCACATTCTACTGTCAAAAAGTAATCTTTGGTAACTCTTATGTTATCTTAACAGTGACTTAGATCCATTGACTTCACTGTAGCTTCTTTGTGGATTTATCTGGTCTGCTTCAGTTTCAGCTTTTCTCTCATCTCTGCTGCCCTGCCCAGCTCAACAAGGACACTACTTTCATCAGTTTGCGCTTTGTTTCCACATATGTCTGGTTCTTTGGCTCTAATGCTTTGGCTGCCTCATTAGCCTTTCCTCTTCCATATCATTTCCTGTTCATGACCTGGGTCTTTTCATACCCTGTTCTCAGTCTCATTTGCTAACCACTAGTTCTTCTATGGAACCTAAGAAGAATCTAAATTCTTCTTCTCAGTTATAATCTGACTCTGTAATACCTTATGTTCCTTTTTGTTTCCCCAGAAACTTCAAGAGTTGGGCTTCCAGTGGCAATTCTATCTATAGCAACTGAAAAATTACGCCATATCTCTGAGCACTTTATTATGCCTTGTCATGCACTGTTCTCTAATTACTCTTCCTATGTTAGACTTATCTTCTCTATTCATCATTTTACCTCCTTAGTTGGCAAGGACTGAGTCTTCCATTTCTTTTATATTCCCTCAGAGTGTCTCATACAGTACTGAGCACCAAAGATGTTCAATAGAGTAAATCTGCCACTGAGTATACTCCTTTGTAAAGAAAGCTTCCATTTTTGATGTTCTATTAGTTGAAACATAAACCCAACCAATTTATCTAGAAACTTAAGCTGGAATGTACCTTAATCTATTGTGATGGCTTAACTGACAGAGGCCCAACAGACTCATTTTGGGAAATTAGTTATATATTATTTCATTAGAGGAAAGGTAAAAGATTCTTTAGTAATGAATTACACTTTTTAATAATGTAGTCAAGATATTTTCCCTTACTCTATCTTGCTGCAGTTAAACCTATCAGCATTAATTTGTACTACTGTACATGTAGGAATCACCTATAGACCCATGTGTTAGCAGCTGCCAATAAGCTTCCTACTTTCAGAGTGACACTGTACACATACGCAAACAGTTATTAGTACCGACTATGGCAGCTATGCCAATGATCAGTCAAGACCTTCCAGCCTAACACGAGGGGCTGCTGAGCCTATCACTAGGACACAGGAGAATAGCACTTTCCCATAAACATAGCCATAGGCATTATAAGAAGCAATAGATAGTTTCTGATTACTAACATTTGCTTTTGGTTATTTATTCTATAGTGCTAGATGTCCAGTTTTCAGAATTCATCTAGTTGTATAAACACTGAGCTTAGAGTTCTGTTTTATGGCAACATAGCACAGCTAAACTGAACAGATCCCCACTGGTCAGCAGTTGTGCATCACTCCCTTTATGTAGGTCTTGTATTCATTCACCTGGGTTGATAAAATAGTTTGCTCCTGAACAGAGTTGTGTCATCTGTGTCCAAAGGGAATATATAACATTATGGAGCCCCTCTGTTCTGTCTGTGCTATCAGGAGAATGGAATCATCACTTGGTAGCACCGTACTCCTGTCCCCAATAAAGTTCCTTCCCTGATACAAGTAAGAGCATAATAATTACAATTAATAATATAACAATAAATGCAATAATTCTACTTATACAGGTAGCTATTGAGTCACTTATTTGGGGATCAGTTCCACTACTTTCTACTTTCTTAAAAGGTTTAGAGATTAATTGATCAATCTCTAAGAACCTGGTTCAATTTGATCTTCATGAGTATTTAGATACCTGGCTTACCAACCACTTTTTTGTTAAGTAAGTGGTCTACAAATAATAGACTTGATTAATCACAAACCCTCAGCCTTTCAATTCACTTTGGTTTTTTATACTCCAAAGTGAATGAATAAATGACCATTTATTTAACACTTACTATTTGCCAGACATTGTACTAAATGTCGAAGATACAAATACAAACAAGAGATAATCCTAAACCTCAAAGAATTTAAATTCATGGACTTTGTTTCCAAAGGTTACATCACAGGGATGATTAGTGATGCTATAGGGCAATCAATTGACACTCACCTCTTTCCAGAAAAATGGCAGTCTTTTTTTTTTTTTTTTTTTGGCAAGGCAGTCAGAGTTAAATGACTTGCCCAGGGTCACACAGCTAGTGAGTATCCTGTGTCTGAGGCCAGATTTTAACTCAGGTCCTCCTGATTCCAGAGATCTATCCACTTCACCACCCAGCTGCCCCTGAACAGTGGCAGTCTTAATTTAATTATTGTTACCATATCAAGGGGTGAAAATTTGGCTGAGGGACAGGAGGAGTGGCACTATGACAGGAAGGTGGTCAGCTAGATATAATGAGTTTTCACTAATCAGGACAGTCCCAGGAGGGGCAGAAATGAGAGAATCTCTTGTGAGCAAAAAAAATAAGAAGGCCCTAATAAGCTGGATCCTATGATACATGAAAGAAAAGAACATTTTAAGGCTGGAAAAGTTGGTTGGATACATGTTATGTAGGGCTTTAAAATGCCAAACAGGGGAGATTGTATATGATCCTAGGAACAAGGAGTGACATAGTTAAGTAAAATTGGTACTTTAAAAATATCAGCTTCATAATTATGTGGAGGATAGATTAAAGAGGCGAGAGAGTTTAAGAAGTGAACTCTATTAGGGGCTATTATAATAGTTCAACCAAGAGTTGATGGAGGCCTGAACTAACATAGTAACCATGTAAATAGAGAGTAGGTGATAGATATGAAAGATGCTATGGAGTTAGAATCAATCTTTGATTAGATATTTGGGGTGATGTAGGATAAGGAGTCAAAGACGACTACGAGGTTGGGAACTTTTGTGACTAGAAGAATGAAGGTGCCCTCAAAATCTTAAACTAAAGAAAGATAATCTTGTATGTGGAAATATTTTATAGACTATGAATCTTAGTGCATCAAAGGACACTAAAATATCATGATATTAGATGAGAGAAAATACTTCTAGCTAGGGGAATCAAGGGAGGTGCTTCATGGAAAAGTGGCATTTAAAATGAACTTTTAAAATTGGTAGATTGTTAGCAGGTGGAAAAAGAGGGTGAGGACATTCTAGGTACAGAGAAGCATGAACAAAGATGCAGAGGCAAAAAAAGATCAAACATTTTTAGGATGGGTGAAAAGTCTAGTTTCACTGGAAAATAGCATATGCAAGGAAGAGGCAGTTAAAAGCCTAGAAATGTGCCAACTACCTTCTTCGTGAAGGCTTCTCTGATAACCCAGGGTTACTTAAATCTTCAGTGAGAAGGAGTCAGTTAACATAGACTATAGAAATAGAGTGGTGTGTACCTCCTGTCCTTCATAGAAAAGACTTTCCATCCCACTACAATCCACAGAAGTCTCACAATGATCTAAATGAAGTCTACTCCACTTACTTGTCAACCAATCAAGTATTATATTTTATTGGTGTTATCAACTCAACTCAAATGGATCTGTAATTTCATTTCTCCAGGAGTTCTATGCCTGACCATCTTATGTAATTCTTATCCTTTTTTTGCCACAGACAGTCCACATAATGTGCTAGAGAGCATCCTTGATGTTTCTAGCCATCATGGAGGTAATAGTGGGACTCTTGCTGTACCTATCGACTATCCCTAGCTATTGCCACATGACTAGTTCATCTCTTATCTCCTTTTCCTGTCACACAATTCCTTAATGATATTCTTTACTCACGATCTTTAAAAATCCTCATTGGTCATGTGTTGCTCTGTTCACACCAACCACATTCCTCTTCATTGTTCTATCTATGACATTCATCTTTAGTTCTTTGGATACAGTTTTGTTCCACATGTGGCTGCCACATAACAGTACTGATAAAATGTTAATACTGAAAGAATGGGCCTTTGCTCTCACAGGAAGCTTAAAGTCAGTAAAAGAACTTAATAATTTCCTAAAAATAATCAAGCCTACTCTCTACTTCCTTTTCAACTCTGAATTTACTAGTTTATTTATACCATCTATTCCAAATATACATGCTGTTGAACAAACTCTCTAGTGTGCTCATCTAAATAAAATGCATGTTGAAATATGGACAATATTTTTCATCCAAATGGCCTTTTTATGGATGTACAGGTCAAGTTCTTTGGGCGTAATTATAGTTCTTTTACAGGAGGCTATGCAAAATCTTAGGCCTTGATGCAATTTGCATTTTATCCACAAGGAGGAGGATCCAGTGGACCTCAGTATCGTCAGGAAATCTGCCCTTGGCTAGTACTCTGTACTAGCAAATACCTTTAGCAAGCATGTATTTCCCTATTTTATATCTTGAATAATGTTTGTTATTAGGGGACCACTGAACAGCCTTATTTCTGTTGATATATTTTGCAAGGAATTCTGAATAATCTTGAAGCATGGATGGAAGATGCCTGATTGAAAGAGGACTATAAATCAGTATTTTGTTCTACCAAATCAAATACTTTTTGAAATTAATAAACAATAGGCACATTGAGATCTTATGTTCTCTGCACCTTTTATTAAACTGTGAATTTGTAAAGACATAGCCCTTTGTTTACTATTTCTTGTGAAATCTTGATTTTTCCCTACTAATACCCTTATTGAGAATGTCTTCAAGTTGCATACATATAAGTGTCATAAAGATTTTGCTTAAATCAAAGAGTAGGTATACAGGTTTGTAGTTATTGATGTTCTTTCAGTAATCTTTTTGGTTCCAAGATAAGGTCTCAGATTTTTTGTTTCTATGTCCTTTGTATCCTTTCTCTCCTTCAAATACTTTAGTATTTGATTATTCTCGTATTGATATTTAACTTTTGATAATAACTCACATTATATGATGCCTGGTGTGTGCAAGGTCTTTTCTTCAAAACAGCCCTGGAAAGTTGTTGGAATTTTTATTGTATTTAGTCACCTCTCCCGTTATGTTATAAGCATTTTTATATTTGAGACTGTGTTTTTCCTTTCTTTATATCCCTCACAGTATCTATCATGCTGACTTTTGTAGATACTCAACACATATCCCTTGACTGAGTATTAATATTCTAATTACTGCTCATGGTAGAAACTATCCTGAAAAACAAAGTGACCTTGTTTTTTGCTGAGTCAGTCAATCAGAAAGCATTTATTAAGTACTTACAATATGCCAGGGACTGTGGTAAATATAGAGGCTACAAAGAAAAGCAAAAAGAACACAAAACCAAAACCAAAGCAAAGCAAAGCAAAACAAAACAAAAATCTAGCCCCTGCCTTCAAGGGGGTCACATTCTCATGTGGGAGACAACATGCAAACAACTTTGTACATACAAGATAAATACAGGGAAAACTAGAGGCAGTTTCAGAGTGAATGCACAAGCACTGAGTGGTGCAGGGGGAAAGCTTTGGCAAAAGGTAAGATTTGAGCTGAGACTTGAGGGAGATTAAAGAAGCCAATAGACAGAGAGGAGGAGGAAGAAGGACATTCTAGACATGAGAGCCCCTGAGAAGACATGGGGCCTGAAGATGCAGTGTAGTGTGTGAGGAACAGTAAAAGGGGCAGTGTTGCTGGATCACAGAATATGTGGAAGAGAGTAAAGCAGAAGAAGAATGGAGAGGCAGGAAAGGGCCAGGTTACTAAAGGCTTTAAAAGCCAAACAAAAAATTCTGTATTTGCTCCTGGAGGTAAAAGGGAGGCAGCCATGGAATTTTATTGAGTAGGCAACTGACATTAGTACTAAATGACACATCTAGGGTGACAATCATGAATATAGTATTTAATGACTCTTTTCATCAGAATGGCCCACTGAGCAACACTAGAAGGACCTATGTATTTCTGACTCTTTTCATCTAAAGGAACTTATCTTAACACTTTACTACTACGAGTCTAAGTCATTTATTGTTTTGAGGCACTCAACTTCTCCCTCCCCACCTTTCTTGGCTTTAAGAATTTCTTCAGTTTTAACTAACAGAAATATAACTAGTTGAAGCTATCATTTTGTATAGTTATTTCCCAGTGAAACTGGGAAATCACCAAGTCCATAATAGACCTGTTTCCAAGATACTAAGCAGTAATGATTAAGGTCTTGTGGCATATTTTGAGTATTAATGACCATCTGGGAGAGGTGATAGCTCCAGGTAATATTCTATGGAGTCTTCATGATTTCTATTACAGCTCAATTTTTTTTTAACTTTTAATTTGCAAAAAAGAGGCATATTTTGTGTCTTTCTTGTATTTCTCTGTTGTCTAGATAAAGAAGAGTGAGATAGGAATAGATAGTCTTTTATGGTGTTAATATTATGCTGGTAACACATCCCTACCTGTTTCAAAAGTAGTATTCAAATTATATATGTATAGCCTCCAACACATACTGGCTGTGGGATCCTGGGCAAGTCATTTAACTTGTCAGTGCTCTAGACAAGTCTCTAAAATTGCACAGAAGTTGCTGTCTCACTTTCATAAAGCAGTTTACTTATCCAAGAGTTCCTAATACCAGTGAAATAACAGGTCCACAGATGCAGAAAAAGCTTTTGACAAAATACAACACCCATTCCTATTAAAAACACTAGAGAGCATAGGTATAAATGGAGTCTTCCTTAAAATAATAAATAGCATCTATCTAGAACCTTCAGCAAGCATAATATGTAATGGGGACAAGCTAGAAGCATTTCCAATAAGATCAGGGGTGAAATAAGGATGTCCATTATCACCACTGTTATTCAACATCGTACTGGAAATGTTAGCTTTAGCAATAAGAGAAGAAAAAGACATTGAAGGCATTAGAATAGGCAAAGAAGAAACAAAGCTATCACTCTTTGCAGATGACATGATGTTATAGTTAGAGAATCCCAGAGAATCAAATAAAAAACTACTTGAAATAATAAACAACTTTAGCAAAGTTGCAGGCTATAAAATAAACCCACATAAATCATAGGCATTTCTATATATTACCAACAAAGCCCAATAGCAAGAGATAGAAAGAGAAATTCCATTTACTTACTGCAGACATTGTAAAATATTTAGGAGTCTACCTCCCGAAACAAACCCAGGAACTCTATGAACACAATTACAAACACTTTTCATGCAAATAAAATCAGATCTAAATACTTGGAAAAACATCAGTTGCTCATGGGTAGGACAAGCTAATATAATAAAAATGACAATTCTACCTAAGCTAATTTACTTATTCAGGGCCATACCAATGAAACTACCAAAAAATTATTTCATAGAGTTAGAAAAAATAATAACAAGATTCATTTGGAAGAACAAAAGGTCCAGAATATCAAGAGAACTAATGAAAAGAAATTCAGGGGAAGGTGGCCTAGCCATTCCAGATCTTAAATTGTATTATAAAGCAGCAATCACCAAAACTGCTTGGTACTGGCTAAGAAATAGAGTGGTGGATCAGTGGAATAGGTTAAGTATGCAAAACACAGTAGTCAATGACTATAGTAATCTATTATTTGATAAACCCAAAGACCCCAGCTTCTGGGATAAGAACCCACTCTTTGAAAAAAACTGCTGGGAAAACTGGAAAAGAGTATGGCAGACACTAGGCATAGACCAAAATCTCACACCATATACCAAAATAAAGTCAAAATGGGTACATGATTTATATATAAAGGCTGATACTATAAGCAAACTGAGAGAGCAAGGAATAGTTTACCTGTCAGATGTATGGAGAACAGAAGAATTCATGACCAAACAGGAGATAGAGAACATTACGAAAAGCAATATAGATAATTTTGATTACATTAAATTGAAAAGTTTTTGCACAAATAAAGCCAATGCAACTAAGATTTGAAGGAAGGTAGAAAATTGGGAAAGAATTTTTACAACCAGTCTCTCTGATAAGGGCCTCATTTCTAAAATATATAGAGAATTAAGTCAAATTTATAAGAATACAAGCCATTTCCCAATTGATAAGTGGTCAAAGGATATGAACAGACAGTTCTCAGAGAAATTAAAGCCATCTATAGTCATATTAAAAAATGCTCTAAATCACTATTGATTAGAGAAATGCAAATCAAAACAACTCTGAGGTACCACATCACACCTATCAGAATGGCCAACATGACAAATCAGGAAAATGATAAATGTTGGAGAGCATGTGGTAAAATTGGAACACTAATGCATCGTTGGTGGAGTTGTGAAATGATCCAACCATTTTGCAGAGCAATTTGGAACTATGCCCAAAGGGCTATAAAAATGTGCATACTCTTTGACCCAGCAATAGCACTTCTAGGGCTATATCCCAAAGAGATCACACAAATGGGAAAAGGACCTACATGTACAAAAATATTCATAGCAGCTCTTTTTGTGGTGGCAAAGAATTGGAAATTGAGAGGATGCCCATCAATTGGGGAATGGCTGAGCAAGTTGTGGTATATGAATGCAATTGAATACTATTGTGCTATAAGAAATGATGAACAGGCTGACTTCAGAAAAACCTGGAAAGACTTGTATGGTCTGATTCTGAGTGAAGTGAGCAGAACCAAGAGAACGTTGTACACAATAACAGCCATGTTGTATGATGACTAATATTGATAAACTTAACCCTTCCTGGCAATTCAAGGATCTAAGATATCTCCAGAGGCTTTGTGATGGAAAATGCTATCCACACTCAAACAAAGAACTATGGAAGCCAAATTGTTATTTTTTTTTCTCTTCTGTTGAGTTTTGTTTCCTCTTTCTGATGGTTCCTCCTATTGATTTTAATTTCTACTTACAACATCACTAATGTGAAAATATGTTTAATATGAATGTAAATGTATAGCCTTTATCAGATTGTGCGCCATCTTGGGGAGGGTGGTGGGGTGGAAGGGGGAGAAAAATTTTAAACTCAAAAGGACATGGAAGTGATTACTGATAAATCAAAATAAATTAATAAAAAATTAAAAAAAAAAGTAATAACAGGTCCAATCCCCATCCTCATCTCTATGCGAATTATAATTCTTCTTATCTTCCAAATTCACTGTATTTGTAAAACACATTTCTCATCTCATCAACCTCTGTCTGATAATATAAAGTTTGCAAAAATTCTTATGCATATGTTGTAAATATATTTGAAGAACAATTTGTAGGATTTAATAGATTTTTCTAGAATAAAAAATTAATGTGTTTGGTGACACAATAATATACAAGTGACTGCTTCTTGATTATCATATCAAAACTGTTGTCCTTATGATATAGAAAAATAGTCTTGAACTGATAAGTGAACAGTTCCAAATGCGTGATTTTCAGTATCAAATGTGTTTGGTTTTTTTTTTTTGTTTGGTTAATTTAAAAAATGTGGCAAGCAGAAGTTCATGTGTCTCAGTAAATGTTATTATTTATTGTGCATCATAAGCAGAGATAGGACATTTCAAAGCACAAAATACAAAGTAAGGGTCATTGCTCCATAAAGCTCCGAATATAAATTAGACATAAATAAAATGTAGGATAATGGGAAATGGAAAATGTTTTGTCTTGCTGGTTGGAGTAGAGAGAAGGTGAGCAGGAAGACACAGAAGGACAAAGACAAGAAGTGTTTGAAAGAAAGGATCAAGGAGAATGGTTAATACAAAGGACTGTAGACAGTCAAGGGAAGGAGAATAAAAAGAAGGCGTAAAAGCTAGGAGTAAAGGTAAAAATAATACTACATTATTTTCATACACACACACACACAAAATGATAGTGAGAAGAAAATAAAATGACATCATAACTCCCTTGCCTGAAAGTTCCCTAATTTTGTAATAAAAATCATCATTATAATTTGTATTTAAATTTTCTTCTGAGGTATTCAAATGAGTGTTTTATGGGTACTACCTCATTAATCTTCACTAAATTCCTGTGCAGAATATAATTACTCCTATTTAACATATGAAGAAACATTTTTATGTTCTGTTTCATTGTGCAATGACTAATATATTGCTAGTACTTGGTGAAGAACCAAGAGTGATAAAGGTGAGATAGGGTCTGGCTTTACTGAGTCAGATCTGTATAGTACTGTAAAATGGGTAGAGGCAGTTAGGTGTCATAGTGGAGCACTGGGCTTGGAAGCAGGAAGACCTCCCAGACACTTACTAGTGGTGTGACTCTGGGTAAGGCACTTAACCTATGCATGACTCAGTTTTCTCAACTGTAAAATGTAGATAATAACAGCATCACCTATTTCTAAGGGTTATTATGAAGATTAAATTAGATATTCATGAAGTGCTTAGCCCATTGCCTAACACATAGTCGATATAATAAATTCTGTTACCTTTCTTATTTCTCTTTTTATGGCATCTTGAAAATTGCACTCTTGGGGTGGCTAGGTGGTGCAGAGGATAGAGCACCGGCCCTGGAGTCAGGAGGACCTGAGTTCAAATCTGGTCTTAGACACATGGCACTCACTAGCTGTGTGACTCTGGGCAAGTCACTTAACCCCAATCGCATCACCAAAAAAAAAACAAAAGAAAGAAAAATTGAACTCTCAATACCCTCAAATTATGCCTTCTCCAACAATAACTACTTTGTGTACATTTCTCCTAGTCCAGCTGTTTTTTTTCATCTTTGTTTTCTTCAGTTAACTTTCTATTTATTCATGCAGTGCATTGGGGAATGAGATGTTAGAGTTCATACATGGTGGCTCTGCTGCCATCTATGGAGAAATTTCTGGGGGAAGAGCCAAGATGGCTGAGTAAAAGCAGTGACCTGCTTGAGCTCTTCCCCAAACCCCTCCAAATACCTATAAAAATGGCTCTAAACAAATTCTAAAGCAGCAAAACCCACAAAAAGACAGAGTGTAACAAATTTCCAGCCCAAGACAACCTGGATGGTTGATTGGAAAGGTATATCGCGTCAGGCTGGGAGAGGAGTGCAGTTCAGCATTGGCACGCAGACAAGGCAGGCCTCAGTGAACCTGGAGTAGGCCTCAGAGGACTGAATCACGGGCAGCTGTGGCGGTTTCCAGAACTCTCAACCCACAAACACCAAAGACAACTTAGGAGGTCAGTGGAAAAAGATTTTGTCTGTGGTGAGAGAGAGCAGCTGCTTCCTGAGCTTCCAGCCCACAGACTAAGGGGAAATCGAGTGGCTGATCAGAGGGGGATTGCAGAGATCTCTTTGCTGGTGCAGGATTCTCTTGCTTGGCCCATGCTTGAATCTGGGTCACAGTTATGGGTGTTAGTCCTGGGGTGGGGAGGAGCACTGGCGAGGTGAAACTTGTAGTGGCTGTGGAGAGGAAATCCTCCTCACAGTTCCAAGACAGAAAAGAGTGCTTGTGGTCACTCATAGACCAGAGCACAGACCAGGAAAGGAATAAACACCTTGCCCTTGATCATAGCACCTTGGAAGAACTGAAAATTTTCAGGTCCTTAGAAGTATCTCTGAAAACAGCTGCACAAAACTCCCAAAGCTTGGGACAGTACATTCTCCACACTGGAAACAGACCCCTACTTTAACAAAGAGTTTATAACTCAAGTAATTGGCTAGGATCATGAGCAAGCAGCACAAAAAGAGTCAGACTATATTATCTTACTTTGGTGACAAAGAAGATCAAAACATACAACCAAAGGAAGACAACAAAGTCAAAGCTCCTACATCCAAAGCCTCCAAGGAAAATACTAATTGGTCCCAGGCCTTGGAAGAGCTCAAAAAGGATTCTGAGAAGCAAGTAAGAGAAGCAGAAGAAAAACTGAGAGTGATGCAAGAAAATAATGAAAAACAAGTCAACAGCTTGCTAAAGGAGACCCAAAAAAATATTGAAGAAAATAACACCTTAAAAAATAGCCTAACCCAAATGGCAAAAGAGGTCCAAAAATCCAGTGAGAAGAAGAATACCCTAAAAAGCAAAATTGACCAAATGGAAAAGGAAATCCAAAGCTTACTGAAGAAAGCACTTCCTTAAAAATTAGAATGGAGCAATTGGAAGCTATTGACTTTATGAGAAATCAAGACATTGTAAAAAAAAAAAATCCAAAAGAATGAAAACAACTGATCTGGAAAATAGATCCAGGAGAGAGAATTTAAAAATTATTGGACTATCTGAAAGCCACGATCAAAAAAAAAAGCCTAGACATCATCTTTCAAGAAATTATCAAGGAAAACTGCTCTGATATTTTAGAACCAGAGGGCAAAATAGATATGGAAAGAATCCACTGATCTCCTCCTGAAAGAGATCCCCAAAGGAAAACTCCTAGGAATATTGTAGCCAAATTCCAGAGTTCCCAGGTCAAGGAGAAAATACTGCAAGCAGCCAGAAAGAAACAATTCAAGTATTGTGGAAATACAATCAGGATACCACAAGATTTAGTAGCTTCTATATTAAGGGATCAGAGGGCAAGGAACATAATAATCTGGAGGGCAAAGGAGATAGGATTACAGCCAAGAATCACCTACCCAGCAAAACTGAGTATAATCCTTCAGGGGAAAAAATGGTCATTCAGTGAAATAGGGGTCTTTCAAGCATTCTTGATGAAAAGAACAGAGCTGAATAGAAAATCTGACTTTCAAATACAAGACTCAAGTGAAACATGAAGAGGTAAACAGGAAAGAGAAATCATAAGAGACTTATTAAGGTTGAACTGTTTACATTCCTGGATGGAAAGATGATATTTGTAACTCACAAGTCCTTTGTCAGTATTAGGGTGGTAGGAGGGGAAAAAAAATTATATGTACGTATAGATAGATAGATAAATAGAGGGCACAGGGTAAGTTGAAAATGAAGGTGTGACATCTGGAGAATAAAATTAAGGGGTGAGAGAGGATTACACTGAGAGAAGGAGAAACGGAGAGGTAGAATGGGGTAAATTATCTCATATGAAACACACAAGAAAAGGCTTTTACAGTGGAGGGGAAATGGGGGAAGGTGAGAGGGAATGAGTGAATCTTATTCTCATAGGATTTGGCTTAAGGAGGGAATAACATACACAATTGGCCATGGAAATCTATCTTACCCTACAGGAAAATATGGGGGGAAGGGGACAAGAGAGAAGGGGGATGATAGAGGGGAGGGCAGATTGGGGGAAGGGATAATCAGAAGCAAACACTTCTGAGGAGGGACATGGTAAAAAGAGAGAATAGAATAAATGGGGGATGGGATAGTATGAAGGGAAATATACTTAGTTTTTTCACAACATGACTACTATGGAAGTGTTTTGAATGACTACACATGTATAACCTGTATGGAGTTGCTTGCCTTTTCAATGACAGTGGGTGGGGAGGGAGGAAGGGAGAAAATTTGTAACCCAAAGTTTTAAAAGCATGTGTTAAAAAAAAATTATTTTCACAGGCAACTGGGAATTAAGAAATACAGGAAATGGGATATTGACATATACCCTGCCCTGCAGGAAAATAGAAGGGGTAGGGGATAAGAGAAGGGGGGGAGAGATAGAAGGGAGGGCAGATTAAGGGAAGGGGTATACAGAATGCATGCCATCTTTGGGTGGGGGGGAGGGATGAGATGGGGAGAAAATTTGGAACTCAAAATCTTGAGGACGTGAATGTTGAAAACTAAAAATAAATACATTTTAAAAAAAGAAAAGAGAAATTTCTGTGGAATCTTTCCATTTCCCATCTGTTTACTGTTCTCTTTCCAATCTCATACTTAAATGTTCTTGGGATGATTGCGCTTAACTGCTGACCACTGCATTTCAATGACTCATAGTTCCAGGTACCAGACAAGTCCATGTGTTCCTGACTTAGAATTGATTCTCTTTTGGACAGTGTTGCAAAACCAAGAAGGCTGTATAACAGCTGCCTCAGGCACGACGAGGAAAGAACATTGTTACTTCTATGAAAAATTAGCCATGGTACTTTTGTACTTCATTGTAGATGGTACTTTTGTACCTCATTTTACAATATGTTACTTTCTCCCTTAAGTACCTAAGTTTTTTTTAGTCCTAAAATACTTCATTTGAATTGATGAAAGAGTGATCTCTTTCTGGAATGTCAATCTAACAGAGTATAGAAAATCTCTCAGAAGATAGTTTAAACTTCATGTATGAATGCTATTTCTCCCTTCTCATCTAAAATTGTTTCTTTATGGCACATATCATCTATGACTTTAGTCACAAATTTTCTTTGGCCATGTAGGACTGAAAATTATCCCTGAATTCTGTGGTTTAGGCATACCATTGCTGAGTTAAAACAAAACAAAACAAAACAAAACAAAACAAAAAAAAACCAGAAAGATTGCATTGTCCTGGCTTCTAAAATCCTAATTTTAGGTAGACCAAAGTACCACAGTAAAAATTATTAAAAAAAAATTTAAGTAGAAAGCTAAAAAAATTCAGCCATGTCCTTCAGAATAAAGATGAGAAACAAACTGACCTGCCACAGAGTTGTGATTTTGTTTAGCCTTCTAGATGACTTCAAGATGATGACCTACTATAAAAGTCATACCAAGGAGCACATGTCACATATAAAGTATAAATAATGTTAAATGGCAAGACTGTCACTACCAATAATCTTGGAACATGGATGTTAGGAGTAGGTTTGATGCTGGTATCCTGTTAGTTCAGGTTTGACTCAGGGGCAAAATGAGGCATTTACATAAATCACTGAATAGTTAACAAAAGGAGGTTTATCTAGCCCTAACCTATCAAGGACACGGAGCAAGTATACAGTGGCACTTAGCTCTATAGACACAACCCACTCATATCCATATGGAAAAACATATGGTCACCAAGGCAGGCTAGGGTAACTCCCATGGTCTTTTGATATTCATCAAATTAGAAGAGCCCTGGATCCACATGGGTGAGATTTTTATGATCTTAAGTGAGCAGGAAGCTGTTTCAAGAAAGACGGGGTCAATAGGTCCTGGAGACAGCTTTGTTGTCATTTAACGAACACTAATAACTTTCAATATTAGTATTAGTATTTACTAATTAGCATCAATTACTAATTTACCAATTAATTAACATTAATTAGTACTAAAATTAGTATTTAACATTAGTATTAGTATTAGCAGCTAGGTGGCTCAGTGGATAGAGTGTCAGACACGAAGTCGGGAAGATTCATCTTCTTGAGTTCAAATCTGGCCTCAGATATTAGCTGTGTGATCCGAGGCAAATCATTTAACCTGGTCTGCCTCAATTCCTCATCTGTAAAATGAACTATAGGAGGAAATGAAAAACACTCCAGTATCTTTGCCAAGAAAATCCCAAATGGACCCACGAAAAGTTGGATATGACTGAAACAACTGAACAACACTTTTTTTTTGGGGGGGGGGGTAAGCTTGATAGATATTGTTCCTGTCCCAATAGATAAGCTGCCCACTGTGATCATGTTTTCCACTACCCAGTTCCACAGGGCTGGAAAATAAGCAGAAAAAGAAAATGTGGTATATGATGAGTTGAAAATGTGGCCATCATAAGAAATAAGAGCTGAATAATTGTTCTAACACAATGAAGCACAATTTTAAATTGATTCTCTCTAGGAAACCACAGCAACAAACAAATCAACCTAATGTCCAACAAATGGTTCTGACTTAAGCTTCAGAGCAAGAGATGCAAACAACAGCAGACTCTATCAATCATTACTAAGACTAGAGGTCAAATTACTCTTTTTTCAGTATCAGCATGGGAAGGACTTTGTGTCACGCATTGGTTTCTCAGGCATATTGAGGCATTACTACCATCTTCAAATCAACGAATGTTGTAGCTCCTTTGAGACAGCTATGTTGGAACAATTATAAATTGAGCCACTTGAGAGCATAAATTATGTCATATAGATTATTCTATGCAGATTTAGGGATGAAATCTGTGATTTCGTAAGTATAAGAAATTCTGAGATGAGGAAACTCCTTCAAGCAATGCAAATCAGTGCCTTCTCTGCCATGTATAGTTGTCTAAAGCTTTGTGATGTTAAGTGCCTAGGATCCCACAGTCAATATGTGTCAAAGGAAAGATCTGAACCTACATCTTCTTGGCTTAGGCAAGCTATCTATCCATTATGAGATCTTGCCTATTATATTCTGTTATAACACATTGCAAATATTCAATAAATATAGTTGTACTGACAGTTGGAGTACAATAAAACCAAGAGGCCTAGGAGAAACAAATACAAGGAATCCTGACTAAATCCAGAGGGGTTTGAGGGGTTCGACTATAGATTTAGATAGCAAATACATAAGAAGGCAGGAAGAAAATAAGTATTTATTAAGCATCTATATTATCTCGCAACAACCCTAGGAGGTAGGTACTATTCTCATTCCCATTTTGTAGTTGAAGAAACTGAGACAAACAGAGCTTAAATCACTTGCTCAGGATCACACAGTTACTAAATATCTGAGGCTGGATATGAACTCATATCTTCCTGAATCTAGGTCCAAAGCTCTACCCTAGCTACCTCTCAGAAGATCAGGGAAGTTAATAAAGATAGAGAACAAGTAAATAAGATTGGTCTTGGTAGGAGGGCAGAGTCCAGAAGAAAAATAAAGTCAAAGTATGGCTTCTATTATTCTATTCTACTAAGTCTTTGGGGAGACAAATGGAGAAAGAAGTAACAAACAGAAGTAATATGAAAAGCAAGTGCCTCAATATGTCACTGATTTCCAATGTGTCTCCCTAGAGACTGCTAAAATGGACCTCCTTGGGTGAAATTGAGCTGAGATGGTTTGAGCGGAGATGAATTTTCTCATATATTCTAATCTATGAAACTTGCACAATTTCTGTTTCCTGTTCTGCTTCGATAAATGGGTTTACTCATTACTTAACATTTGTAACGGTCTTTTATGTAACCCATATTTAATGGGAAAGAGCTAAGCTAGTGAGCTAAAGGCTTGTTGTGGTTGTTCATCTTTCATTTTTGAAGTGAACCAAGGACACCATGAGGGTTATGTCTTGACTTGCTTGTAAAATGGATTTAAGCAGCTAGTGCTGCAGTGGATAGAATTGGGCCTGGAGTGAAAGACCTAACTTCAAATATGCCCTAAGACCCCCTACTAGTTGTGTAACTCTGGGCAAGTCACTTAACCCTGCTTGCCTAAGTTTCTTCATCTGTAAAATGAGCTGGAGAAGGAAGTGGCAAACCACTCCAGTAAAATGGATTTAAGTGAGGCAGTGTTGCACAAAGTCTTCAGTCTTTCTCTCTTCCAGAGTCATCAAAGTCCAGTGGGAAGAAAAAAATCAAGATGAGTGGTTATGGCCCAGGATGGAGTGGATGACCTTGGTGTCTTAAACATCTAAGGAAGATCTACGCACTCCACAATGCCTGGTTCAGCCACCTTCAAGGCCACTGGAACAAATTGTTCTCATCTATCCATTCTGCCAGGGCAAGTCTACACATGCTTGGGCTAGATATCCCCATAACCCACTATTGGGTTTGGGGCCTATTGGTTACCCTCAACCTAGTTTAGCCCCTCTGCAGAGATGGTTTACTGGAGTGTGGCTGCTGGGCATGCTACAGCTTTTTGGAGCCCAGGTAAGAGTTGGGTGACAGGTAGATACCAAAGGTGGACGAGCAGCCCTGAAAAGGGCTCAGCAAGCCCTCACCTCAGAGGTGCTACTCCTCCCTGAACACTCCATATACCCTACAGCACCAAGGGAAGTACCTTTCCTTCTGTAGCAGACTTGTACCCATAGAATACCAATATTTGACTGATCAGATAGAATTCCATCCCAATAAATCTCTTGGGAAAAGGTGAGGTAAGGAGCAGTACTTTTTCTGATCTCCTTAAGGGAGAAATCACAGTTTCCCTCAGAGAGGCATGAGCCAGATTTCATAGATGTTTAACCATGCTGCTCATAAACCATGTCTATACATGTAGATAACACATCTGGATATATCTATCTTGCATAGATAAACCTATTGTACATGGAAAAACAATACAATCCCTGCCTTTAATTACCTTACAATCTATTAGGGGATGAGATATACACACACATAAACATTTATTTTATATTATAGCTATGAAAACTAGAGAAGTCAAACATCTTGCAAGATTAAAGAGAGAGGAAATTACTTTTATTGGGAGTTATCAGAGAAAGTCCACTAGAGGTGGCATCTAAGTTGAGTATTAAAAGAGGGAGAGGATGTCAATAGACATAAATACCAGGGAGTCTAATTCAGACATGAGGTGACAGAATTCACAAAGATATGGAAGTGAGAAAAAAATAGGACCAGCTCAGTGGACAGTGAATGGTCCATTTTGGTTCATGTTCAAGTATACAAATAGGAGTATCAAAAAAGATGTTAGTGCCTGGTCCGAAGATCCCTGGATGCCAGGCTAAAGGGTTTGTGTTCCATTTGGTAGGAAAGTGAGGAGCTACCTAATGTTTTTGAACAAGGGAATAATATGATCAGCTCTGAATATTTTTAAAACTACTTTTTCAAGTGGGAAAGAGATAGAAAGGGAAGAAACTAGAGGCAGAAAAATCAATTACAAGACTATTTATTACATGAATCCAGGCCAGAATTGAAGAGAATGATAGGAGCAGAAAAGTGAGTGTTTATGAAAGATACTGTAGGAGTAGAATAGATAAGACTGGGCAACTGTTTATACATAAGGATGGAGGTAAGAGAAGAGTCAAGAGTGATGCTGATTCAAGCCTGGGTGACTAGGAAAATGGTAGTGCCAGTAACAGGAATGGCTGAGTTAAGAAAAGAAATTTTTTTTTGGAGGGAAGATGATAAATTCAGTTTTGAAAACTTTAAAAAGTTTAAAAGGCCAAAAGGACAATCAACTGGTTATGTGTAGCAGACAGCTATAGATGTAGGTGTAGGGTTCAGGGAACAGATTGACACTAGAGATATAGATTTGGTGTTCATCAATAAAGACTAATTTATATGTCTACAACATTAAGCTCTGGCTATAAGGTCCCTATGCCTCGATCCTGTAAAGCATCAAGAATACTGCTTACATGGATTTCTTCCTATAACATTCCAAAAATATATCTTTCACTTTTGATCATAACCTACCAATTCTTTTAAAATGCTTTAAAAGAATGAGTACTTGTGCTTTTCTCCCACAGAAAGTAGAAATCTATGTTCAAAAAGGTGAGAGTTCCTGCAAAGATTAAAAAGCAATGTCTATGCAGGGCAAACTGGATATGCCCTGTCTTCTCAGCTAGAACAACTGAGATGACCGTTTGGAAGCAGGCTAAAATCATTCTCCCAAGTTGGATCCAAGGGATTTATTATTTGAAGGAAAAATCTGTCCTATACAGTGAGAAATAAACCGGGGTGGGGGGGCAGCTAGGTAGTACAGTGGATAGAGCACCGGCCCTGGATTGAGGAGGACCTGAGTTCAAATCCAGCCTCAGACACATAACACTTACTAGCTGTGTGACCCTGGGCAAATCACTTAACCCCATTGCCCAGATAAAAAAAAAAAAAGAAAGAAAGAAATAAACCAGAGAGGATTGATTCTGTTAAATGTTTAACAACTGACTCTCCAAAAGAAAAAAAAATGTAGAGAGGACACATTTTTTTAAGTCTAATCTGCATTGTTAACATTTTCTTCATCACTTTCTTAAGTCTAAAAATAAACAAACAATAAATCAGGCCCCCATTTGCTGATTTCCAAGGTGTAAATACTCATACTAAAAATCTAACAATCAGTTTTCAGGAGCCAGTATGAGATGGCTCCAGCAGAATCCTGGTTCAATCTTCTGCTAGAGTAGAGACTGTTGACATTTCATGTCATTCCTGTCCTTTGCACAAGTGTCCTTCCCATTTCTTCATTATCTCCTTCCTCATCCACACTCCGTAGAATTCCTAGCTTCCTTCAACAGCATAGCTGGGGTGCCATGAGACCTTTCCTGACCCACCCAGTGGTTAGAGCTCCCTCTCTCTTGAAATATGGTATATATTTTATATTTACTCATGTGAGAGATGATCTCTGAGAATCTCTCAGGAATGAAGCCTCCTCAGGGAGTTAATCGTTTCTTGTTCTGTTGAAACACTTGCACCTGGTAGACCTTGTTAAGAGACATGCTTTTCAACACATCTTGTGCTTTATCAGACCTCCTCCTCCCTTTCTAAAACTGTATACTCTAAAAAGAAAAAGAAAACCTCCCACCTTTCCTTGTCCCCAGGCAAGTTGTAAAAGTGTCTTTGTTCTCCTTGCTGGGGATGATTTACACAATAGGTTGTGCCCATGAGGCTCAGCCAATGGGCCAAAGAGAGGGGGTTAGGAAGGGCTATTGCGCTAGGATCTATATAAACTTATTTTAAACAAAACACTCTTGCACTCTCTGGCTGACACCATTTTGGGCGACACAAGGGTGTCCTTTCCTGAGAAAGCCAATAAAGCAACTTTCCTTTTTGCAATTCTTGTCAAGACTCTGATTCAAATTTGGGTAGGTGGTCTTTTGTCCCACACACTCATATATACTTTATGTTTACTCATCTCTTTGCATGTTACATTCCCCAGCTGGATCAAATGTACTTGAAGCTTGGAACGGTTGCCTTTTTATGTCTTTCCATCTTTAATACCTTGTGGTAGTTCCACTAGTATCCAGCAGACAGCTGGAGCTTAACATATTTTGTTGAATTGAATTGAATGCCCAGGCCTTGTCACAAGGATATAAACTATTCATTTTGGTGATTATCTTCCTTTCAAGTTCAAGTTGTAAATGTAATGCATATTTGTGTCATAGCTATGTCATAGTATATAAGACATTTGATAGTCAAATTATTGGGGGGTTACCTACTGTTTAGCATTACTAACAATCCAAAATGATGAACATGTATTAAATACCTATTATATATAAGATACTGCATGAGTCAGTGGAGATACAAAGATGAAATGAAAAATAATCCCTGCCCTCAAGGAGCTTACATTCTTTTTGGTACTAGGAGAATACAATATGTAAACACATAAGAATCTATGTGACAATTGGAAGAGAGTTGAGAGCACTAACGGCTCAGGAAATTAGCAAAGGCTTCCAGTAGCAGATCACAGTTAAACTGAGCCTTGTAGGAAGCAAGGGCTTTATGCCCTTGTGTGGTTTTTAAACCACTAACAGGCTTTTAAAACCAAAACATTTAAATTATCCCTAACAACTAAGGAACCACAAATACAAAAAATTTAAAGACAAAGAAGCTCAGTTTAGGCCATTGTATTTTTGTTTAAAAAATCAGCATGAGATCCACCTTGAAGGTTCCATCTCTAAGTTTGGGCTGCTGGGACCCTGCCTATGTCCAGTGATTCTTTCAACTCAAGGCTCCATCTTTTCCATATCATTTGACCTACAGTTCAGCACAGGATCTTCTCTTTGACTAATATAGACGACTACAATCTGAGGGAAACTGAAGCATATCATATGTATAATTCATGCAACTCAATTAACTTGGAAAAAAAAAAGCCCTAAAAATCCATTCCAGAAACACTGGCAATTGCCCCTCTTCATTCTGAGAACTAGTCCACTAGGCTCACAGAATCGCAGAATGTTAGAGCTCAAGGGGGTCACAGATATTGTCTAAGCTCCTCACTCCTCCATTCCCACTCCTCACTTCCCTAGCTTCCTTTAAGCCCCAACTAAAATCCCACCTTCTACAGGAAGCCTTCCTCAACCTCTCTTAATTCTAGTAACTTCCATCTGTTAATCATTTCGTATTTATCCTGACTGTAGCTTGCTTTGAATATATTTATTTGCCTGTTGTTTCTCTCATTAGATTGTAAGCTCCTTGAGAGCATCAACTGTCTTTTGCCTCTTTTTATATTCCCAGCACTTAGCACAGTGCCTGGAATATAGTAGGTGCATAATAAATGTTTATTGATTGATTGTAGATGAAGAAAGGCTCAAAGAGAAGAACTAAGTGACTTGCCAAGGCCACTCAGTAAACAAAAGTATTTGAACCTAGGTTTTGTTGTTTTTTTGTTCATTTGTTTTTTTACTCCAATTCCATTCATTGCTCTTTTTCATATTCCAGGTACTAAAAACCCTGTTCTTTTACGTAATCTATTCTCCTTCCCTCCCCTGCCCTCCATCTGGATCCAAACCAAACCGATGGGGTATCATTCAGTTTCAGAAGCCAAGACCTTTGCCCCTTTTTGCCAAAAGGAATTTGACTCCCATTTGTTTACAGACCCCAGAAAACCCTTAAACTTTTAGATTCCTTATAGACTCCCTTTATTTCCCTTTGAAAGCCTTAGCCTTACCTTTTGATCTCATTTAGATGCACTCTTGCCCCTAGCCCTAAAAAGAATCTGGCTCCCGTTTTTCTACGGGTCCCAGAAAACCCTTAAACTTTTAGGTTCCTTATCTACTCTTTTTATCTCCCTTTGAAAGTCCCAACCTCACTTTCTGATCCTTTCAAACTTCCTCCTTCCAGTTCCCTTCATGATCTATTCCCATTGTCTATTCAATCTCTCAGACCTTCCAAACGGAATTCTCACCTAGACCCTTTTCCCAGCCCTAGCCCCCTCCTCTGGCCACCCAAAGTTACTTTAGTGTATATAAGACCCACCCTGGCCCCCATTCAAACGTTGAGACTCTCTCATGCCCAAAAGGCTGAGACTCTCATGCCCGCTCATCCCTATGGGCGTTACTAATGTTCAGATTCCTTAAGATTCTGGCCTATATGTTTTATCTCTAATAAACTTTTTCTTTGACTGGAAGAAGATTTGAGTTGAATTCTTTCAAGCAGGGCCCGGTGCCTCGATCTTGGGGTGCCTCTGTGCACCTACAAGCACCCCAAAACCTCTAGACCTCTTCAAAACCATTACATTTAGCTTCTCTTCTTGTGTCTAAATTACAAAGATCAGTTCTTATTGGAATACTCTATAAAATGCCCCAACTTAGATTCACAATAACCTTTGGATCATCTTCCTAAACAAATTCCTTGGTGCCCCAGCTTTTCCTAACACATTTTTTCTTTATGTTTTCCCTAGCCCACTATTTTAGACCATTTTATTCTCCTATGCCCTTCTCCTTCCCCTTCCCTTTCATCTCTATAGCTTCTCCCCCTACTCTTCATCTCTTCACTTTTTTTCAAAAAAAATCTTTTGGGACTTTAGGACAAGTTCACTCCTGGGTGTCACCCTGAGACTCCTCAGCGAGTGTCTTCTCTGAGATATTTTCCCTTTAAAATATAGTCATGCAGGGACTTACAGTACAGGATCATAAGTAGAAGAGTTCCTTTAAATATTTTAAAAAACACATTTACATTTTAACACAGATATCCTAGTTCTCTACCTGGGAGGAAGGTTTGAAGGTCTAGTGGGAAAGTGGGGCCACTCAGCAAAGAGTGAGAAGACACCTTCTGCTTTGCAGAGATAGGGGTTCACAGGTTAGGAATATCATATATTATTACATCATTAGAACGTTTTAATGTATTGATCAGCTTTGCTGATTTTTTTTTCTTTTTCATCTTTTTATATCTTTCATATTTTTAGAAACTTTTTTTTTTCCCTAGGGATAGTTCTCTGGGAGAAGGGGAAAAGATAGGGAAGAATTTAAGTGCTATAAAAAAGATATAAAAATTATTTTAAAAGATGAAAAAAATGGAGGAGACAGAAACACAGAGACAGAGAGAAGAAGAGAGGAAGAAGAACAGGAGAAGGAGAAGGAGGAGAAGAATCAGAGGCAGCTAGGTAGTGTAGTGATTAGGTCTGGAGTCAGGAATATCTGAGTTCAAGTTCAGCCTCAGACATTTACTAGCTGTGTGACCCTAGGCAAGTCATTTTACCTCTGTTTGCTTTAGTTTGCTCAACTGTAAAATGGGCATAATGATAGCACCTACTTACCAGGGTTGTTGAGAGGATCAAAAGTGATAATATTTGGAAATGCTCGTTGCCTTCCTTTCCCACATTCTTTCCCTTTCTGACCACTTAAGAGATATTCAAGGTTGATAATGATTAACCAGATCTTGAAGATTTAGGTTATTTTCACACTCTGGTAACTATAGTCATAGGCCTCTTTCCAAGAAACTAATCTCACCCCAGACCCTTTCTCAGGATTTTAGGGATTTCCAGAAGATAGATGAGTTTGTCAGTGTAACCCTCTACTCCCTACTCCTTTCTTGCCCCACACCAATCCCTTTAAACCTGCCTCTTTTCTAGCCTTTGATGTTTGGCTCTAAGGAGGTCCAAAGTACTTCCTTCTCACATAAAGTCAGAGGATTTTTCCTTTTCAGCCTCCTCCAGGTAAACATTTCCTTCATCTTTTGTTGTTCAGTTGTTTCGGTCTTGCCTGACTCTTTGTGACCCCATTTGGTTTTCCTGGCAAAAATACTGGTTTGCCATTTCCTTTTCCAATTCATTTTACAGATAAGTTAATGAGGAAAATAAGGTTAAGTGACTTGCCCAGGGTCATGCAGCTAGTTAAGTATCGAGGCCAGATTTGAACTCAGGAAGATAAGTCTTGCAGACAGCAGGCCCAGCATTCTATCCACTGCTCCACCTAACTGCCCTTGCATATACTGATGTCATATCCATCCCCCCCTCAAGAGTTTATATATGTTTTCATTGTACTCCACAACCAATGCATTTTTTTCATACTCAACAGTATATGACTAAGCAGCAGTAAAACATCAGCCATTATTCACCATGCATTCTATTTCTACTGCATGTCTCCTGACATTTCTAAATTTTGAATCACAGGTGCTCTTACATAAAGCCTAGAGGAGTGTCACTGGGGAAGGTGATAGCAAGGGAATGAATATTCATCACTCCCCAATAAAAATGTTTTTGGTGATAAGATTAGCACACATTTGGAGTTCTGAAACTTCTATAACTCACCCTTGCTCCCCAGCTTCTCCCAGTTGGAATTTCAGAATATGATTGTCAACCTTCACAGTCACAATAACCATATCCATATTTAAAATTCAAGCACTTTCTGGCAACCAAAATGAACAGATTGTTGATTTAAAAAAAAATCACCCCTAAGGAATCTGCATCATTCATATGGTATGTTGAAAAGTTTGGTTTTCAGAGTCATCTATTTTCTGTCCTCATTTGCTAAAGTTAATGGGTACAGTGGTGTTGTTTGCTTGTGCCAGGGTCACTTTCCAATACTCAACAGCTTTCTCCTGTTTTAATTAAAATAGCAGTAGTAGAAACCAGCTAGGCTGTGAGGACATAGAATAAAGTGACCTGGGGCATTGGCAATCATCTGATTTATCTGATGCTGGATAGCCAAGTCAGCATGACCCACTGTGGTCAACAAATAAATCATGTCACTGTCAAAACCCCATTTCACCTAAAAATGTATAAAAGAGTGATGGATTTTGAATCAGGGGACCTGGGTTCCCATTCCAGCTCTGCTTCTTACTGTATGACCTTGAAAAAGTCAGTTAACTTTTCTCATCTTCAGTATTCTCATCTGAATACTGAATACTTTGATACAGTTAGACTACACCTATGAAGACCAATCCAGTGCTAAAGGGATGCTCTTTTGTATGAACTCGAAGGTTCTATGATTTTATCAGTATGGGGAACTCCCCTCTCCACCAGTCCATCTATGGCTTAGAAGAGAAGTCCTAGAGTTGCCTGAGGCATGTAAAGGTGGGGTGACTTGTTTGGATCACACAGCTGGTAACTATCAGAGGTGGAATTTAACCCAGCTTTTTCAGACTTGCAACATTCTAGTTATTATGACCATGTTGGTGTATAGACTGTCTGAAAAGTGTAGTTCTTAGCCTTCATTCTTTCTATGCTATCTTCTGAACAAGAGCTGTACCAGCTGAATTTTATATGCCTTCATATGCGTGTGTGTTTCCCAGCACATGCCAAGAAAAAGCCTCAATATCTAAGAATGTCAAATCCTTTTGTAAATATCGACTCTTATGATAGCTAAAGGAGCTTAATTAAAATGAAATATAAAAATTAGCCCCACAAGGCAGTAGCAATCAGTAAACCAACAAGCATCTCATTAAGCATTTACTATGTGCCAAGCGCTGTGCTAAGCACAGCGGACACAAAGAAATGCAAAAAACATGATCTCTGCCATCAAGGACCTTACATTCTAATGAGGGAGACAGCAGTAAAAAAAAGAGTGTAGAATACACATATACATGTATACATATACATATATGTGTACACACACACATATGCACACATTGAGTAATTGGAAGGTCATCTTAAGGGGAATGCAATAGCAGTGGGGAGGCAAAAGAGGGGGAACCAGCAAAGTCTTCCTTCCGAAAGGTAGGATTTGAGCTGAGACTTGCAGGAAGCCAGGGAAGCCAAGATGTGATAGTTGGGTCATGGATGAGCAGGCTTGTATTTTCTCTCCTAGTCACTTCAATATACCCATAGAGGTAAGGAGATCATTTAAAGTAATTCCTAAGTTTAAGACTTTTCCATCGATTTAAAATTTATTCCCAAGCTCCTTTTGTCCTAGAACCTTAGTTCCTATGACTAGAGATTAGGAAAACTCCCTCCTGACTAGACTTTCCCTAGCACTTTTTCCAAGTGTGGATTTTTCTTGTTAATTCATTTGGCCATCTTCCTTATGTTGTAGACCTATACAAAAGAAACAGTTGAGGCAAAACCAGAGGAACATTCTGAGGTTCTTTTAGTTGCAGGACAGACCTTTGATTTTCAGGATAAAAAAAAATCTGTTCAGTTGCTTGTCTATTGAAGATGATTTAAATGCCTGAGAAACAAAGGGATTTTTTTTTTTTAAATACTGGCAAGTACAACCACTCTCATGGCTTCCTCAATGTAGCAAAATCTCAACTTGCAAATATCCCTGCTGTTCTGGTCTCTGCAGCCTCACAGGTGTTGAGGCTGCCAATTTTATTGAATTGTGCCAGGCAATTTGTGATGTGGGCAAATATCCACTATGAATTAGGCTAAGAACAGCAAACTCATCATCTGTGACATAAGCCCAGTCCTTAGCAGAAGGGTTGAGCCAGATTGGCGTATAAGGAAAAGGAAGTGTGTTTTGATTACAACTACAATCCTATTAATTTTCTCCTCTTCTTGACAGGGAAAGAGGAACAAAAACTGAAGCAAACCCTAAACGACAGTAAAAGAAACAGACAAAACAAAATCTTCTACTTACAGGCTGGCTATTAGGCCATATTTAAGCCTTAAACTCCCAAGCTCAAACAGTAAATCCTAACCTAACCATTTACAAAGAGGATGGACGCTAGGGTGCCAATTGTTTGGTATCCTGCTTCCTAACAACTTATGAATTTTTTAACATACATTTTGTCAGTCTAATGTGCAAGGGAGATCATATGTTATCTGAATGTTCTGTCCAGAGATTTCCAGTGGGATAAAGAGCTTAACATGCTTTCTGCTGAACTGTGTTTATCCAAAGAGAAAAGAGAGAGGTAATAGAACTACACTAGGGGAAATGAAAAGAAGGTAAGCATACGGAAGAATTTTTTTTGTTCACTTCTTTGTCTTAAATTTTTTTTTTTACCTCCCTGAGCTTGTGCACATGCCAGCCACCCACATTTACTCTCTGTAGGTTGGCTAAAAACAGCTGTTGGAAGGAAGCCTTTATGGGTTTGTTCATTTCAGATTCTACTGTCTGTCTCCATTTGTTAATTTTATCACATTACTGAGACATTGGCACACACTGTTACTTTCTCACAGCTTTCATTATCTGATTGTGGTCCTAATAACATATGGTCTTATTTTTCTAATTATACTCACTACCCATGCTCAGACTGAAAGTTAATCTTTCCCATGGTCATCCTAAGCAAAGCAACCTGCAACCAGTTGTGTTCCAACAAAAGACATGAAACAAGAGCTAACTAAAAGTACCTGTGCATGCCAATACCAATTATTCTACCTATAAATATTTTTTAAGCTCAGATGTGTGATTTTTATCAATGTTGGGAACTCCCTCCCTGATTAAGTTTTAAGATTAGAAACTTATAGGCAACTTATAGTTGGCTGGGACATTGAGAGGTTAAGTGTCTTGCCAGGGTATATGTCATAAGCAGAACTGGATGCCAAGTCTCCCTGACTCCAAGGTTGGCTTTCCATCCATTAAGCAATAAATAAATATATACATATTCCACTAAGGATTCATAATTATATCAGGGGAAATGCTCTCTACCACTATTGACTGGAACACTTCAATGACTTAGCAGGCGATTTTTGAGAGTTACTATGACTGAATAACTCATAACCAGGCAAGTAACTTAGCAATAAGACTCTAAACTTAGCTGTGATACCACATTCTGTCACCAATCCTATGACTTCAAGCCTACCAAGCTTGTAAGGAGCTGAAAGAGTATGTATCTGCTGGCATACCCTTCCAGAGCCCAGGGTCACTTCTGTGCCGTGAAGAAATATCAAAATAAATTTTTGGTGTGACCAGAGACAGATGCACACAGAGAAATATTTTTAAATCCCCCTTTTTAAAAATATGTGAGTACTATAAAGCCCCTCTGAAACTTTAGTTGCCCTGTATGGGTACAAAAGGCCAAGAAAGGACTTAGGCAGGTAGAAGAAAAAAAAAAACTTTTCCTCTGCTTAGCTTGTTAAGACTAAGGAATCCTGAATCTTGGAGTTACTTGACAGGCAAATAACCATTACCTGATATGACAGGAAAAATATCCTAACCCCCACGCAGGTCAGGCTAATTTCTCCTTAAATGGTATTGAGACCATGCTTGAGACTTCGTGAGCTCAGGCAACTAAAGGATCAGTCTGGGGGTCACTTGAGTATATGGCACCCAGCAGGTGCCCCAGACATTCTATGATGCTTGGCTGGTAGAAAATGAGACAACTCAGGCAAGGAAGTAACTCTCAACTGAATGTCAATGCTTATCCTTGCTGAATATCCTTCTCCTATGATGGGTAAGTACTCTTCGTCTGCCACCTGCTAAACTCTTTGGATTTGATTCCATCATTATTATGCTCCCAGGAAAAGCTCATAATCAGGAAACCTGACTTCATCAACTTTGGTATTCATGCTCATCAGTACCCTCAATAGCCTGTGCCTTTGTGACTGGAGAGCTGAAGGGCAGAGCAAAAACTCTCCTCCTAAAACTCCCACTGAAAGAGGGCTTACATTCCAATCATTTCCCACCAGCTGCACTCCTTGGATTCAACTCCACCATCTTCACATCTCTGTGCCAGATACCTTCTCCTATGTCCCACCTTTCCCTTTTCAACTTCTTTTTGTGTATTGTATTTCCCCATTAAACTGTAAGCTCCTTGAAGGTAGGGACTGTATTTTTTTTGTCTTATTTGTATCACTAACTTAGCACAGCATCTACCACATATTATTGTTCAGTCATTTTTCAGTCATGCCTGACTCTTTGTGACCCCATTTGGGGTTTTCTTGGCAAAGATACTGGAGTGGTTTGCCATGTCCTTCTCCAGTTTATTTTACAGATGAGGAAACTGAGGCAAACAGGATTAAGTGACTTGCTCAGGGTCACTTAACCAGTATGTGTCTGAAGCCAGATTTGAACTAAGGCAGATGAGTCTTTTTGACTCCAGGCCAAGCACTCTATCCACTGTTCCATCTAGCTGCCTTGGCACATAGTAGATGATTAATTCATTTTTATTAAATTGAAATAAATCTTTTGGTAACTGTTGAATGGTTTACAAGTGCTTCCTTTTGCTCCAACATCAAATCTAAACTACCAGGGCAATGGCCAGAGTCAAGCCCAGGCCAGAATCTCTGACAGAGTCTAGCCTTTAGAAATTAAATTTGGACAGTAACAATGTTTGCTATAAGCTAGGGTGAAGTCTCTGACAGAGGGACTCAAGCCTCTGGATGAAGAAGAGTAGTCCAAATTAAAAACTAATTCTGAGGGAATCGGTTAGCTGGGAAGACCCTGCTCATTTTCTAAAAAGGTTAACATTTGGTCTGAAGAATTTCCTTTTGGGGAAATAAAAGGTTTCAGAGCCAAGACCCAGACAGAATAAGAAAAGAAAGCCTGAGGGTAGTTTTGGTTTTTATTTTTATTTTTCTAGTCCTAGACTAGGATTAGACCTGAAAAAAAAAAAATGAAACTGAACTTGAAAGAATATAGTAGCACCTACTTTTCCCTTGAAAAAGACATTGTCAAAGATTTTAGCTGAGCCAGAAGTAGGTAGAAATAGCTGGGCATCCAGCAGAAAAGTGCCTGATGGAAACTCAGTCTAGTGGATAAATGTTCAACCAATTTATCCCCTGTAGACTATAAGCCCCACAGGGAGAAGGTTTGGCATGATGATATTATTAGAAAATCCTGTAACATTAAAGGAGATGCCCTTCCACATATGCATCTATCTTTCTCATTTTATTAAATAATTTTATTTTAAACTAATTGTGTCCTCAGGTTGACTATTAAGAGTAAACTCATATGTGGGCTTGTAAATTACGGTTTTAGGGGATACTTACCTGCACTACATATTGAAGTTCGTTAGTGGGCTCAGCCTGCAGATTGGAGTAGCGGGAAGATGACCAAGTGCCACATATGCCTCTTTAATCTAGTTCATAGGATGCTAGATTTAGATCTCTAGAGGCTCTTAGATGTCATACAGTCCAATCATATGATTTTACAACTCAGACAGCAAAACTGCTGAAGTGACTTGCCCAAGGTCACACAGGTTTTATGTGACAGTGTCAAGATTCAAAATAGGTTCCCTGTTTCTGGTACTCTTTCCCACCCTTCTATTTTGTAATGTTTTATAGTCATCTTCATATATACCAATTGCCTCCGGGTCCATAAGTTCCATATAGGTAGTAAACAGTGTCTCGTTCAAACTTTGTATCGATTCAAGTGCCTAGTTCACTTATTTGCACACAGCAGACCTTTAATAAATATTTGTTGAATTAATATTCTTTCATACCTTTTCCTAAGACTTATTATTTTTAACTTTCATATTTTTATGGTTTTTTCCTATTTCTTTCTAAACATTTTAAACAGATATCCAGTGGTTCTTATCTGTTTTAGAAGTGTTTTGTTCATTAACATATATTTTAATATTCAAATATCTAAGGTTTCATGGTACAAATTCTAAGGATTGAGTAGATAGTGGGTCATTATGCTAAAATAGCTGGCTCGGCACTCTAACTCATGACTCCATCTACTCAAAATTGCATTTTTAAAAGGGTTCTTAGGAAACTTGACTTCTTTAAATTGATGGTGCCTCCTAGCTGCTTTCACCACTATTCTCCTAGCTTTGCCCCAGAGGAAACACTGTAGGGGTCTGGGGTTTGTTTTGTTTCAGTGTTTCTTCATTTGAACAGGTGACATAAGATAGAGGGGGGGAAATTAAGCACCTTCAAATATTGTAATTAACAATGAGCAACAGCCCACTTAGAATGGGTAAAATTCTTCCATAGCCCTGACATATACCAGGTAACGGTACCTTGATTTAAGTTAGTCAAGACTGGCTGGGCATTGGAAGGAGCATGTGAAGAGATTATCCTCTTTTTTTTTTAAAGGACCACTTGGCAGCTGGGTATATTGGTTCAAAAAGAAAAATAAAATTGTATGTCTAGTCTACTTAATCACTCCTTTTGCTTTGCTCATTCCAGCAGAGCTTAATCATAACTTAGGGAATGTAATACAATACAACTTTATTTTGTATGACATTTTTCATAAAAAGCTGTATCCTAAAATACTTAATACATCTAGGAAGTTAAAATAAAAAATGAAAGTGAGGGAGAATGAATGTAAGTGATATCATTTGAGTAAGGAGGGAGAGGAAAGACAGTCTATTTGCTATTGAGACATGAAAGTAAATGGAACATTGATGGGCGAGTGAGAAAGAAGAAGACAGACCTAAGTACCAAGCGCTACAGAAAAGGTTTTCATGTAACAGTGCAGAGAGATGGAACAAAAGGGTTCTCAGAACTATGTGGAAGAATTCATCATGAGAGTCCACGCACTTCACTAGAATACAGCCTAACAGTATTTTCTAAACAGGAAATCTGACTTAGAATTTAATCATGTAATACATTAGTTTCCAGGGACTTTAAAGAATGTAAATGGAAAATCACTGGACTTTAAGCCAGAGAGATGTTATTTCTAGTTCCATTTTTTTTCAATAATTAGTTTTGTGGCCTTGGATAAGTCACATTATCTTTTCGGCCTTCAATTTCCTCATCTGCAAGATAGATAGGTCAAGGTAAGCTTTCAGTTCTGTGATCATATGACTTCTATAAACATACATACTCTTACATAACTGCCCAAGAAGCTAGCTATGATACATATGTTCTCCTTAAAAGGGTATAGATGATTATCACTCTTCAGAGTCCTAACCTGGACAAGATTCTGATGACACATAGGCACCACTCCCTAGTCTATGTCAAACCAAAAAACTTGGTACTACATCCTACTTTGTGGTCATTTTGAGCAATAAATATATGACAAGTTAGAGGCTGTGTAGAAGTGATTTGTTTAAAAGTTGATTCATCAAGGAGTATTCAAGGGTAGACAGGTAAGTAGGAGGATAGATATGATTTTCCCTCACACCTGGCCAGGGAAGGGGAGGGCAATATGGGTAGAAAAGAGAATTAATAGCATGAAAGAAGTAAGGATTAGCAACTTCTCTGGAATGAGGGAGGAGGGAAAAATTAGACTATGCTGCCTGTAGGGCACAATGTGCCAGAAATATAGTTATGCTAAATATAACCTTTTCCCAACCTTTATCCAAGGTAGTAGCTGAAAATTTTCTCTTTTCACACGTAATTTCATCGCATAATTACCTTGGAGAAAAATGATAACAAATACAATCTTGACAGGCAACATAATCTCTTTTGAAGTGGCCTTTCTCTCTCTCTCTCTCTCTGACAACTTGAGTGTACCAACTACAATCTCAGGTTAAATGCAATGTTATATTCCCTCCACTTAGAAATGAACAATTACATATGCGGATTAATAGCCTATTGATTAATTACCTTTATTTTCCAACTATCAATTTTAACAGATATTTACAGAATACAGGGATATAAGGTTATTATTGTAATTGTGAACCTGACTTGAAAATAAAATAGTAGATCTTGCATTGCAGACTTTACAATAATGAGGGGCCTACACAGTCTTAAATTTCAAGTTAAAAAAAAACGTAGCTGGACTTTGGTATTTTATCAGCTTAGCCAGGCTACTATCTTTTACAACTGGCATACCAAACCTAATAATTATCATTCCTTAAAAGCATTCCTGACAAATTAGTTGCAGAAAAGTGCTTTGAAAGTTACCTCACCTCCTCAGTAGGCTGCTGGGTAATATTCTTTTAATTACAGGGCTTGCAATGTTTGTGTTCCTGTTACTTTCCATTTTAAGCACCACATATTGACTCTGGCAGTCATTACTACATCTTGCACTCTCCTAAAGAGCTTTACTTCAATGTTTAATTCTACCTCAGAGATAGAAGGGCCTATTTATCGGTGGCAAGCACTTTAGCAGATCAGACTTACTCATCAACTGTCCAACAGTGATGCTTGAACATCCAGGGAAAAGTATGAATGGAAACAGCACTAGTTGTACCTTCTCTGATGCTTTCCGTATACTTCCATACCCCAGAGAACATTAACAGCCCCTGCAGGGCAAGAGGTATGAATTACCTGTCCAATCTGTGGGGCCCTGACCAAAAGCATTTCCTATGCATTTGTCCTTTCGTGAATATATTCTGACCATACATGTTCCCTACCTGTGTGCCCCCATGCCTGATACCTATGCTCTCCTACTCTTCTTATTGTGAGATATACACTGTGGTATGTGTCTGTAGGAGTAGGCCCCAGGTTTGTGAGGGAAATATTCTGTTGCTACCCAACTTGCTATGCTAATTCATTAAATGTCTCTGCTTTGAACTGTAGGCCCTCTGCCTGACTAGTAAAATGCTTTTGGGTGGTGTAAGACTCACAAAATATGTTGAACCTTGGTAAGTTTTCTGGGCACTAGACTGTAGATGTATGAGGAAAGATGTCACAGGTACTGCAGGTTATAGAAGTCAAGTTAGCACATTAAAAAATATAGCCACTTGATAGAATTAATTAAAGGAGTTATCAATCAGATAACAAGATATTTATTGAGTACTTTAAGATGCCATAGCCTGGCCCCTTGCCTACAAAACAGTCACCTAGCAGAGAGACTTGAGCCTTGACACATTGGTGTGAGGCTGATAGCACAATCAAACAGTCAACAGTAGAGTAGGAAAAAATGACAGCTTAGACCACATTCTCTCTCATGGGAGGGTGTTGTGCAACAATTCCTGAGAGAAGGGAATCCAGATGCTATTTAAGGTTCCCAATGCACAATATTGTATTAAGGATAGCGCATAACCATTCTTCAGAATAACAATAATGGGCATTTATATAGGTCTTTAAGTTTTGCAAAGTACTTTATATCCATTATATCTTTTGAATATCATAAGAACCTTATGGAGTAGTTCTATACTGTAGACTTTAACATCCCAATTCTAAAGATAAGAAAATTGAGAATTAGAAAGGTTAAGTGACTTGGTAATTAGAACCCTGCTAGTTAATGTCTGAGGCAGTATTCAAGCCCAGTTCTCTACCAACTCCAGGTATGAGAATACAGGCTCTATGCTTCTTCCTCAAAACTATACTGCCTCTCATGAGAGGCACATTGTAAAGTGAGTCTTCAGACACACAGTCTTGAGGCAGATTCAGCTAAAATGGGTAGTTACCAGAGAACACAACCAGGAATCTGCTTTTGAAGGCCACCTGTCAAAAAAGGTCACTTTTGGTGGAAATATAATTAATAATATCCATAAGAAAGATTCATTGCATGTGTGTGGGTAGTATGGCTCAGGGGAGCAGGCACTAGTAATATAGAATTGTACTTAGGGAACAGAATTCTATTCCCATTTTTGTAATTTAGCATCACTACCACCATCAGCTTAGCTTCTTCTGTCTTTCCAGAATGGTGATACAACTAGACCTTATTTTATGTAATACACAAGTCCTTGAAAAATGGCAAAGCAAACATATAATCAGATTTTAAATACACAAAGGGATTGTGTTCATAAACATTGTCTTTAAAAGAAGTCCTACAGAGAATTATTTTATAAAGAATCTTTTTGCAAAGCAAATAACTACCCCCTGGTAGCAAATCTGAATTTTTATATACAGATAATCCCATATATAAATGAATGGACAGCTCCACTGTTGTCCTTATCCCCTCCTCCACTAACTCTCCACAGTAACTGACAGGAGAACCATTCTATACATGTGTATGTATGCTGAAGGTTGGGGAGGATGAGGGAGAGGGGGGATGCTGTGTCTTTTAGAGCCATTAAAGAATACAGAAGGACAGAAGCTACGAATAAACAGGAACAATTTAGGGAAACGGACATTGAAGGTAGATTCCTGAGCCTACAAGGTAGCTGCCCTGTTCCAAAATATTTACTACCTCCTTCTGCCACCTTCCACATACATTGCCTGATTTTTTCAAACCTTGCCTTGTGACAGCACCTGAATTTTTACAATCAGAGATTCATATGAATTAGCAAGTATTCTCTTTAAAAATCAAATTCTCTCTTCCACAGGGCTCCGAGTCCCAGAGAAATAGTTTGCTGTCACAGGAAGAGCATTGGACCTGGAGCCAGGTGGCTTGTGTTCGAATCTAAACTCAAATTCTAACTTACTTTATAACCACAATCAAGAGACAATCTCTCTGAACTGTGATTTCTTTCTGACAGAATGAAAAGAACATTGAATTTGGAGTCAGAAGACCCGAGTCCTGTTAATCAGGTGCCTTTGTTCCTTCTTATCTGCGCGATCATGAGTAATTTAACACATCCGGGCCTCAGTTTTCTAAGCTTTGAAATGAGGAAACAGGACCAGATGACCTCTAAGGTTCCCTCTATCCATAAATTCTATAATTCTTTGAAAATGAGGATGATACTAGTGCTATATATCTCACTTTTTATAAGAAAAGGGCTTTGTAAACTTTTAGGGGTCATATAAATATGAACTGTTATTTATCAATACATTTAATAAATGTTTGTTCAACTGGATTCTTTAGTCATTCTCATGTTTCTTTGAATTAATTTAATCAAACTTCTTTCTTCCTAATATCTAGTTAAGAATCTCTCACCTAAGGAAATTGAATTTCTGATTGGAAGAGAGGGATAATTTTGGAGAACAGACGCTTTGGAGGGGAGGGCTGATCTGAATTGGGTGCTGCATTGGGGAATCTAGAGCATGAGTACCCAGGGAATAAGGAAATAACCATTAAGAGGTAGGAACTAAGCAAAGAAAAGCTTGTAGAAGCATATCAAAGATGCAATCAATCAAAAATCAATAAGCATTTATTAAGGGCTAGGCACTATGCTAGGAACAAGGGATACAAAACCAGAAATGAAAGTTTCTGCCCTCAAGGAGCTTACCTTCTTCACTTATTTTCAAATTAGCCTAGGATTTGCCATGTGACCAGAGAAGGAGGAGAAAACTCCTTTCCTCTTTCTTCACCATTTCTTGCATCATATGACTTCGTGAACCCAGAACTGTGGATAGCACTATTGTTACGACAGTGGCTTTTGTAGTTTGTTAAACACATTAATGAGAAGTCTGACCAATGTGGAAACTCCCTCCTCTGATAAAAATCAACTTGTCTGTAATTTAGAGTCTGGCCTGGGGAACTGAGAAGTTGTAGTCAAACAGCCAATATGTGTCTGAGAAGGACTTGAACACAGGTCTTCCTGACTCCAACCCCTGACAACATCTATCCAATAGTCCATACTACCTCGCTGAACTGTGTGAATTATTATATCACAGATTAAACAGGCTTTTGCACAGTGAAGTAGGAACCTACCATTTTCTGTGGGAAAACATACTTTGAGGTTTGGACTGTAGGTATTAGAATGAGTTACATCACTAATATATTGCTGGCACATGGAGACACATACACATATAAAAAGATACATCATACACACAGAACTCTACCCACTACATAGACATCACTTGCTATTTTGAGCTAATACAGTTCTTCCAAACAAACAAACAAAAGTGGTCCTAAAATTATCTCAAATTATAAACATGAAATAGAGGGTGTCCTAAAACACCTAATACAATGCTATGAACGCTAATTTTACTCAAATATTTGACACTTCCAAGCCCAGTTGAGTCTTACAGCAGCCCCTTGAGAGAAGTACTAAAGATATTATCTTCATTCACAGATAAAGAAACTGAGGCCAAGGAAGACTTTTACTAGATGACCTCTAAGGGCTCTTTCCTCCCTTCTCATATGATTATATATTTCATGTGTAGAAATTCTTGAGTTTCTGTCCTGTATTTTCCTATTTGCTTGATGATTTATTCCACTAACAATCAGGCCACCCAGCATTAAAATGCCCCTACCTGTCATGGGCCCTTGTATTTTTGAGCTTTCTCCTACTATTTATATTTATATAATATATTATAACATTATATATTATATTTATATAATATATTTATTATAATATATTTATATTAGGCTCTATACCAGGCCTAAGGAACAAGCAGTGGTCTGGAGGTCATTCACTGTGACTTATGACCATGCCCTGTTACCCTGAGCAAGCATCCCCCCTCTTTGGTAATCAGTTTCCTCATCCTTAAACTGAGAAGATCTGACTAATCTGACCCTATGGCACAATCTGTCTTTAGCATTCTGTGATAGTAAGTCATTTCAATGTTATTTCTTGAATGTATACTATATACCCGGCCCATTGAATGCTTCCTCTAAAGATTAGGTTAAAAAATTCTGTATGATGATCAGTTTCTTTCTGAGATTATCATTCAGATCCCATCCACAGCAATTCCTGCTTAATCACCTAAAGGCTTGGCTTGCAGAGAAAGAATACAAAGTAGCTAATTTGGGTGTTGCTGAGTAATGACTACAGACCTAAAAGAGAACTTTTGAAAGCAGTCATGTTAGGGGCTTTGTCATTTTATTTCAGACCCAATAACAACTAACTGTCAATGAATCAGATGCCTAGAAAGCACACATGTTAACTGAGCAGTCAATATGTCATCTAAAGAGTATGCATGAGAATGCTACATGTGAAATTCTGGATAAGTCAAATGAAACCCTTGAGAAACGGGCAAGGAGGGAAGAGGCTTTCTATATATGTTAGCTATGGCTTAGCATTGATAAAAACAAACAAACAAACAAACAAACAAAACCAGCAGCACTTAAGTGGCAATATCCAGAAAGGCAATCTCATCTATGGGAAAGTCTCCAGTGAAATAAGGGTTATTAATCAATGAAACCAAAATGATGTCATGTCAACAATATTCCCCAGTTACTCTTTCCCTGAAGAATTCCCTTGGGGAACCAAACAGAGGCTTTAGCAGCTCTGATTTCTTGAAATGTTGTTCATTTTCCTTAATGTCATTGGAGACACAGAAACCTCCAGACCACTACTTATTCCATAGGCCCAATACAGGGGTGGCAGAAGCATAAATGCCTATGACAAGTTGGAGCATTTTAATGCTAGGTGGCCTGATTGCTAGCAGAATAAATCATCATCAAGCAAATAGAAAAATATAGGACAGAAACCCAAGAATTTCTACAGATAAAACTGATAATCACATGGGAAAGGCAGAAAAAAGCCCTTAGAGGTCATCTAGTAAAAATTTTCTCTTGGCCTTAGTTTCTTTTTCTGTGAATGAAGATAATATCTGTAGTACTTCCCTAAAGAGGCTGCTATAAGACTCAAATAAAGCAATATGTGTTTATTTTTTCAAACTTTAAAGTTTGAAAGTTCAAACTACATAAATATCAGTTATCAATTTCTTTTACAGATGAGGAAACTGAGGCCCAGAAGGTTAAATGACATGCTCAAATTCACATAGATAATTAGTGGCAGAACCCTGAACAACACATAGCATTCCTGATGCCTTACCCAGCAAGTCTTCCCATTATACTGATCTGATTAATATTAGAGTTAAAAATATAGCCCAGAGTAAAAAAAAAAATGCAATCAAGGAAAACATAAACCCTTGTGAATTTATGCAGACTCACTCAATTGTGTAGAAGGGAACTGTTTATGTTCTAGAGTTTCTACTGCACCTAATTAAAATCTTCTGTTAGATGCTAGTTAACATGTAATGCTTAAGAGACTAAAAAGCACACAACAAACAGAGGGAATTCTCCAAGATACAGAGAAGAAAGCTCGAAGCCCCAAATGACCTTTTGCTGTTCCTGAAATTTTTCTGTAATGATGTTCAAAAATGAAGATTGCCAAACAAATGGAGCTGTTAAGTAGTTTTGAAAACAACATGACATATATGCAAAAAAAGCTTTAGGGAGAAACTTAAATTTCAGATATGATGCTACAGGTCAGTCATAATCAATTGGAAATACAAAGGGGAAAAATAGTAAAAGGCTCAATTCTATTTTCATGGCTGTTGTTTTAATAAAACAGGGAATTTAAAATAAAGAGGTCCAAATTAATAGAAATTCTTCATCCACAGATAACTACTAGTCCTAGTAGACAGAAGATGAGGTGAATGTCTCCAAAGAAGGGAATTAAAGTTGGCAGTTTGATACTCGTGTTCACTGCCATCATTAAAAAAAATACTGTATGTAATGAATAAGTGAAGCCAATTAAATCCAATGAGAGCCTTAGGAAATGGTGCCAGCAGTCAATTACTGTTTGAGAAAATGGTGTTAATAAATCCAGATTTTCTTTCTAATATATAGGAGGAAATTCAACATCACTTTTCCCCACTAAACTGAACCCTTAAGCAATTTTTACAGAAAGTTTTCTCCCCACCCCCTCCCTACTCTTTTCCCAGGAAGCTGAACTAGGCAATTTAGATTTTCACAGCAAAACACTTCCCTCTTATTACAAATCAAAGTTCTATCATTGGGAAATTAAAAAAAAAAAAACACAAAAACCTGTTAGCCATTAGCTTTGACCAAGGTACATGGTTATACTCAATTCAGACCTGAGCTATTCAGCTTCCTAATACAACTGTAACATGGGATCTTACCATTTAAAATATTATTTTACTAATATTATTATCTAGAACCTCATCCCTGAAAAAGTATAATTATGGTTATTTATTTATTTATAAAGTTTTCAGACAATGCAAAGTTAGGATGAAGAGCTAACATACTGAATGACCAAGTAAGGATATAAAAGGATTTCTAGAGATTAGGATAATGGGCTGACTCTGATAACATTAATTTTAACAGAGACAAATGCTTTACACTCAGGGTCAAAGAATCAACTGTACAAGTATGACATGAGGTAGGCATCACTAGACAACATGAGAAAAAAATACCTGAACTTTCATGAGATATATAGCCATGGGATAGCATTTTTATTTTGAATTATAAGCACTTACAGGTGAACTGTATTTTTTCATTCCATTTCATTATAGGTAATGTAGGCAAGTGAAATGTAGAAGAAAAACATGCCTTGCATATATTTGTCTGATAAGATTGAAATAAGGGAAGAAAATGTATCTTTAAAAATATTTGGGGATACATAAATAGATTCACCTTAAACATTATGTTTGGGAAATCTTTGCATTTCTTTCAGATTTTCGAAGAAAAGTAGGAGTAATAGATTACAAGGGTGGAGAACTTGTGGCCTCTAGGACACATGTGGCCTTCTAGGTCCTTGGGTGCAGCCTTTTGACTGAGTCCAAATTTTACAGAACAAATCCTTTTATTGAGGGGATTTTTTCTGTGAAGATTGGATTCAGTCTAAGCGCCACACCTGAGGACCTAGAGGGCCACATGTGGCCTCCAGGCTGCAGGTTCCCCACCCTGGATTAGTATGTACTGATTTGTTGTTGTTCAGTCATTTCAGTTGTGCTTTGCTCTCTGTGATCCCATTTGGGGTTTTCTTAGCAAAGATACTGGAGTGGTTTGCCATTTCCTTCTCCTGCTCATTTTATAGATGAGGAACTGAGGCAAACAGGGTTAAATGACTTGCCCAGGGTCACACAGTCTGAACTCAGGAAGATGAGTCTTCCTGACTGTAGGCCCAGCACACTATTCACTGAGCCACCAAGTAGCCCAATACGTTCTGATCTTGCCTTTAAATTTGCTCAATTGGTTTTCAGTCTTTCATCGTGCTACACATTCTATCCTTATTCATGTATTCATTAGGAAAAAAATAAAAGTATCAATTGTATTTCCACACTAAAATCTTTGGCAATCTATTCATAATTGAAATGTATGTTTCAAAAAGTGATCCAGATAGAATCAATGAAGTGAAAAACCCCAAATACATGTGTAAAATAAGAAAGTAGGAATGCAGGGCTTTTTAACATGATTCCTGACTTAACAATAAATGTGTCTCTCTGACTTAGAAGAAGTATCTTAACGATGTAAGTGTATTACATAAAACGCTGCCTTTTGGGCGATGAAAAATTCAGTAGATGATTAATCATACCAATTGTTTTAAGATGGATATTCATTTTTAATGCACAATTTGAATGAAAACTACCAAATCAAAGAACTAACACACAAAATCTTTGGCTTATGTGCATTTGGGGAAAGCTAAAGCTCTCAATGAACATAAAGCATCCGGAAAGATCACTTTGAAGCCAGATTGGCTTGTGGGACTCATGTTAATGCAATTCTACCTTCAATTCCCAATTCTCCATACTCTGCCCCTCGAGAGTAAGGCAACAAGGTTAAGTAGAAAGAATGAAGAAGAGGAATCTGTGAAGTAAAGTTCTTAATATTATACCAGTACAATCCAATTAAATACAATAAACCTTTATTAAGATGCTGTAGTTGAAACTGAGAATGTGGAGACAAAAAAGAAAAAAAAATCTTACTATCAAAGAGCTTACATTCTATGGGTATCAGTTCCTAAAGTGTAGTCTAGAGACTCTTGGGGGTCCCCTTTTCAGGGGGTCCTTAAGGTGAAAACTATTTTTATAATAATACTATGACATTTTAATTCTAGTATAATATTGACAGAGTAACATAAGCAAAAGCTTGTGGGGGGAAGGGTCCTCAATTATTTTAAGAATATTAATGGGTCATAAGAGCAAAAAGTTTGATAATTGCTTACCTAGAGGACTATAAATATGAGAACGTAAGTAAATATAAGATTTGAAGAGCAAGAGTACAGAAGCTTGCCTAGAAGAACATGAGCTCACTTACAGGAAGTGCACACCACTCCCAACCCACCCCATCCTCGAGACAACTCAGAAGTCAACCTGGCATCCTTGCTGGCAGAAAGCAGAGAGGCCTGAGGTGTGGGGACAGCTCCTTTAACATATACACAGAGTTTTGACTTGTTAGCCAATTAAAACATTTCATTACCACACCATACAAATCCTTGAATCATCAGAGCTGACAGGAAACAGTCACAGAATATTTGTACATACTCTGAAATGTGTGTATATTGTGGTGTGTGAGTGGAGAGAGAGAAGGACTGCTTCATCATGCATGTCCAGAAGCAGGACCACCCCAAGGGTCTATGACCCTCAACTGACTGGAATGACAACTGATAATATTCCAAGGAGGAAGGGGAGACCAAGAAGTTCTACATTTGTATGCAACAGATTGCTGGATTTTTGTTCATTTTGCCATTCTCTTTCATGATATTGATAAGTATAGTACATTAAAATGTAAGGCTATAATTATTATTTGCCAGCATTTATATAGCAATTTAAGATCTGCAAAGTACCTTATATATGTTATGCTATCTCATTCCATCCTCTTGACAAATCTGAGAGGTAGGTGCTATTATTATTCCAATTTTACAGATGAAGAGAAAACCAAGGCTGAGAGCAGTTAAATGATTCACCTAGGGTCTCATAGCTAGCCTTATACTTATCTACTTGCATAGAACCCCTCTCCAGAATTACCTTGCCAAAAATCAAATTCCTTGGATTTACTTTTGTTATTTTTTTCTCCTTTTCTTACTCTTTAACATAATAGATAAGAATCTACCTTGCTCCTTTCCCCATAACTGACTTTCTTGGTTTGGATGATTCATTTGTTGTGCCTTCTTCCTAAGAAATATTCATTTAATGCATCCCTTTTCTAGTGCCTTTCCCTTTGTAGAACACTCTAAAATCGAATCTCTTCTTAGAGAGATTAGGCTTTGGCTGGATGTCCTTCTAGACTCACATAAAAATCCTATAAAATGGTGCTTCTGAAAGACAAAAGTCTCACTTCTTCATCTGGCTAAATGAGGTAAGAATGAGATACTGGGCTTCCCCAAGACTCCCCTTCACCATCACGCTGTTTTAAAGGCCTTCTTCTGAGGAATCCATCCCTAGAAATATCACTACAAGAAGGAGGCAAAGTGATGAAGTCAAAAAGTTCTGTGTCTAGAATCAGGGGACCTGGGCAGAATGGAATCCTTCTACTCACCACTTGTCTATTCTAGGGCCAGAACATCATAACAAAATAATAAATTTAGAGCTGAAAGAAACCTTAGAAGTCATCTAGTCCAAACCCTTTTACACATAAAGATATCAAATTTAAGTGGTTTGCCCAGCTATTTAAAAGCTATTAAGTTTGAAGTGGGATTTGAATCTAGATCTTCTATGTCCAAATCCATTATCTCATCCATTGCATCATGCTCTACTTCTACATCTAGCTCCCTCTCTTTTCTCCTTCCTCAAAAAAGAATCTGGAAAATAGATTCCCCCTACCTAGGATAAGATGCTGTCCAAAGAAGTACTTCTGCACTTCTTCCTGGAGAAGAGACTACCCCAAAATACCCACTCCCTACATCAAACATGTTCAACGTCCCCGCCTATCCTACTCCCCCCCATACACACCACCCTAGCTTTTAAGGAACGTGCATAGAGCTTGCTCCCTTCTCCAGCAGAACCTGGTTTCTGTTCCTCTCTTTGTATAGAGCCCTGCCCTCTAATGTCCTTGCAAGACAGGATATAACTCTAAATTCTGGGCTCCCACAATCCATTCTTGCTTCAGTTCTTCATTGGAAGTATTTTCCTCTCAGAAACCTCCAAATATTATTTCACATAACCTTTGTTAGGAATGTGGGTTTTAGTCCAAAAAAAAAAAAGAATTTATTTCTCTTCTGTTTTTCTTTTTCCCTTTGATATCCCTTTCAAGTTTTTCCATAAATAACTCTTCCCTTTAAATTCTCAATGGTCCACAAATAAAATGAGTTTATAACCTATCTAGGTCAAGAAGCATATAAGTATTGACTAAACTCCTTAATCTTTTCTTGCTTTCTATACTTGTTTCTTTTTTTAATTTTTCTTTCCCATGTTGGAAAACTTGTACATCTAGTCCTTGCTCAGAATAAGTTCTGACTTATTCTGAAGAAATGATTCAGATTTCCCCCTCTTGGTGTAAGCTTAATTTTTTTTTTTACTCAAGATTAATTAAGTTCATTTTTTGCATTGTCATTCTGGGGTGCAAACTAATGTCCTTTGCATTTCAGAATATTATTTTCCTTTGATTTCTCACAAATGAGGTATCTTGGGGGATTTGGACTATCTTTCTTTAGTATATGAAGGATTTCACCCAGATGTATATAATACTTGATGTTTAATGGTGAGGTTCTAAAGATTGACTATGATATTTCTTTGTGAATTAAACTTGGGGTTCTTTCAATTTGCATCCTATCAGTTTTACTGTGCTATCCTTTACACTCTGTTTCCAGTACTTCTGGACAATTTTCTTGCATGCTTTCCTATAATATTTTTTTTTTCCCAAGACACCTGCGATCTTTCAATATCTTTGGTCATTCTTTTTTCAAGATCAGTTTCTTTTGAATTGCAGAGAAATTGTGTGTCCCTATAATTTTGTCTTTTGATTTGATTCTGTTAATTTTTCTTCTATCACTACTTTTTCAAATCTTAAATCTACTGTTCTCATTTTAATATTATTCTTTTAGTAAGCTTCCCTGTTGTGTTAAATAATTCACTAATTATATCTTCTTTTTCTACTTCAGCTTTAAGAATATAAATCCTGTCCTAATTTCCAGGTTTATTTCTTCTTTAAATTTAAAAAATTCTCTTTTTGGTCATAATAGAGGTTCTAGTCATTAAAGTTTTACATTAAGTGAAGGGAGACAGGTAGATCTCAGATTATGTATTATAATACTCCCTTTTTAATTGTAAGTTTTGGAGTCTCTTTCAGTATATCATTATTCATGATTTAAGGCTATTTTCTTGATTATTTCCTCATTTTTCCTTTTCTCCTTGTTTCTCTGCAGGTTTTTCTGTGACACATTTCCCATCAATCTTTCCCTAGTCCTTTGCTGTTTATTGTTAAGCCTTCAGGCTTTAAGGCACATTTCTTTCTATTTTGAAATGATATCAAGACACTAGGCTTAGATACAACTCCTTATTCATTGGTCTTAATATAATTCCAGAAGCCAGATTCTAAAATAATAGCTAGCATTTACATAGCACTTTAAAATTATTATCTCATTTATCCTCACAATAATATTGTGAGGTAAGTGCTATAAGTTAAGAAGTAAGAAGGTAAATAACAGAAAGAATGGATAAAAGCAAATTTTTTTTCTAAGAGTCTGACTGTGAAAGGGTAAAGAGACAGAGGGCAGTATCTGGAAGGAGTGGGATAGCCAATCTGATAGATGTAAAATGATATCTCAAGCTTGTTTTGATATTCACTTCTCCAGTCCATAATGACTTTGCCTGTTCATATCTTTTGACCATTTTATCAACCGGGGAATCACTCATATTCTTATAGATTTTACAAAGTTCTTTATGTATTTGAGAACGAGACTTATATCTGAAAAACTGTCTATAAAATTTTCCCCCAATTTTCTGCTTACCTTCTGAACTTGGCAACATTTTATTTGTACAAAAACTTTCTAATATAAGTGAAATTATCCATTTTACACCTCACACTGCTTTCTCTCTCGTTTATTCATGAATTGTTCATCTACCCATAAATCTGATAGGTAATATGATTCACATTCTTCAAATTTTCTTTTAATATCTCTCTTTATATCTAGGTCATGTATCCATTTTTGACTTTATCTTGGTAAATGGGGCAAGACATTGATCTATGCCCATTTTCGGCCAGACTGCTTTCTAGTTTTCTTAACAATTATTACCAAATAGTGATTCTCATTCCAAAAACTTAAGTTTACACTTGTCAAATACAAGGCACTATATTTATTTGCTGCTATAAATTGTATGTCTACTCTGTTTCACTGACCTACTTTTCAATTTCTTAACCTGTACCAGAGAGTTTTGATAATTACTGCCTTATAATAGTTCAAGATCATTAAATTTGTTGATTTTAGAAAAAACATGGATAGACTTGCACAAAATAATGAAGAACCAAATGATCAGAACCAAGACATTGTATAGAGTAACAGCAGTATTGTTTTAAGAACAACTTTGAGCAACTAAGTCATTTTGACTATTATAAATGCCCAAATTAACAAAAGAAAGAAGACATTATCTGCATCCAGAGAAAGAACTAGAAGTATGTATAGAATGATTTTACACATATATGTATATATATGTGTACATTCGTGTATGTATGTGTATATATACACCTATTTGTGGCTAATGGTAGCCATGGGGAGGGAGAAGGAAAAGAAAAAAGTAATACAATATTATATTTTTATGTATTTATTATATATTTAAAGGGAATAGCAGGTTTTACATAATAGATTTGCAGTTTCATGTACAATCATCTTTTTTTAAATTCTACTATGTTATGGAAATACCAGTTTTATTTCATAAATTAAAAATAAATAAATAAATACTGTAAAAAAGAATTCTATTTTTTTTAAAGAGTAAATCAAGGAAACAGAAAATGATGACCATATAGCAGTGGGAGTCGAGTTGAGATTAGATAAGATAAACTTGTAATAGACATGTAGAAAGTATGATGACTCTCCATTAGCATTCAGGAGCAAGCCAGTAAAAATGAAGAATGCAGCTAGCTGACCTGGTAACCCTGGACTAGGGTTTAGCTAGGCATAAATAGCAATAGGACAAAGGGGCATTGGACATTACATAGTTGAACCGGTCAACTATAGGATCAAGACTGTGTAAAGAGGTAACAGCAGAGGCAAACTGAGAACAAGGAGTGGAGTGACTATAGGTTACTGTGAGACAAAAAGTAGTTCAAAAGGAGTGAGGCAAAGGGAATGATCAAAAGACATACTGTAATGATTACAGAGAGGAATTTCAGAGTTACCCCAAATCACGGAGGTAAAACAATTATGTATGAGGGTGAGTGATTTAGAGGAAGTGAAAATGTAGGTCATGGGAATTGAAGAAGTTGATGAATTGGGAGGCCAGAGTGTTGAAGAAGATGTCAATGTATATCCTGACAAACCTGAGTATGAGAGAAGGGTAGGAGTAAATAAGAGGACAAGATGTAAGGTAATGAATTACTTAAGAAATTAACTGTGTATGACCAGGATGTTTGTAGATGATGGTGGCAGAGATCTGCACTAGGCAGTAAGAGGAATGAATCTCGAAACAGTGAAGCTTGCTCATGTGATAGAGGAATGAACCTCAAAACATCAAAGCTTGCTGAGTGACATTGGTAAAGAAACATGCCTGTGAGGTGCAAGGAGTATACCCATTCCTTCTCATGACTATATGTATCAATAGGGCACAAGACAAGGAACACTCAGTATTGGACAGGTTGGCAAATAATGTAGTAGAGTATCTCTGTAGGATCCCATGAGTGCTTGAGGGAAAGGGAATTTTAAAATGAAGTCTACGATAAAAGAGTGTTTGTTAATATTTGAACTGGATTCCAGATGCCAAGCTCAAAGGGGAGGGAATGGAGAGAAAGTAGGACTGGAATGGGTAGGATTTGCTGAGGGGAACTGACAATATGAGAAGGTAAAGATGGTAACTCAGATTCATAGAAATTAGGGGAGATAGCAGGTAGGATTTTTCTAGCCACAGGTTGTACTCATGGAGTGAAGCTTCTGCCTTCCAGGTTCCTGACAACGAGTGGCAGCAGATTATATTCTCTCAAATACCAGGAAAGAATATTTTCTCAAATTGTAGGGTTTGAGCTAGTAAGAAGATAGGTTCAGTGCCTGCTTCTATAAACATCTGCTCCTTAGGTCCCCAGGGGTCTGATTTAATTAATAATCAGTGTTGACTTCTTTATCTCAGACAAAAATAAGGGAGATAACATACACTTAAAGAGTATCCTGCACAAAAAAAAAAAAGTGTACACTTGGCTACTAGACAGATCTGGTGTCTGAGTTTAGGTTTCTAAATGAGTTCCTGAGGATAAGAGAGGCCTGGTGTCTTATGTGCTAGTCCTGGATTATAACAATAATAGCTAATATTTACCTGGTGTAGAGGTGTCAAACCTTTGGCCTGCAGGCTGCATGCTGCCAGCAGTACTCCCAAAGGTGTCTGAACCAGATCAAACTGTAATTGGGAAATATTTAACAAAATAAAAAAAACTATAATGACATAGATAACATTACACTTTGGGCAGCTAGGTGGCAAACTAGATGAGTCAGAAAGACTCATCTTCCAGAGTTCAAATGTGGCCTCAAACACTTAGCTGTGTGATCTTGAGCAAGTCACTCATTCCTGTTTGCCTCAGGTCCTCATCTGTAAAATGAGCTGGAAAAGGAAAAGGCAGACCATTCCATTATCTCTGCGAAGAAAATTGCAAATGGGGTCAGACATGACTGAAACAACTTAATGACAAAAAACATTACATTTTAAAACTAAGTTAATAGGTAAAATGCAGGCATTTTTGCTCACAGATTAGTCCCTCCTTCCTCACCACCTTCTATTTGAGTTTGACACAACTAGTGCTTTGAGGTTTGCAAAACACTTTGCATATGTTATCTCATTTGATCCTTATGGCTAAAGAACTAAATTCTGGACAATTGATAGTTGTTAGGGACTGAAATGGTGCTTATCTCAGAGAGTTCACTGAAACAGAGAGGACTAACTAGTGCCTCCATTAGTAACTACAGGTTCAGGGGGAAGGAAGCCTCTAAATCCAATCTCTGAGAAAAGTCTAGTCTGCAGTCTCTTTCTCCTTTGTCTAATGATGGAGCTAGAAGGAGTGTTTCATTAGGAGTCTTGGTATCTGACAATATTGTTAATCAGCAGCTAGGTGATGAAGTGGATAAAGAGGTGGACGTGGACCCAGGAAAACCTGAGTTTGAGTCCTGTCTCAGATACTTTCTTAGCTGTTTCCCTGAGCAAGTCACTTAACCTCTCTGCCTCAGTTTCCTCATCTGTAAAATGGGAATAATAATAGCACCAATTTCACAGGTTGATTGTGAATATTAAATGAGATAATACATGTAAACTTTAAGAACTTTAAAGTGCTATACAGATGCTATTATTATTGGTTCCTCACTTACCTAGGCACTTAGTAATGGAGAAGGAAGGAGTTTGTTAGGAGCACTAGAGTTAGTAGTAGCAGTTCTATTCCACCTAGGGTATTAAGTAGTAATAGAATGCTGTTCACCTGAACAAAGACAGCTCCGTGTGGCAGCAGTTTCCTGGATGAGGGAGGTTCCAAACAGAGAAGAGACAGAGAGGAGAGAGAGCAGAGAGAGGAAAGTGAGAGAGGAGAGAGAGAGGAGAGACAGAGAGAGAGAGAGAGAGAGAGAGAGAGAGAGAGAGAGAGAGAGAATAGGGTAATTCCTGACAACCTGCACTGCTCAGATTTAGAAATGTCTTAGATTAAGGTGTCCAAAAATGGAATTTGCTGCTTTATAAAGTAGCTACTTGTCTTCCTGAAAGTGTTCAGAGAATTGGTAGACTCTATAAAGGAGATTCCTACATGGGGTTGAAATCCTTGATAACCTCATTCTGTACCAAGTTCCTTTTCAGTTTAAGATTTTGTGAGCCTGTAGAGTTCTTCAAGCTTGAAGGGAAGAACTGAACCAAGTATCTCAGAACATTACTAAAGTATCAACAACTCATTTACAACAACATTCTAAAATTGCTTATTTATTCAAAGATTGCGTTTCTGTCATTTTGTAGTTTTAGGATCACATATTAGGACACAGAAGAGGCCTTCGAGGTCACCTTGCCTCATTTTGCAGATGAGGAAACTGATAGCCAGATGACTTGCCCAAATTCCCGTAAGTCCTTAAGTGAAAGAATCAGGATTTGAACCAAGGTCTTCTGACTCTTAAGTTCTGCACTCTTTTTATGTAACTTGCTGTCTGACACTCTTCAAGTATCACATTTGGGACATTTTTGTCTTTCATCTGGGTACATTTTTTTGGTAGTGGTGGCTGCCCGAGTGCATCAATCCATCTTTTTTCCCCCTTTAAACCCCACAGAATTTACAAGTTAGAAGAGCCCTCAGAGGCCATCTAATAAGCCAACGTTCTCATTTTTACCTATGAAGAACTAAGCCCAGAAAATCAGTTAATAATGTGTCTAAGACAATGTCTCCAAGTCAGGAAGGCAGCAAGGTGAGGTAGTGAACAGAGCTCTGGGTCTAGAGTCAGGGTAGACCTGAGTTCAAATGCCGCCTCAGCTGTAACATGAGGGTCACAATACCACCTACCTCCTAAGGTTATTGTAAAACACTAGGCCAACACTTCCTGAACGCGGGTTTCCTTCCTCCTAGAGAACTCTGCACTTTAAAGGAAGCTCCAGTACCTAAACTGGAAGGAGCCAGGCCACACACGTCCAGCTGGGGGATGGGGGGATGGGAAGTGACTCGGAGGTGATTTTTCTTACCAAAGTGTTTAAAAAATGCAATGGGGTCATGCAAGGGAGGGGAGGAGCTGGAGATGGGGGAGCCCCTTGGGAGGGAAGAAGAATCTGGCTGGACGCGGAGCCGCGGTGACGGGGTCGGGTCCGGCCTGAGGACCGGGCGGGGACGAGGAGGGGTGGGGCCTGGGAGTTTGACTGGTTCTGGGCCCCAGGCCAAGGATGGGAGGGGTGTGGGAGGGGTCGGCCAGGGAGAGGGACCGGGTGGGAGGGGCCCGGGGCGGGGTGTGGGTGTTGGCCCGGGTCTAGGCGCTAGGTGGGGGGCGGGGAGAGGTCTGTGAGTGTGACCTGGTGGGGATCGGGTCAGAGGTGGGGGGGGGCACGGGTCGGGCGGGCGGGCCGGGGCGGGGGGGGGGGGCGGGGTGTTCGCCGGGTCTAGGAGCGATGCAGGGGCGGGTCCGTAAATGTTAAGGTCAGGGCTCGTTGTCCGAGCAGGGGGCAGGGTCAGAGTGCTCTACTGCACCAAAGCCCAGGGCAAACGGGGGTGGTGATGGGGGTGAGTGAGTTAGTGACTGAAGGGGCGGGGTCTGTGTGAACTGGTCTGGGTGCGCGGGCCGGGCTGGGGTGCGAAAGAGGCGGGGCCCGAGTCGGAGGGCGGGGCCTAGGCTCCTGCGCTTCCTGGGTCTCGCGCCAAGGCAACCTGAAGACCTAGTCTGGTTTCCCGTGCAAGCCTCTGGCCTCCTTTGTCGTGGTGGGAGGCTGGGCTGTCCGCTGCAGCGCTGTGGGGGTGACCGAGATTAACGAAAAACGAAGTAGCGCTTCGTGTAGCAGCGGGCGAGTGACCGGTCCAACCGCCCCCTGTCGGATCGGAGGAGCCGCAGAGCCTGCACCAGCGCTGGGAGCGGCCTAGGTCGTGGGAGCTTCTTTCAGGAAGCCAGCGGAACCGCTGGTAGGGGCTCCTGAACCCCCGCGCCGGCCGTGACCTTGGCCCTCGGGGCTTCTCTGCCGCGTCGAGAGAGCGCGCTGGCGGCCTCGCGAGACTTCCTACGAGCCTGCCTCACCTCGGCCGTCCTCATGTCGTACGCCACGCGTGCAGGGGGCAACCTCCACCGCAAGGCCCGCTCGTCGCCCTACCCGCGATCCTCGGTCGAGCGACGTCACGTCCCCGACGACAAAGTGGCCTGGCACGTCGAGTGGCCGGAGTATAAGCCCGTGGAGTACACGGCGGCCGCCGTCCTGGCCGGGCCGTCATGGGCAGATCCCCAGATAGGCGAAAGGGGATTTTTTCCCAAGTTCAACGAGAGGGATGGACTTGTTGACCGGAAAAGCCACCACGGCCCCTATGAGATAGAAAACGGACGGCCTCGAAATCCTGCGGGCCGCACGGGGCTCGAGGGCCGGGGACTTTTGGGGCGTTGGGGCCCAAACCATGCAGCGGATCCCATCATTACTCGATGGAAAAGGGACAACTATGGAAATAAGGTGTCCCACCCTGTTTCTGGAAAAAGCATCCTGCAGCTTGTATCCATCAAACGGAAAGACTGTGGAGAGTGGGCGATCCCAGGGGGCATGGTGGATCCCGGAGAGAAAATCAGTGCCACCTTGAAACGAGAGTTTGGTGAAGAAGCAATGAATTCCTTAGAGAAGTCCAACGCCGAAAAGAAAGACCTGGAGGAGCAGTTGCACAGACTCTTCAGCCAGGAGCATTTAGTGGTTTATAAGGGATATGTGGATGACCCTCGAAACACTGATAATGCATGGATGGAGACAGAAGCTGTGAATTACCATGATGAAACAGGTGAGACAATGGATAATCTGACTCTGGAAGCAGGAGATGATGCTGGGAAGGTTAAATGGGTGGAAATCAATAATAAACTCAGACTTTATGCCAGTCACTCCCAATTCATTGAACTTGTGGCAGAGAAGCGAGGAGCTCACTGGAGTGAGGACTGAGAGGCCCTGGCTACCTTGGATGATAGCCTAGGAAACTCCAGGTATGCAAGGTCTTCAAATAAACAGCTATGGGTCCAGGGAAAGAGCTCAGATCATTCATTTTAAAAGGTCATAAGTTTGGCCCCAAAGAAGTTACACTAGAAGATGCCTCTGATTCTTTGCAGAAGTGGGGGCCTTGGTGTGGATCACTGCATATGGCATCGGAATTTTTTGTTGTACTGCTTGGTTTTTCTATATTTTCCTCCCTTTTTAAAAACAAACAAACAAAAAACTTGTTATAGTGAATATCCGTCTTGGAGGGGAAGTGGGTAATGGGGTAGTGGGAAAATAAAAGGAGAAGTCACATCCTAACTAATTGTGTTTGCCCTTTAGTCAGAGATTGATATTTTAAAAAAACAGAGTGAAATGGGAAAGAGAAGAAAAGCTTTTTAGCCATAAGAAGATAAATATAAATAATATTTTGTACATGTTATTTTTATATTGCCTTAGTCCAAATTAAATAACTGTTGCTCTTTTAATACTTGTAGGCCAAAATAAATGCCTAGCCAACAAGTTTCTTTGCTTTTTTCTTAGTTAATTCTGTCTTGACAATTTGTTCTGCTTAATTTTTCTCCACCTGAATTTTGTAGTATTGCTAATTTCATGCCACAACATGTGCACCAGAAGGAGCCGTAACATTAGCAGTGGTCTAATGTAGCCTGATTTTTGTTTTACCTGTTTCAAAACTAGTTTTGCATAGTCATGTTAAAACTGCTTTTAAGAACTGAAACTGAGTATTTTTCATTGTAAAGCAATCAACTGTATGAAAAAAAAATCTAGTCATTGAACTAATACTTACATGTTTCCATTTTAGAAAATCATCAATAAACACTTGTCTAGGAATGAAAAAAAATGTGATGTGCTTGCTTGAGGATACTGTATTTTTGGGCGTAAGGGAGTTTTAAGGGGGAGGCTTATGTTGTATAAGGAATTTATGATTTGGGTATGGGGTTAGACTAAATAAATTCTGAGATAACCTTTCACGTACCTGACCTCAGTTAGGACCTGGGTTTGAGACCTAGTTTTGCCATCTTGTAGCCCTGGACTAGACAAATTTTCTGATCCCTAGTTCCCTCATCTATAAAATGGGGATAATACTTCCCTTACCTACTTCATTAGGCTGTTATCAGGATCTCAAAATTTATAGATGTGAAAGCACTTTGAAAACACTGAAGCACTACAAATGTAGTGATTATCTTTATCGTCACTCCTGCTTGCATCTATTGCTCTAACTATACTGGATGAACAGCAGTTACACACTGATAACTCCCTCCCATCTGCTAAATTCATAAAAGATTGTGGTAATGTAAATTATTTAAAAAAAAAGCAAGCTTTATTATTTGCGTCAATGAGGAAGTATGTGGTTAGTGGGCAGAGTTGGCCATGTCAGGAGGACCTGGATTCAAACATTTACTGTCCGTCACTGTTGTGAACCATCTCAGGCAACTCTCAAAAGTCTTGTAACAGAGCATATGTTGATTGCTTTGCTAAAGATAGTTTACTCTGAGGAGTTCCTTATAGTTAATGAAATCTATGTTACTCTGATTTTGTATTTTAGGATCATAGGTTTAGAGATGTATTTTACAGATAAACACCCTTGGAGACATCCAATGACTTGCTTTTGGTCACATAGGCAGTAATTTAGGATAAATGAAAAGGTACAGAAGTAGAGTAGGGGAAATAAGGTTGCTCAAAATGAGTGGACCGAATTGGAAGCAAAGGACTGGGTATTCTGAGGAAACTGAAGGTGATTTGGAGGGTTTGATGAGGTAGGAGGGTTGGAACAAGGTACTCCGAGGATTGAGTTAACTGACACTGAAAGACTAAAAAGACTAAGCCCATTTGAGATTAAAAAATATGAATCTGTTGTGGCTGCAAAGGAATGGTTGTGTAATATCCTCACATGCAGCAATACACAGTAGCTCAGTATTCCTAGTGAAAGTGAATGAATCAGGGACACTTTGGTAAGTAATGAATGATGAAATGGCAAAGGGTTAATGGTGATTTTGGGGCATAGGTAAGCTGCTTAACTAGTTCTTCAAGTATATATGTAAAACAAGGCAAGTAAGAGCAGAGCATGGGTATTGAATTGGGAGAGATAGAGGTAAACTAAACAAACAAACAAAAAAAAACCCCAAAGTCAAATTTTGTGCTCTATATATTTTGCAATGAATATTAATTTTTAGTTATTTGTTTCTAAAATTTGAAAATTTTTCTTAACTGTGTAATTCCGTATGGTGATATTTTTACTTAACATGGAGAAATCAATTAATTTAATTTTTGTTCTTGAATAATTAGGTTCCTTCCTGTTTTTATTATTCTAAAATGTTGCACAAAATGACAAGTGATTTTAGTGTTAGAAATTTCCTTTGGGTTATTTCAGCACTCTGATTTCTTTTATTGTTTAGAGACATGTACCTCCTCCACCCCCAATTAAAATCCTTTTCTTCAAGCAGCTGCTGTGGATAGAAACATATGTGGTGATTTCCAGATATTTGAATTTATGCTTGTGGAGGTGAAAATTTATAGTTTTAGGGACTAAAAGAGTAACTCCCAGCAGCTGAAAAGGACAATCTCCCTCAAACTCCTAATCCCTTAATTTTTACTTTCCTTTTTAAAAAATTCCTGTCTTCACCTCCCTTTTATCAGTCTCTCCTTTTTGTAACATTTTGTTTTCTAGTGTTCATTTTTTTTCTTTCCTACGCTCATTTCCACTTCGTAATTTGTCAGTCCTTTTTCTTTCTCAAGCTACAACACTGGCTTCCTGCCTTGCTCCTCATTGCTAGATTTTTTGCATTCCATTGCATTTGCATTCCATTCCTGGAATATGCTCTGTCCTCACTTCTTCATCTTGGAGCTCCCTTCAAGGTTCAGCTCAACTTCCATCTCCTTCAAGAGGCCTTTCCTGATTCCCTTAGTTGTTAGTCACCTTCTATCCCTGTCACTGTATTTATTTTGTATGTATCTTGTATTTACTTACATATGAACATGATATCTATCCTTAGGAAAGTATAAGCTCTTTGAGAGTGAGGTCTAGATCCCCTTTGTAGTTGTTTCCTTCATGCCTAACACAGTACCTTGCCTTAATAAAGGCTTATGGATTGGTTGAAAAAGAGGTTAAGCAAGTGGGGTGGTGCACTAGAGATCTTCCAAGTTGACATCAAACCATACTTTGGCTACGGCCATTCAACATGTTCCAGATCTACCTAACCTATTTTCTAGCATGCATATCTCCATCTCCTCATGATGGATAGATTTTGTCAAATGCTTTGCTGAAACCTAGGTGATATATAATATTACCTATGTAAAATACAGCAAACATATAGCTGTTACAGTGTGCCAGGCACTTTCAATTATGACCCTCACAACAACTCTGGGAGGTTAGGTACATTATCCCCAATTTAAAGGTGAGGGAACTGAGGCAAACAGGGATTTTAAGTGCCCTGGCCAGAGTCATTTAGCTGTTATGTGTCAGAGGCCAAATTTAAACTCAGGTCTTCCTGACTCCAGGCCTAGTATTCTATCCACTGGACCACTTAGCTGTTAGGTCTATGTCTCCAGTTTCCTCAAGTTACCTTATCTTGAGAGGAAATGAGATTAGTTTGTTATTAGCTTTTCTTGTTGAAAGCATGCTTGATCTTTATGATCACCATTTCTTTTTTCATATGTATCTTTAGATATAGAGAGATACATAGGTATCTATTTCTATAAATCTATCTATAGATATAGATACCAATAAATATGTTAAAGATTTCCTTAGTAATTCATTTTTTACTGTTGCCAGGAATTTTAAGTTAAGCTCACTGGGCTCTAGTTTTCAGACTCTATTCTCTTCCCTTTTTTAAAAATTGGGGTTATAGTTACTCTTTTCTGGTCCTTTGGCACTTTTTCCATCTTCTATAAGTTTTCAAAGATCACTGACAGTGGCTCAGCAGTTAATTCCACCACTTTCACTATTGAGATGTAACTTATCTGGGCCACTAACTTGAACTCATCAAAGGCAAATAGGTACTCTTTTACTATCTTCTTATTCATCTTGGCTTTTATCAGCCTTTCCATTCCACAAGTCTTTCTTGATATAGAAAACAGAAACAATAAAAGAACTAAGTAACCTGACCTCTCTACACCCCAAATCTCTTCCTTTATTCTCCTCTTTTCCATGGTAATACTAAAACAAAAACAAACAAATAACAAAAAAAAAAAAACCACACCCCCAGGCACGCCTTTTCTTGACCTTAGCTTTCTCCATCATCTGCTACTTACTCTGAGCTTTAGCCTTTCAGATACTATTCTTACAGATGCTATTTTTCCTCCCATTATCTCTCCATGCTTCTATCTTCTACGTATCTTTATAAAATCTAAGTTGGATCAGTGAATTACTTGTGCATCCACACTGGACTCTTTCCCTTTTTACTTTTTATCAGAGTAATTCCTTTTAGTGCCTTCAGAATTTTATTCTTGAAAACTTCCTACTGGGATGATTTCCCCCATAGAATTTTAGGCCATGAAATCCTATTTAACCTTTTTTCTGAACTCTTTGAAACCTGCTATCCAAAAGTTTAGTTGCCATGTCACACTGTTCCTAGCTTTTCTTGCCTTCCCGGTCAGAAATTGTAAGATGGAGTAGTCACTACTTTCTAAATGTTCTCATCATTTATAACCCAGAAATAAGTTCGTCTTTGCTGGTGGTGAGGATTAAGTCTGGAATATCAGTCTCGCTAATTGATTCCTCTACCATTTAGAAGATGAAATGATCAATTAGCCAGTAATTTATTATTCAGCTTTTAACAGAGTTTAAGCACAGAGACATATTTTGACTTCCTGTAAGGAAAGCCTAGGACTATACTAACTTACTAACAGGATTATACAAAATGGAGCTGGGTTTTTATTTTGTTTGTTTTTTGGCAATGGCTTTCATGATGTCCAGTGATTCTTCATTTTTTTCTCTTCTTTTTTTTAGGCAATTGGGGTTAAGTGACTTGCCCAGGGTCACACAGCTAGTAAGTGTCAAGTGTTTGGTCTGAAGACAGATTTGGACTCAGGTCCTCCTGACTTCAGGGCCGGTTCTCTATCAACTGAGCCACCTAGCTGCCCCGAGCTTCTTGTTTTGAGAGGTAGGAGGTTCTTCCTCTCACTGGAGGCCTTCAAGCAAAGGCCTGATAACTTCTCTTTGGGTTTTCTCTTGGGTATGGACTGAGTGAGATGACTTCTGAGGTCCCTTCTAAGTTGATTCTGTGATCTAAGAAATCTGCTGAGCATGTTTGGGAATTCACCTCAGTTATCTATTACCTGAGTATCTATTACTTAACAATGTTTGCCTCAGTTTCTCATCTGTAAAATGAGTTGAAGAAGGAAATTGCAAACCACTCTAGTATCTTTGCCAAGAAAACCCCAAATTGGGATCTCAAAGATTTGAACACAGCTGAAACAACTGAACAAAATCTATTGCTAAAGTTTCTTTTTTTTTTTTTAAATTTTCCCCCTTATCTTTGCATGCTTAGGTTTATAATAAACCATGTTATTCACTACTGTATATCATAGCCTTTGTGCCAGGCTTGTGCTGTTTTTTTTTTTTTCCCAAGTGCAGGTGGATTGTAGCAGGCTCCAGTGCCAATAGTCAAATCAGTCAATCAGCAAGCCTTCACATATTATATGCATCTATTATGTGCCAGATACTCAACTAGATTCCGGGGATATAGTCTTTCTGTTTCTGCAACCATTGTTTTTTGTCCAAAGCAGAGGAGAAAGGTACCTATTGGGTGCCAAGAGTTGTAAATATTACATGTAACAGAATATCAGAGTCAAAAGAGAACATCTAGTCCAAATTATACCCAATCAAGAATCCTTTCTGTCTCCGCAACAAGCGTTTCGTGAAGGGTAATTTCCTACTTTCCATGACAGCACAATGCACTTTTGAATAGTTTTAATTTTGGAGAAACTGAATATGAATATCAGTTGAAGAAACTGGGAATGTTTAGCAGGAAAAGTGAAGGCTTAGTTGGGAGCAACTGTTTTCAAAATATTCAAGTGTCATGTAGAGGAGAGAATAGACTCACTCTGCTTAGTTCCAGAGAACAAAACTGAATAACTTAGTTGGAGTTGGAGAGACATAGATTTAGGCTCAATTAATGGAAAAACTTGGAGCTCTTCAGAGGTGGAATGTGCTGCTTTGGAAGGTAGTGGTTTCCCTTCACTAGAAATGAAAGCTGAGGCTGGGTGATCACATGGCAGGGATGTCATAGAGAGGATTCTTGATCCAGTTCTATGGTTCTAGGGGTTTTCGATTTCTAATCTTAGATTTAAGTCTCTTTCCTACAGTCAATAAATGTTAGAAATGAAAAATAAATAACTTCTGACTTTCCATCTTAATTAGTATCCCTTTTGCTATTGCTCTCTACAGAGGAATCTTCCGGCAGTGATCTTTAAAATGAGAGGGACTAGACTAGAGGACATGCAGTGCTTCTTCCAGCTTAGCTGTGATAGGATTCTAAAATCTGGAGCCTCATGTATAATTGTCAATAATCATCTTTTCCATTTGCCACATACACTAAATGTGTTAGTTGTATGACAACAATTCAGTTATATGCTTTTCTTTTTTAAGTATTCAAAAGAAAATATTCAGTAATGGCATGGCTTCTTATATCCAAGATTTATAGGAGATGCTCAGCATCAAAATGAAGTCCAGGGAAAGTTCAAGCAAAATCCCTCTTGTCCTGAGACAGCTCTCTTGCAATGAGTTAATTATTTATAATGGTGTGTGCATATGATTATTTGCGTATATTTTTCTCTCTGAACATGCTTAATGTTTTGGTACCCTAAACTCCAGAACTATCTCATTGCACAGGCTGGAATTAAGCTAGGGCATCAGTTAAGCTCATCTTTAAGCTTCCTTTCTCACTCAGTGAGAGATCATTTGATAAGCAGATAATTTTCACAGTTCTTCCCTGCCCCCTCCCCTTTATTTCACCCTTAATTTTCCTTTATCACTGGTTATTTGAATGAGAATGCAACACAATGAGTTACATCTCTCTTTTTTGGAATGGTCAGTTTTAATGAGTGGTGATCTGAGAAATTTACTGAGCAAATTTGAGATTCCACATTAGATATCTATCATATGTCACATATATCATTACCAAAAATGACTTTTTCTCCTGTCCTTGCATGCTTAGGTTTACAATAAATCACATTATTCCACTTACCATGAAGTTTTGCCTCAACAGCTTTACAAGGAGAAACATGCAGCTACATACCCTAAGTAATTCCTCATCATGTACTAGACATTTAAAAGGTTTGCGGGGAGGGGGGGATAACCTGTTCAGATAAAATTCCTTTAGTAATTTCCTATAGCAAGATACCAGTCAGCATGTGCTGTTACTTGTAGAAACCAGAAGGTTGGAAAAGTGTCTGACAATGATTTCATCTGAGATAGTTTTACTGGAATTTAATAGGGGACTCTTGTAAGTATCAGAATGTTTAATGAAAATCAGTTTGGGTAAAGACAGTAAGTAAAGCTACACCTTCTTAATCCTACCAACCAGTGTAAGAAAGGACAAATTAAATAGTTTTTCTTCCTCATTTGATTCTAAAAGATAAATTCCTCTGACAATGATTGTGGAATACACTGTTTAAAAAAAAAATGTGTGTGTGTGTGTGTGTGTGTATACATATATATATTTATTTAGACTATATAATATACTACAAATTATATAATATGATATTTTGTGTGTGTGTGTGTGTGTGTGTGTGTGTGTGTATTTAACAGTTACCCCCTCTTTCCTTTAAGGCAGCAGTTTTCTGGAAACAAAAGATTATACCCAGATCTCTTTTGTAGTGTATGAATGCCCTAGACAAGATATCAAAAACTAGAAAATACATATATTGAATCTATTTCAATCTTCCTTTTACTTCTTATTCTTTCTATCTTGATTGTTCTCTTAGTTTTCATTTGGTTAGGTACTTGAGCATAAATGGAAAAAGGAATGGTTTTCCTATGCATTTTCCCTTAAATTCATATGCCTAATGTGATATTCTATGATAACAATATGAAAATAACTTCTAGTAGCAGCAGAAACAGAGATCTCTCTGAAACAGTGCTTCATTAGCTAGCCAGGATCATCACTTCCCTAAAGAAGGAGGTTATCTATCAAGAATCTGGGAAGTTCAGGTAGCATTTCTGTTTCTAAATTCAATATTTCATTTGAAATAGGGTATTTCATTTGTGTAGGGTAAATTGTGTAAGGTAAAGTTTTGAAAAATTACATGGTTTTCAAATAGGCCTGAGGAAAATATTTAAAAGAATGTAGGTCCTTAAGGATGGTGTAGATAAGCATAAGAAAAAAACAACAACAATGGAAAATAAAAGATTGTCCTAAAATGGAGTAAAAAAAGACCTCGTAAGGGATATATTTTTATCAAAAGAAAAGAATATCTTGCCTTTGAACAGGGCAAAATAGCTTCTTATATTTCTAGTTGTGGAACATATTGCCTCATTAATTCAATTCAATTGAATTTAGTAATTATTAAGGCCCTGCAAGGTACTGTACCTAGGCATTGAGGATACAAAGAAAGGAAAATGACAGAATCCATTAATCAAGGACGATATTATACTCTAATAGGGTAGTTGGTGGTAGTGAAATACTCAACATGTACACAAATAAATATATGATGTAGAATGTGGTAGAGGCATAGGAGAGCCGTCACATTGTGACAAATTTGAGGAAGGAGAGAGAGAATTTTTACCTAGAGGCTTGGGGGCTGAAGAATGAGAAATGGGTGTGAGTGTGGGGGGTGGGGAATCTATTCTAAAGCCTACAGAATGATATGAGGAAAGTCAGAGAGGCAGAAGAGGAAAGGACAAGAACAGAAAATGATAGGGAATCGACCAAAGTGACTCAAAAGTAGACTATGTGAAGGAGAAAATGATGTAAAGCTGGACAGCTGGGTTAGAACCAGATTGTCAAAGACCTTGAAGACCAAGGTCATTAGTTTAAATTTTATTCAGGAGGTATTGAGCCAGTGAAGGTTTAAGAATAGAGGAGCTGAGTGGTACTGTGCAGAGATGTCAAATGTACAATGAGTGGGGCTGGAATTAGATTAAAATGTATTTGGGAAATTTATAAAATGTATTCTTATTTCATTAAATATTTCCCAATTACATGTAAAAAAATTAACAATCATTTTAAATAATTTTGAATTAGATTCTCTCCTTCCTTCCCACCCCACCCCTGCCTTGAGAAGGCAAGCAATTTGATATTGATTAAAAATGTGAAGTCATGTAAAACGTATTTTTATGTTAGTTATGTTGCAAAAGAAAACACAGACAAAAAAAAAACAAGAAAAATAAAGTTTTAAGAAGTATGTTTCAATCTGCAGAGTTGATCCAGTTCTCTCTATGGAGGTTGATAACATTTTTTATCATGGGTCCTTTGGAATTGTCTTGTATCTTTGTCTTGATCAGAGTAGCTAAGTCTTTCGGTTGATCATCCTTACAATATTGCTGTTACTGTGTACAATCTCCTGGTTCTGCTCATTTTATTTATTGTATGAGTTCATATAAGTCTTTCCAGGTTTTTCTGAAGCCATTCTGCATGTCATTTCTTATGGCATAATAGTATTCCGTCCCAGCTAGGTGGCACAGTGGATAGATAGTATGCCAGACCTGAAGGCTGTGGTGATGTCTTAATTCATGTGTAAATTGGATTTCAGTAAGACAGAGTTGCATGAAGTTGTTGGCCTCACTGTCTCCTCCAAATTCATCACAGTTCAGTGGCAGAACAAGGCAGAATTGCAATAGCTCAAAAGAAATGCAAGATACGCAAATCCACCCCAAATGTTTACATGGATTATATGTGGCCGACCTGTGGTAGAGCATTCCGAGCTCAAATTGGTCTGATCAGCCACAGTTGGACACACTGTAACTGACTCTATCATGTGAGGTCATTTTGGCTCTTGAGAACAGATGACAACAACCAGCAACCAACCACTGCTTCTGAAAAGACACGTCAGTCAGTTGTCCCACTGTTTCATTCACTATTCTTTTTTTGTGAGGCAATTGGGGTTAAGTGACTTGCCCACCACCATTCTTGTAATTTCACAGACCAAGACACTCTTCCTTGTCCATCGTTCTTTTCTCTGTGTTGTTCCCGCTCCCCCATTAGATTTCATATATTTCTGAGGGCAGAGATTAGCTTGCTTTTGTATTTCTGTGGCTTCTTGGTATATAGAAAGCACTTAATAAATGCAGAAAGGATTTTTTTTCTACAATTGACCTAAATCATTCTTGATGTGATAACTCGTTAAAGTTTAGCTCTATTCCTAGTATAAATGGTGAACATCTGGTCAGGGAAATGCCATTTATGTACTAGAAGATAGCTATTTAAAACACCGTTTAGCTTCCTGCCAGATAGAAAACGCTGCATATATTTTTTTCTCAACTTCCTCATTATTCAGTGCTTTGAAAAACATCAGACCTTAGAGCCAGAAGAAACTTCAGAGGTCATCTAGTCTAACCCCCTCATTTTATACTGACACTGAGGACACTGAGGACATTGAGGACACTGAGACATACTTAGATAGCAAGCAGAGCTAGAATTTGAATCCAAGTCCTCTACTCCAAATCTAGCACACTTAATAATACTACCACACTTTAGAAATGTACTTCCTCTTACAAAAAAAAGATATTCCTGAATAATTATAGATTTAATTTTTACAGATCACATAGCATTTTCTTATTGCCTTCTTTATGAAGTCAAAGCTGTGTCTCTTGCAAAATATTTGGCCTCAGATTTCCTTACAAGAAAATCATCCTAAAGAATGCATCAAACTCTCTAAAATAACAAAACAAAAAAAGAAAGAAAAGAAAAAAGAAACCCTTTAGCTTTAAACTAAGATAATTAAAATACATCTCAAACCAAACTTGAATGTCAAGTAGCTATTTTTATCCTTGATATACAGCTTCAAGGTCAAAGATGAAAACAATACTAATAGAACACAACAGAGGACAGTAGACCACAGAGTCAATTGAACTTCTTCCTAAAACCTTTCCTGATTTCTTCCAGTTGAATAATAGGCAGTGTTCTTTTGTCTACTCCACTGGCATAGACTTTTGAGAAGCCAGTGTCACCCTGGCACACCAATAAAACATAGGTGGTATTGGAGAAGATGCTAGGCCATTTACAAGGGTATTGTAGTATTAACCTGAGAGACAATATTGTGAGGTTTGCAACAAAAATAGAAAAGATATTGTGGTCTTCATGTATTTGAATGGGTGGCATGAAAGTGGTATTACATTTGTTCTACTTCGATCCAGAGAGCAGACCTAGCAGCCATAAGTAGAAGTTAGAGAAACCAGTTTAGACTTATCTTAAAGAAAAAAAAATCTTAATAATTAGAGCCACCCAAAAAGGCTACCTTGTGAGATAGTAGTCTCTCCCTCATTTAAGATTTTCAAACAAAAGTCAGATCACTATCTGTTAGATATATTGCAGGAAGGATTCTTCAGGTTGTTCAGATACAGGTTGGTCTACATGGCCTTTTAGGTCTCTTCTGACTCTGAAATTTGATTTTTTTTTTTTTGGCCTTTTTGGTGAGGCAATCGGGGTTAAGTGAGTTGCCCAGGGTCACACAGCTAGTAAGTATCATGAGTCTGAGGCCAGATTTGAACTCAGGTCCTCCTGACTCCAAGGCTGGAGGTCTATCCACTGTGCCACCTAGCTGCCCCAGAAATCTAATTTCTTAAAGAGGAATCCTAGTGTAGCTCAAAGATATCTTTTGTGAAATGCTGTTTTCTACTTATATAGACCATTGCCTTTCATTGTACCTGAAATTTTGAAAGCTTGGTGTTCCATTATTTGTAGATATGCAAAAATACCCAGAGAATATTGATGTTAAAAAGATAATCATGTGCATCAGTGAGAAGTTTGAAAATGTTTGAAGACACTACGCTGTATGATTTCTTAAATGTGATGATTCCATTTCTTTCCCCTACCCAATTCTCTAATAAGCTCATTGTTCTTTGGCAACATCTAGCTATGTTAGAGATAGATAAACAGACAGATATTGTAACTTAGTGCAATCCTTGTAATAATATGAGCAATTTTAATTCTTTATGCCTTCATACATTTTGTTTTTATGGTGTAGATGGATAGGCCAATATCTTTTGAATGACTGATTCTCATTGAGGAAATTGTGGGACTAGGAGGAAGGGAAAGGAAAGGGAATAAATTGTATAGAATTCATACAGTGCTTATACTGTGCTAAGCACTCACAAATAAGTCATTTTATCTTCACAACAACCGTGTGAGGTAGGTACTGTTATCCCCATTTTTCAGTTGAGGAAACTGAGGCAAACAGAGATTAAGTGACTTGCCTAGGCTCACTACGGTAGTAAGTATATATGACCAAATTTGAACTCAGGTCTTCCTGACTCCAAAACCAGTGTTCTATCTTCCGTGCCACCTAGCTACATCTTGTTGCAGTGTCCATGGACAGATAGAATGTGGCATTAGTAAGGATTTCTTCCTGTACTTGAACTTTTCACAGAAAATCCTTGCTGTCTTTTGTTGTACCTGTCTCCACGTTTGACACCTTGCTTGATATTTGTCCTTAGGGAATCATTGAACAGAATTATCTCTGTGATTCCATCTGTCATAGAATCTTGTAGGATCTTAATATATGTATGGAGGGCACCTGTTTTCTGAGTTAAATACTTTTTTGGAATCAACAGTTAATTGTGTGACTGAAGATATTAGATGCTATGGAGTATAAATCGCAAATGACTACTATCACCCTCCTTATGCTTCATCATCAGGAATGCCATCTATTTTGTAGAGATGAGGCATATGAGTTATACTTGCTAATGTCTTCTTGGTTATGTTTTATTAACACTACTTTGATCTATGATCTTTTCTACTCTTTTAGAATCTTCTCATACTTGACATAGAATGAAAATTTATACCTGACAGTCTTTAAAATTATTGCTCCTTCAGTTCAGATTTCTTCTGTGAATAATCAGATCTAGCCACTTCTTAACTTCTTTTAAGTGGTTATTAACATTTCCTTACGTAGTATATGTTACTGCTATGGAAAAGTCTAAATGTAGTGGTCCCATCATCATTATCAATAATAATAGATTGCATAACACAATAAATGCAGGATACTTTATTTTTCTCTAAATTAGATAAATCTAACAAAAAGAAATTAAAATAAAAATATGGACCTGAACTAACTGCCAGAGAAGTTTGAAAAACATAGCATCTTCTGAATTAGAACATTAAGAAATACATATTTCCATCATATGGCACCTTTAAAAAAGATACCAGGTCATGTACAATAATCTAAGAAATAAATACTTGGAAGAAGAAAGAACTATCAAATATATTCCTTACATATCATAATTCAATAAAGCAATAATAATACAAGGGACATAAACAAAAGATACAAAACTAAATGGGGACATAATAATGACAACCAAAAATATGAGTAGGTCAAAGATCATAGAAACAATTAGCACCTGTATGAAAGGGAATGATAAACAGTGAGGCAACACAGCAGAAAAAATTTTTTGTTATATCTGTGAAAACATACATAAACAAAGTGGGGAAAGAGAGCATTAAGAAACTGAGATGGCAATTTAAAAATCTATTGAATCAACATATTAACAGATTCCAAGTAAGTAAAAGAAAAAATCTTAAAAATTAGCAGGGAAGGGGAAGCGAGGAGGAGCAGTAGATAGAGCTCCGGCCTTGGAGTCAGGAGGACCTGAGTTCAAATCTGGCCTCAGACCAAACACTTGACACTTACTAGCTGTGTGACCCTGGGCAAGTCACACAAATAAAAAAAGACGACATGATAAAACTAAAATCTGGTTCTTTGAAAAGGCTAACATCAATATATAAACCATTGCCTAAGCTGATTCCCAGAAAGAAAAAAAAAAGAAAAATCAAATTACCATAATAATAACTAATAATGTAGATTCACAAGATGAAATATAAATAATTATGAGAACCTATTATACACAATTACATTATAGCACAACCAAGAATTTAGAGGAAATACATGATTAGCTACAAAAATGTAATGTATCCAAAAAAAACTACAAAGTTTTAAAAAACCCACACTGATCCATACAAATTTATGGGTGAATTCTATTAAATATTTAAAGTTCAATATTAATCTATGCTACAAAAATTATTCTCAATATTGAAGAAGAAAACATCCTACCAAATTACATTTATGGGACGAGTTAAGTTATAATACTTAAACCAATGAGGGATACTGTAGAGAAAAGAAACTATAGCTCCAAATCATTGATGAATATTAATGCAAAAAATCAAATAATATTTAAACAAGGTGATTATGGTGACATAGCCAAAAAATTATTGACTATGATCAAGTTGCATTTGTACCAAGGATTCAAGAATGGTCTAACATTAGGAAAATAATTAGCACACTAAATCATATTAATTATTTTAAAAAACACATTATTTTACTAATAGGTACAAAAATGTTTTCGGCAAAATACATCACCTATTTATTTAAAATACACTAAATCATAGGAAATGATTTTCTCTAATATGCTCAAAAATATATCTAAAACTAAGAGTTAACATTATTCAAAATGGAAAGAAAAAAAAAGTTCGAAACTTTCCCAATAAGATCAGGGTGAATAATTAATATCCACTGACCTATGTGACATTGTGCCAGAAATGCTAACTAAAAATAAAGTAAAAGAGAATTTAAAGAAATACTTAATGGTAAATAGGAGACCAAATGGTCCCCATTTGTAGATGATATGATTTATTTTTTAAAACCCTAGAAAATATTTTTAAAATTATGGTAATTCACTGTTTCAGCAAAGTAACAGGTTTCAAAATAAACTCACAATTAATAGCATTTCAATATATTATTAACAAAAAACAAGAAAAACTAGAAAATGAAATGCCATTTAAAATAATAACAGTGCATTAAACATTGGGAGTTAATCTACCAAGATACATAAACAGAAGATTTACCAATATGGAACTAGTTTTCAAAGAAATAATAGAAAATCTAAGTAAATAAACACAATGATTCTATACAAATTAATCAAGAAAGGTAACACTATACTAATAAAATAACCAAAGGAATAATTTAAAAGATTGAGCAAAACAATAATAAAATATATAGGGAGGAATAAGACATTAAAATATATGAGAAAAACAATGAAAAGAATAAAAGTAGGAATGAAGGGTGTTTGGTATTACCAGATGTTAAATTATAAAGCAGTAATTATCCAAACAATAGGATATTGGACAAAAGTAAAAGTTGTAGTCGATTAGATTAGATCAGATAAATAATATTTAGAAGGAAAGATACATCAATTGAGCCTTAGATAAATAAAGAATACAAAGTACTAGGGAAATACCAAGTCGACAAGAACTTCTAGAGAAATCATTAATGCAAGATACCTATACCAGTTTCTTATACCATGTGTTATAATTCCTCATGCTTGAGTTAACAAAATCTAAAATCACACCATTAAAAAATTACAGAAGAACAGAATGTTTTATCTCTCATAACTGTAGATACAGGATAAATCTGTAACCAGATGTCACATAGGGTATATAACTCAAGATAAAATGGGCTACTTTACTAATGTAATAATACAAAGCATTTGCATGAATATAAAGAAGTCAGGCAAAGTAAGAATGGGTATGGACTAGGAAAAGTATCTCATGAAACGCCTCTGGTAAAAGTCTAACTCTAAAATCTCTAGGGAATTGACATAAATTTTTAAGATTAGAGGCAATCCTCTCAATAGTTATGTGAATAAACAGCACTTAAATTGAGAAAGGTAACCTATTAGCAACCATCTTAAAATTGCTCAATTTGCAAATAGTCAAAGGAATGCAAATTAAAATAACTAAAAAAGCAACTCACAGTCATCAAATTAGGAAAGATGGTAAAAGATGGAATACTTCAACACTGGTGAGAATATGGGAAAATAGGAACACCAATTCACTGCTGTTTGAGTTGTGAGCTCATCCATCTATTTTGGACAACAATTTGGAGTTATTTAAGAAAAGTTGCACAATTGTTTATATCTTGTTAACCTAGTTGCCAATTGAATATTCGGGTTTAAGCCCCCCCCAAAAAAATTATTATTAACGAAAAAGACCTATCTATACCAAAAAGGTTAATTGCAATAAGCACAGTTTGTAGCATCACTCTCCTACCCCCTTCAAAAAAAAATTGGAAATAAACTCTGCCTCAAAGTTGAGAAATGTCTTAAATTTTGGTATATGAATGAATACAAGTTAATGATACTGTGTCTTAAGAAATGACAAACATGAAAAAACCTCTTTTTATTTTTAAAATTGGAAAAGATTTGTATGAAGGAGCACAGAGTGAATATATTAGAATCAAAAGAATGATACATGCAATTACCACAACCATAAAAATGATGATGACCTCAAGTGGCAACAAAACTCACATTAATATGTTTGGTTAACAAAACATGAACTCTTTAAAATAGAAAACCACTAAAGTGTAATGTTGCATGTACTATCAGAAATCATCTTTTTTTTTTTTTGGTAGTCTTGTTTTCCTTCCCCACCCCCAAATTGTACCCTGTGGCGATTTAGTTGTAAATGTGCTGAAATTCTGTAAGACTTTAAAAAAAAAAAACTAAAAATTTTCTTCTTAGTGTTTCATGTGTACTCATAGCTTGTATTCTTTCAAGGCAACCTAAGTGCCACTGAAATGTTCCTTTTACTTTTGTTGTTCAGTCAAGTTTTTAGTCATGGACAACTCTTTGTGACCCAATTTGGGGTTTTCTTGGCAAAGATACTGAAGTGGTTTGCTATTTGGTCCAGCTCATTTTGCATATGAGGAAACTGAGGCAAACAGAGTTGTGTCTTACCCAGGATCACACAGCTAGTAAGTGTCTGAGGCCACATTTGAACTTAGGAAGATGAGTCTTTCTGACTCCAGGCCCCGCATTCTATCCACTAAGCTACCTAGCGGCCACAATCAAGTCAAGGAGCATTTATCAATTACCTTCTGTATGCTAAGCATTGTACTAACCCTTTCAGATACAAGGAAAAGGGCAAAAAACTCCAGTCCCTATTCTCAAGGCACTCACAGTCTGATGGGGGATAGGGGATAACAACATGGAAGCAATTCTGTACAAATAAGATACATAGAAGATAAATTAGAGATGCTGATTTCCTCACTAAGATTCTGTGAGCTGGCTTTACTTTTAGCTTTTTTGTCTTCTGGCTTTATGTAAAACAATGATGATAATATACATATGGTTTTGTTCTTTCAGTATTGTGTCATCAACTCATTATTCGTTAGGTAAAGGTCACACACACTGAGTACTAACAGTTAAATCAGTGTGTGCTGATAGTCTTAAGAAATGTGTGATGCTTAGCACTCTTTCCCCCTTTTTATTGCCATTGTTTCTGTAGAATTCTAAGGGGTCTGGGGAGGGATGAAAGATGTTTTGGAATTTTATCTATTTCACAGGTTTCTGAGACCAAAATATTCATCACTTAGTGGTCAACTTTCCAGTGATAAGATACTATTTTAAGCTATTTTTAACATAGACTGCACCTAGGCCCATACTTGAAGTCTTTCTAGCAGACAGAACCTGCAAAAGCTTAAGAGGTCTACTAGCATAGCCTTTGAGTGCCCAGGGTCAGCTCCTTTCATGGTGAAGCATCCAGGCAATCTTTCTTGTAGAACATTAAAAAATGTACAAGTATGGTGTGAAATAAGGGTGAGAGCCTGAATAGCCAAACTGAGGAGTTTGGGCTTACTATACCTGATTTTGAATCTGGTGTAACTGAGTCTGCTTGTCCTTCAAAATGTCTCCCCCCTTACTTCTTGTAACATCCTGCAGTTCTCTCAGTATCTGCATGGCTCACTTTCTTTAAAAAGAAAGTTATAATCCTTTAGGGACCATGCCACTAGTAGTTGTAGTGTTTGGGGCTAGGTGCCCTCAAACTCAGTTGTCTTAGAGATGGAGCCAAAATCTGAAAGGAAAAAAAAAAAAACTTTGAAGGAAATATAAACCTTTCCTCAGGCTCTCCCCATGTCCCCGCAAAGCTAGGAGGAACACATGATTGTATAAAATAATAAATACTAAGAAAATGAAAGCTGCTTCTAGGGGTATGAGCTTAGATTTAAAAAGAGAGAGAGGGAGAGAGAGATTGGAGTGAGAAGCAAACTGATTACCTCCATTAGCATTTCACTATAATTTAGATTTTCTTTTGAGGAGGGGTGGGAGCAGATTCCATTGAGTATCATTTGAAAAGAACACTTCAGAACTCTTGACAGGCTAGGGAAAAAGGTAATCATTTTACTTAATTTGTTTTTAGTTTCAGAGATTTAAAACAACTAACAGTTGTTGCTCTTGGCAAAACACAACTGTGATTGCAGCTTTTCTATTCAGTGTACTGGAAATATCAGTAGAGATGTCCAACTGAGTGTGGGGTGTTGGCAGCATTTCTGCATATCATGCACTTATATAGGCTCTCTCATTGTTAAAAGTGTGCAATTTCAGTAAACTCTATTCACTTCCTAAATAATGCAGTCATCTGAAATCATTCTTTCCTGTGCAGACTCCAACTGAATAGATCAATACAATAAATGACCCAGTTTGAGTTGATTTTTTTTTTCGTCTAACCAAACTGGTACATGTTTAGGGTGGTTAATTTCAACAGCATCAGGATTAAACAGCGCTTACCTTTCTAAAGCAAAGTAATTCCTGAGCAAGATGTTTATGTGGGGAGAAGGGGAAGAGATGAGATTTTATCCTGTTCAGACCTTTGTTCCCTCAGTCTTCTCCAATTTTACCAAGGATTGTTCACTTAGCACAAAAATAAATTTAAAAATCAATCAATAAATAAAAAGAAATAAAGTTTGGACAGCATGACCTTGAGAATTTGTTCCTACGTCATCACCATCTTCCATCTTGCTGCACTCTCTTGTTTTGAGTATTTCCTCTTGAGGAAGGTAAGGAACTTTGAGCTAGAGTCCCTTTTTTTAAATTGTTCACATAGTACAAATATACAGCAGTGGCAGTGCCAACCATATTAAGTTCTACATTTTCTTGCGGGCACGGATCATGTTTCAATTTGGGCCTTTCATATAGGAAGTACTTAGTAATTATTGAATTAGTGAATGAACGAATTAATCAACTATACTAAAACCTACTTACAAAATTTTCCACGGAATAATTGAGGCTCTGTCTGGGTCTCTGCCATGTGGATTAATTGACAGCACCAAAATGAAATAGTTGGCCATTGTATATTAACGTTTAAAATGTGGAGCTAATGTTTTGGGTTTTTTTTTTTTAGTCATGTCTGACTTTTGTCTCCACTTGGGGTCTTCTTGGCAGAGATACCAGAGTGATTTGCCATTTCTTTCTCCAGTTCATTTTACAAATGAGGAAACTGAGGCAAACAGAGTTAAAGTTCTTGTTCAGGGTCATATAGCTAGTAAGTGTCTGAAGCCAAATTTGAACTCACAAAGATGAGTCTTCCTGACTCCAGGACAGACATTCTTTCCAATGCACCATCCAGCTGCTCTGGCTATGGAGTTAATAAGCAAAGCCAATCCAACTGTTACCCATCTTGTGTAATCTAGTGTCTAGCATATTGGGTACAGTGCATTACATATGATATGCCCTTACCAAATGTTTGTTGAGTAAATCAATGTTAAAAAGAACTGATATTATGAAATGTCATACTGATCATATTACAAAAGTTTGCCTTGTTTTAAAATGACATGTTTTACATTTGATAGCCTAGGAATGACTCCATTATTGGGAGATGGCCACATACTGTGATAATATTCAATTCATCAGGAATATAATGAGCACCTAATATTTGCTGTGAAAGTCTCCCTGTATGATTAAAACAAAACAAAACAAAAATGGTTCCTTCCCCCAAGGAGTTTACAGTCTTATTAGGGAGAACATGACCTTGGTTCACACAACATCTGTGGATACAAAGTTAACAAACACAACTAATCTTACCAATTCCATTTTCTTAATAATTAGTATTGATTTCTACATGGTTGAGTCATCTATGGCTAAGAGTCATGGAGAGAGTAAAAATCATTGGTTCAGTTATGTCTGGTGATAAAATCCAATGGCCACCATATAGAAATGGCCCTAGTCATCCATTCTTAACTCAATAATTGGCACTCCTTAGGAAGAAATCTTTTAGTTGCATTATTATTTCATAATACTACTTTCGATCCTTTTCTTCACCCTTTAGGTTTCTTCACACTTCATGTTTCATCACAAGCTTGCTAGCCTTATGGGGGGAAAATCACATCCTACCTAAAAATTAATAATGGATTGAAGAAATACAAGTTATTTTATGATAACCGTGTTTGATGCTGATTCCCTTGAGTGGCATATTTCAACATGAAGAAATATGACTAGCATAAGGATTCTGGTGGTGTTGGAGTGAAGGTTAGAAAGAAAGGCAATCACATAACAGCATCATCTGAATGGTCTGTACTCCTTCAGTTTCTCATATCTCATTCTCTAGCTACATACACCTTTAGGGATGTTTCAGTTTCCTATGTCTTTTCATAACATTCCACTGTGACTTTAATAATATCTATTATATTCCCATCTCCCTCCTGGTGTACTACTGTGCAGTGCATCTTTTATGAATCTTTCCCTGGGGTGCAAGGTGGGTGACCATTGGCTATTTTCATTTTAACACAACCTTGCTCTGTTCTAAAGGTCTGCTATAGTTGGCTGATTCCCTTCTTCAGGAACATTCCTTTGCCAAAAAAAGGTCTTTAGAAATTTATATAGACGGCTTCAATTACTGAGAAAAAAACTCAAAACCTATAGGTTCAATACAACTTTTCAAAGGCTTTATAATGGTTTGTCTAGGGAGAATTTATTTTTGTGTGTATTTGTTTTAATGACTAGAATTTTAAAGCAGAAAGCACAACCTTAATTGCCTCAGGGCAGCAGCTTTTGAGTAAAACTTTATATTGTGACATTAAACATTACAAATAAGGGTAGGGTTTAATACTAAAATTTCACATAGGGTAAAGGTAATACGATTGGGACAATGGAGTTGTATTTCAGAAACAAGGTTGTAAGTCCTCACTAAGCTATTTTCTCAAAAATCTTAAGTTGAGGAGGATTTAAGGATTTATACTGCCTTTCAGCATTAACTTCATAAATACTTACCCATCCTTTTTTGAGCACAGAAAAAGAAACCATTGCTTGGACAATTCCGCACCTAGAGTGTCCTAGATTCTGTGCAATACTTTCAATAAACACACAGGATTTTTTTTTCTTCTTCCTAAGGGTTTGTCATTTTAGAAGTCAAACAATTTAGACCCAAATTTTTACAATTACCCCTCATCCCAATGGGGAAGAATTCCTAGTGGTCTCTTGATCACTCAATTGATTTCTTTTTGGGGAGATGTGTGAGAGAGACTTTTGGCAATGTTTGAATTTTTTTTTTAAATTAAAGGGAGAATTGAAAAGTAAGTAATAACTATAGAAAGCCAGTTTAAGGGAAAAATAAAACAGGGCATGGGAGCAAAAAATTGGAGAGGATCCAGGCAGTATCGGGGGAAAAGGCAGCTATAAAATGTATTGAGCAAGTTTGGTGAAGGAGGAAGATGAGCTATGGCTAGATATAATTTTATAGTTGTAGAAATGGTATGGGTAGCAACAGAGCAAGGCATGGATGATGAGAAGAAAAATCAAAGAAACTAAGAGACATTAAGCAGCAAAAAATTAAGCCAGATCTCTCCCACAATCCTTATTTTCAGTATAATGAGCCTTTTTTTTTGTATGTAAGAAAATAGCAGTGTTGTCCATCAGAGCATGTACTTTGAGTTATTTCTCAAGGTGGAAATCAAACTATTCCTGCAGTTATAATAATTTGTGTATTTATTGTACCTCTCAATAGATTGTAAGCTTAGTGAGGGCAGGATTAGTATCTCATTTAAAATTTGTATGTGCTCCAGTGCCTTGAACAGTGCTCTGCACAAAGTGAATGCTTAATAAATGTCAGTTGAATTCAATTCAATTGAACTAGAATTACATAGAATCATATTTGCACTGGTAACCCCTGGTTCAGAACTGAAATTTTGACTTTATATCAACCAGCTTCAATATCAAGGGTTTTTCAACTAATGCTGAGTGAAGTGAGCAGAACCAGGAAACTCTGTACACAGTAACAGCAACATTGTGCTATGACCAACTTTGATAGACTTAGCTCTTCTCAGCAATGTGATGATCTAAGGCAATTCCAAAAGACTGAAGATGGAAAATGCTATCCACATCCAGAGAAAGAATGATGGAGTCTGAATGTGGATCGAAGGCATACTATTTTCTCTCTTTTTTGTTTGTTTTTCTTTCCTGTGGTTTTTCCCTTTGGTTCTGATTCTTCTTTACAACATGACCAATGTGGAAAGATGTTTAATATGATTGCACATGTATAGCCTATATCAGATTACATGCTGTCTTGGGGAGAGGGGAAGGGAGGGAGGAGGAAAAAAAATTTATAACTCAAAATCTTATAAAAGTGAAAGTTGAAAACTAAAAATAAAAAATAAATTAAAAAATAAAAGTAGGTTTAAAAAAATATCAAGGGTTTTTCAAGTTAGCTAAGTTACACAATATATATTATGCTGCTGCTAGAGTTAGAAGACCTGAGTTCAAATCCAGCCATAGACACTGGCTGTATGATCCTAAGTAAATCACTTTAACTCTCTCAACCTCAGTTTCCTTAAATTTAAAATCGGAATAATAGTTGCATCTGTTTCCCAGGGTTGTTGCAAGGATCAAATGAGATAATACTTGTAAAACACTTAGCATGGTGACTGTAATAATCCTGGAAAATAGTAGGCAAATAATAAATACTTATTTCATCCCTTCCTTCCGTCTCACAGAAATTCCTCCTTGTCTCATGCCCCCACCTATGGTTTAAGCTGGGAATTTCAGAATATCAGAATTTAGCTTACCTCTGTCCCTTTCTATTCATCATTTTCATCCTGATCATTCCATATTTGTGTGTTTTCTCACACACTACACCCTAAAGGCTTCGCATAATGTGTGAGGAGAGAAAAGTAATCACACTGACCAAGCAGATGAAATTAATGACCAAGAGAACAGAAATTTTTAGCCTGAAAGAAGAATGTAATTGGTAGCTTTTAGGGATGAGGGGGAAAATAGCAAATGAGTCTATGAGTGGATATTTAAAGCATTTTTAAGGAATATAAAGGGGGGGCATGCCAAAGTGAGCCCACTAACAAAAGGGAGAGCCTCAATATCATGCTCTAAGATCAGTTGAGATGTGTAGGAGTGGTTAGCCTAGAGCGGAGGTGCGCTGTCTGCAAGTTTTCAACAGACCCTCATATAAAGAAAAGATGACTTGCCCCAGGAGCAGAACTAAGATACAGGGGTGGGAGCTGCAAAGTTGCAGATTTAGGTTTGATGTGAAGAAACTTTACTAAAAACCAGAGCTATCAAATGTGGAATAGGCTCCCTCAGATTTCACAGACTTCTCCTCAGCAGAGGTCATGACACAAAGACTTCTTTGTGTGACCTCACACAAAGATCACTTTTTGAGTTTATGGTGGAGGGGATTCCTGTTTATTTATGTACAGGTTGGTCTAAATCCCCTTGGAAATCCGTTTCACCTCTTAGAATCTGTTTTTTATGATTCTTTGAGTGAGGGCAAGGATGGCATGTGCATAACAAGGTGTATAACAAGGGTTATATTCAGTGTATAACAAAAGTTATTCACTAGTCAAGCTGAAGAGTAGATTATTCTTAGGGGTCCGAAGCTCTTCTATGCAAAGTATCCTAAAAATCTTAGTGTAATTTTAAGCTTTCATAGCTTAAAATAATAATTGTGAAAACTCATATCTACAGTAAGGTTTCTTTAAGCCTTTTATGACTGTTGAGAGTTTTATACAGGGTGTCTCAAAAGTTTTGGTGCAGTTTTAAGCTGCTTAAAAAACTTGGTGAAAACTGCAACAAGACTTTTGGGATACCCTGTGTAAAGCTTTCTATAGCCAATAAAATATTAAACTTATGCTGATATTAATTTTTATAATTATTTCAAATTAAGAAAGAGAACTCCTTGTAACACTAATAAAAGCTTGCATTTATATAGTGCTTTAACATTTGCAAAGCACTTTATAAAAATTATTTCTGAGGGGCAGAGCCAAGGTGGTGGAGAAAAGGCAGCAACTCACCAGAGCTCTTCCCCAAACCTCTCTGAACACCTTTAAATAATGCCATGAAATAATTCCTGGAACATCAGAACCCACAAAAGGATGAGATGAAATAATTTTCCAGCCAAAGACAACTTAGAAGTTCAGCAGGAAAGATCTGTTGCACCTGGGTGAGAATGGAGCACAGTGCAGCAGCTGCTGCTTCTGGAGCTCTCAGCCCACAGATGATCTGGGTCTCAGTCCTGGGTGGCAGTCCCAGGGCAAGAAGGAGGACTAGCACACCACAGCTTCCACCTGGACACAGTGGAGCTGGGATCCTACTCAGAGTTCCAAGGTAGAAAGAGTGCTTGTGGTCACTGACAGACCAGAGCATGAGCCAGGAGAGTAGAAAACATACCTCTTCTTAGATCATACCATCTTGAAGGAACTGAAAATTTACATGTCCCTAGAAGTATCTCTGAAAATAGCTGCAAAAAAACCTCTGAAGCTTGAGACAATGGGCCCTCCACCCTGGAAGCAGAACCCTACTTTAACAAAGAATTAAAAGTCAAGAAATAGGCTGGGAAATGAGCAAACAACAACCAAAAAATAATTCTGACTGTAGAAAGTTAGGAGAGAATATTGCATGCAGCCAGGAAAAAAAAAAAAAAAAACAATTCAAGTATCATGGAGGCACAGTCAGGATAACACAAGATTTAGCAGCTTCTATATTAAAGAATAGGAGGGCTTTGAATATGATATTCCAGAGGACAAAGGAGCCAGGATTACAACCAAGAATCATCTACCCAGCAAAACTGAATATAATCCTTCAGGGGGAAAATTGGACATTCAGTGAGATAGAGGACTTTCAAGCATTCTTGATGAAAAAGACCAGAGCTGAATAGAAAGTTTGGCTTTCAAATACAAGGCTCAAGAGAAGCATAAAAAGGCAAGCAAGAGAGAGAACTCATAAGGGACTTAATAAAGTTAAACTGTTTACGTTCCTATATGGGAGCATAATACTTGTAACTCATAAGAATTTTCACATTATTAGGGCAGTTAGAAGGAGTCTGCATAGACAGGTATGAATTGAATATGAAGGAATGATATCTAAAAAATAAAATTAAGGAGTGAGAGAAAGGAATGTACTGGGGAAAAGGGAAAGGGAGAGGTAGAATGAGATTAATTATCTCACATAAAAGAGGTAGGTACAGTGGAGGGGATGAAGGGGTAGATGAAGGGAGTGAGTGAACCTTACTTTCATCAGAATTGGCTCAAAGAGGGCATAACATACACAGTCAATTGGGTATAGAAATCTATCTTACAAGAAAGTAGGAGGGGAAGGGGATAAAGGAAGGGGGTGTGATGGGGTGTGTGAAGGGGGGCAGATTGGGGGAGAGGGTAGTCAGGAGCAAAACACTTTGGAGGAGGGATAGGGTGAAAGAAGAGAGCGAATAGAATAAATGGAGTGGGGAATAGGATAGAGGGAAATACAGTTAGCAATACTAACTGTGAAAAAAAGTTTTGAAGCGAGTTTCTTTGATAAAAGCCTCATTTCTCTAACATAAAGAGAACTGAATCCAATTTATAAAAGTAAGAGCCATTTCCCAATTGATAAATGATCAAAAAAAAATAAAGTTTTCAGATAAAGTAATCAATCTATAGCCATATGAAAAAAATGTTCTAACTCATTCTTGATTGGAGAAATGCAAATTAAAACAATTCTGATATACTATCTCACACCTATGAGATTGGCTAATAGGACAGAAAAGGAAAATGACATGTTGGAAAGGATGTGGGAAAAATGAGACCTTAATGCATCGTTGGTGGAGTTGTGACCTGATTCAACCATTCTGTAGAGCAATATGGAACAATGCCTAAAGGACTATAAAATTGTACATGCCCTTTCACCTAACAATATCACTACTAGGTCTGTATCCCAAAAAAGATAGAAAAGGAAAAGGACCTGTATGTATAAAAATATTTATAGCTGCTCTTTTTTGGTGGCAAAGAATTGGAAATTGAGGGTATGCCCTTCAACTGGGGAATGGCTGAACAAATTGTGCTATGTGATTATGATAGAGTACAATTGTGCCGTAAGAAATGATGAGCAGGATGCTCTCAGAAAAACCTGAAAAGATACATACATGAGCTGGTGCAAAGTGAAATGTACTGTGTACAAAGTAACAGCATTATTGTAAGATGATCAGCTGTAAATGACTTAGTTATTCTCAACAATACAGTAATCCAAGACAACTCTGAATAATTTAGTATGAAAAATGCTATCCATCCCCAGAGAAAGAACTGATGGTGTCTGAATACAGATTGAAGCATACTTTTTTATTTTTTTTATTTTTCTTGAGTTTTTTTAATATTACTTTTTTTCCACAACATGACTAATATGGGAATATTTTGCATGACTATACATCTATAATCTATATCAAATTGCTTGCCTCAAAGTTTTAAAGACAAATGTTAAAAATTGTTTTTACATGCAAGTGGGGAAAAATAAAATACTAAATAAATTTTTAAAAATTCTTTCATTTGGTGTTTACAACAGTTCTGGGAGGTGGGTGCTATTATCATCCTTATTTTTACAAATGAGGCAAACAGAAGCTAAATGACTTGCCCATCTTGCCCAAGGTCACCTATCTAGTAAATGTCTGAGGCAGGATTTGAATTCAGATCTTCTTGACTTTAAAGTCCACCACTCCATCCATTCTGCCACCTGGCTGCTTCTCTGAGTATAAAAACAAAAAAAAAAAAAAAAAAAAGTTTCTTTCCCATATTCTTTGGTCTAAACGTCTTTCATAAGAATAATGGTGATGACACATTATTGATACATTGAAGGATGCTTTGATATATTGAGGGATGCATTCTTTTTTTTTCTTTAGATATTCCATCTAATAACATAGATCCTAACATCTCAATGTCTTCTCACCCTGAAAGATTTTCATCCAGGTCCTTCTATTGATCTTTAATAGGAGATGTCTTCTTCTAGTTTTTTCATTATCTTTTGAGTGCCAAAGTGCCATCTATCCTGTTTCCTCTCATTCTAGATCCATGACTAACTCACCTCCTTTTTCAGTTATATACGCAGTGTGCTCAGTGGGACAATGAACAGTTATATCCCTACTTATATCTGTCATAAAGTCTTGTATAATTTTTGTGTATGTTTGGGTGATTGCTTTTCTAGGAAAAAACACCTTAAGACTAAAGCAGTAAACATAGTAGAATCTTATATTCTCTACATCTTTTGGTCAATTATTTAACTATAAATATGTGAACTGCTGTAGAAAATTGTGAATGTTTACCATTCTCTCCTTGTGTTATTATCTAGCGTCTCTTCAATGTGTGCATAGATCATAAGATCTTATAGCAAAAAGTGCAGGATAGCAATTGCCATTATCTTCTTAGTTGCCTTTGAGCAGATGGGATTGGGGGACGGGGAGTGGAGAGCGGGAGTTGCAGCACTACCTGTTATTTTTTTTCCATTCTTTTCCGTTTCTTTCCTTATTTGAGATATTTTGAAAATCAATCCCTGGGTATCTTTAAAATGTCAGTATCTGCAGCTCAAATTTCATAAAACCTATTATTCCTAATTTCATTTTAAATCCTTTCGCAACTTCTTAATGTTGGGGTTAATGGTGAGAATACAGCCCTTTGAGCAGGTGCTACATGCCTGTCAGGTTCCAACTACATGGAGGCTGGTTGAGCCTGCTTCCAAGCATGTCTGGTAGTAGAGTTCTTCCCCTAACCCCATTTCAGATCATGTACAGGTATCCTCTGGCTGTGTCTTGTCAGTTTACTGTGTAGTGAAATTGGCTACTGAGCCAGAACTAAGTGTATATTTCAAAAGTCTAATCAGACAAGCTCTTGCTTTCTTCCCAAATGGCTTTCAAAGAACAGTGCTGTCTCCAGACAGAAGGAAAGGCAATCATTTTGTCCACCTTGTTTCCCCACCCTGCTCCTGTGTATCCCCTCAATGCCTGACACCTCTCTTCCTCGTCTATTTCTTTTTTTCATGATTTTAGGTTAATGTAAAGTTAAGTTTCCTTAGATGAAAAGACCTAGAAAACCTGGGAAATCCATTAAGGGGAGTGCCAAGGGGACCAGCAAGGCTATAAGATCTATCAAAGCATTCTATGGTCTCACTGATAACTCACTCATAATAAGGAGCTGGTGATAACAGTAACTGAGTCTAGTGAGAAGACCACGTAGTAGCCCAGAAAAATAACCGGCTTGCCCAGCCCAGCAAGAAGTCAGTCAGATGGGCAAGGCAGAGACTCTTCAACTGTCCAAGACATACATACAGAAATAAACCTGGGTTCCCTCTGTGAGAAAGTGAGAAAAATACTCTCAGAGCCATGCATGGAGCCTTCCAACTCTCTTCTTAAAAGAAAATATTCATGAAGTTCAATTTTGAGGCTTTGTAATAATTTAGAAGCCTTTGGCTTTTTTCATTTTTCAATCACAATTTATATTCACCAGTGTCCACTTTCACATTAAAAAGTCACTAAATATCAAAGCAAATGTTGATTTAATTTGGAGGATTTTGTCAAATCTTTCATAGAATTGCTGATTTTTAATCTTTTGCAACAGATTATGGCATACAGCTATACCAACCATATGTACATATATTTTTATTTATGGTGGACTGTTTGCTTATACTTAAGCCAATGCCACAAAAAGTTGAATACTAATAATATAAGATAACTAAGTGTCCTATAAAATATTTCTTGTTTCCATTGGGCATGTGATGAGATCAACTCTCTTGACTCCTGTCTTTGGCTTTCTGAAGATAACCTGCAAGTAGTGTTAATTAGTGACAAATTATTACAACACTGATCTTGAAACTTTTTTGACTATGCATCACTTTTAGTAAAAAATGTGTGTGCATGCACTCCTAATACTTTTTTCCCTTATTTGCAAATTTTAACCTCTTCTACTGTGCTAATAATTATGTGCATTATAAAACTTACATAAAATATAATTTTTAGAGGGTAAGACAAAAATGAAATTGTATTTGATCCTAGAGTTGATAGGGAGCCACTGGTGCTTATTGAGTAGAAGAGTGATGTACTCAGATGTGAGCTTTAAGAAAATCACTTTAGCAGCTATGTAGAAGATGGACTAGAGGGAGAAGAAACTGGAGGTAAGGAGACCAGAGATAGGAGGCTCTTGCAGCAATCCAAATGAAAGGTGTTAAGGTCTTGAGCTAGGGTGGTGGTGGTTAATTGAGAGGAAGAGACATATACTAGAGTTGTTGAGTTAGAAATGACCTGATTTGGCAACTGGCTGGATATGTGGGATGAGGAAATATCTGGAGTCAAGGAAAAGATTCAGATGGAGAACCTGGATGACTAGAAGAATTTTGGTTCACTAAAAATAAAAACGGAAATTATGAGAAGGGATGGGTTGGGGTTGTGTGTAGTAAGTTCTGTTTTGGACATATTGAACATGAGAATATCCAATAGGCAGTTCATGATATGAGAATGGAGTACTCAGGAATATATTCTTATGTACATATTCACACATATGCACATGTACGTACACATGGATACACATATATACTATATATATCTCTATATATATACATGCTTATGTACATATATAGATATAGGAGTCATCTACATAGAAATGATCATTAAAACTGTGGGCCAATGAAGTAAATAAGTGAGACAGTATACAGAGAGGAAGACTTAGGAGTAATCACATATGTAGAAGGAAAAACAAATGAGATCAGTGTCACATCAAGTTAGAGAGGAGAGAGTAAATATTAATGTGCCTGGATGAAGGTAAGTTATCTCCTTAAGGAGAGGGTGAATTGAGGAATGTTGAAGGGAGTGGTGTGGTGGCAAGCCCATGATTAACAGGGGCAAATGGGTTGCAACACCTCCTCCCACTATCTGATTGGTTGATCACTGATCCTTTGGGATCAATTCACCAGGGTATCTTAGTCCACACTTTTCTCTATTATTTTAGAGAAAATATGATAATGATGATGATGATGATGATGAATTATGAAACAGATGTTTATATGGCTCATTAGATTGCTGCTAATATAAGATTTTTAAAAATGTCTTGGTCAAGGTCTCATATTTGACACAATTATAATTTAATCATTTAGTTTGTTAATTATCAGCTAGAATTTAATAAGTGCCCTTGGGGTCCATGGCACCATATGGTAGGCACTTTACAAAATATAGTGTGAAAATAGTTACTATGCTTGTAGTATTTCTAATTGAAAGGTGGCAAGATGTGTAATTTATACAAGATGTGACTGTAAAGTAATGAGCATAATTTTATTTATATCCAACTGTTGTCTTCTTTGAAATAGACACCTGGAAGGCTTTACAATTGCTCTAATTGCATTGTTAAAAATGTTTCTCTAATTCTTCTTTTGGAATTATTTTCAGAGTCATTTTATGACCCACAAGGAAAATCAGTCTTATTTTATTGTCACCACATTTTTTCTCTATTTACCAAACCAAACATCACTCAGATTGACTGTATATTATATTTGCCACTCTTGGATTTAGGTAACTATTGGTTGCCTTCAGAAATCAAATACCTTATTAAAGGAAGAAGACTGGTTCAAAAAAGATACTGAAAAGGTCATGTTTTTATCAGGACATAATTGCTATGTAAAGTGACTAAACAGCTGTGTTTGATTAAAAGTTGTGGCTAGAATAATTTCTCATACCTCTGAGCAATAAATCAACCAATAAATCAATCATCAAGAATTTATTAAGTATCTTGAATGTGCCAGGAACTGTGCTAAACACTCTAGATATAAAAAATGAAGGAGTCCCAATTCTCAAGGAACTCACAAAACTTTCTAATTTTCTCTTCAACTCATACATCTCAACGTTAACAATTTCCAAATGATCCTTAAGTTTCTTCAGTACTTCATGAGCAAATAAAAAAATCCTCACAAAACTTTGTAATCTTTTTCACTCGTTGGAAACAAACTTAAACCTCATATCATGTAATAATTTTCAACACTAGAACTTTGGCATTGTCTTCCTTCCAAATCAAATGGAATCTTTCTTTTTGAGTTCAAGCAATATACTTATGACAAATTAGTTCACAGTTATAATGGACAGTAGTTCTTTCTTTCTGAATAGTGGTTTTCATGTATCAACTAGTCATAACTTTGGTGACAATGAGGTCACTGTTACTGTGTTAAAAGTCCAAGACAACCTCTGTCCCTTTCCCAATTATCATTTCTCAAAGTTGACTTTTTAAAATTCAACTTTTCACGTATTAAAACTGCATCTTTCTCGTTATTACATACCATATCTAAATTTATTTAAGCCACCATTCTAACAAAAGCTACTTCTGTCCTTCCCTTTTTTATAATGGGCTAGTGGCAATCTTCCATCAAAAACATCTACATCGTTGAGTCTTACTCCTTGGTTACACCAACTGCAATGATCTGGTCTATTGTTCTATCTATTGTTAGGGTATTTGTAGGTTCCTGCCCTTCTATCTCCATAATCTGAAGTAATCTTTTTCTTAACATTTACAGCATCCCCTGGAATTGATATTTCAGAACTGTCATTAACTACATCTTCAACATATTCAAACTGATTAACTGTTTCCAATAAATCATAAAAATTAGGCATTATTTTTCATATTCAAGTCCAATGAGATACACCTGCAGTCTTGGAGATATGCCATACTTTGATGCACTTCTCCAATCTTTATGGCATCTGTTTGTTTATTTCTTTGTTTTCCCCAGTTTTACAGTTTCAATGTCTCTGAAATCTTTGAAGCTGACTATCACTCTAGTTAAAAATTCAAGTGATCTTTCATTGTCTTTGCTGGGTAGTATATTGAATGAAATTGGCATATACTTATTGAGGTGTTCTACCAATACCAAAGTGCCTTTCTAATCTCTGTAAACATTCTTGTCAAATAACTTCAGGTATTATGGTTTTTTGTACTTTACACAAACTATATATCTAGTACAGTTTGTGTCTTTCTAACAGTTTGTTTCCCATCTCCATTTTAGGCACCGAACAGGTTAGAAAGCTTCAGTTACATTCCTAACCCAAATATGCCATGTTCCACCCCTTCCCTGAGAAGAATATGGTTTCTTCTCTGAAAAAAAAAAATCCTAATTTAGGTCTGTGGTTTCACTGTGATATGATGATATACTTTATACTATGAAGTCTGTTGACATATGTAGCTATTTCTAATGTTTCCAATGTCATTTTATCCCAAGTTAATTTTAATACTTTACCTCCATATATCTCTTCCTTAATTAATATCATTCTAGGTCTATTAAGTATTCTGTCCTCTGTGAGAGGTTTTCTAATAAAATTCCAATAATTTCCTGAAATCTTTGTCCTACTAGAAATTTTAGAATGGTCTACATCCTCTGGTAATTTACAGAAACAAATACATTTTAATTTTTTCTCATCTCCCTAAATTTTCAATAATATCTTGTAAAATACCCTCAATATTTTAATCTTCTAGATCAGCTGGTATTTCCTTAACTAAGCACCAGTGCTCTAAACAATTTCTACCTGAATTATTCTTATTAACTAATTTTTAAATCTAGGAATATTAAATCATATATTTTAATATTTAAATATTCAAATAATCAAAATTAGATCACATAAAGTGGTCTGTCTGATAAAAGGAAAACATAACAGAAAAACTATTTATTAAAAAGGTCATTTTTTTCCCCCTCTAATGGAGTCCTGTGACTAGTCCTCTAATAAAATAGCAAATTTCTCCAATGGGTGTCTGACAACATAAAAGTAACTTCGAAGAACAAAAACAAGTAAACAAACAAAAACTTCTGAACTACAATCCCCCATAACTGTCAGTGTTTGGGATGGGGGAGGAGGAGAATGGATAACAGTATAGGTAGAAACAGCAGGATTTGATAGAATATGTGAGGTGAGAGAAAGTGAGGCATTGAGGGTAATGCAGGGTTACAAACCTGGGAGACTAGAAGTCTTGTGTGGACTTCTGCAAGACGTAAATTTTGATAGAGGACTATTTTGAACATGTTGATTTTGAGATGCTTCTAAGCCATTCAGTTTGAAATGTCCAGGAGGCAGTTGGTGATATGGACCTGGAGCTTAGGAGAGAGACCAAGGCTGGGTATAAATCATTAGAATGTGAGCTCCTTAAGGGCAGGGACTGTCTCACTTTTCTACTTGTATCTTCAGTGCTTAGCACAGTTCTTTGCACATAGTAAGTGCTTAATATTTTTTTTTCATTCATTCATTCATTCATCTCAAGATAATTAAAAAAAAGGAATGCACAGTTCTCTTTCTTCCAAATCCAAGTCCTCTTCCAGTTCTCCATATGAAAACAGGTCTTTAAGACCTATTGGGCACTACTACTTGGACAATATCTATGCCTGTATACTGCAATCATAAAGGGGGCCTTTTTTTAGCTAGATAATTTTGTTCATGAAAATTTACATATCATTTTCTTGGTTAAATATCCCATAGATTAGTGTTTTCACTTTTATGTCTTAAATACATTTTTATTTATTTCATTTAGTTAAAGACATTGTTATATTAAAAAAAGTTTCTTTCTAAATTTAAAAGAATATTTTAGCAATAAGTTTTAAATTAAAATGGCTGGGTCTATATTGCACCAAAATAATCAGTAGAAAAAAATGAAAAAAAAAATCATCTGCTCAAAAGTATGACACCGAGAAACCAGTTTTTGATTAAATCAACTGGTTGTTTTTACCGTGTATAAGGCAAATTCAAAGAGTAGAATGGGCTACCTCTAGACCTGATGTGTCCTCCTCCACTGAAGGCTTTTAAGTAGAGATAATATGACTAGTTGTAGCCTATTACAAAGAGCATTCTTATTCAGATTCACAATGGACTAGATGGTAACTAAGGCTTCTTCTCACTCTCAGAATCTATAATCCTTTGAAAAAATCTGCATGCTTTTGTTATGAGATTTTTTTTTTTAATTTACATTAGTTACTCAGGACTCAAGTCCATTCCTCCTGCAAATTTTGTTTACCTAAAACTCTGTCTTAATATTAACCTCACCTGACTGAAACCTGTCCAATAGAATGTGAAAATTTACTTAGTCTTAAACATTCCTTAGATAAGAAACAAGAGGAAGAATCTCAATGGTCCAGCTCCTTGGCAACATGTAAATCCTCCTCAATCACTCTGTTCATGAATCTTCTAAATGTAGTTTATGTTGTAATCTGACTTAGTTTACCTATAGGGTATGTTTGATGAGGTTTATTTCCTCAAGGTATGTATGAGATTATGACTCTGTTTAAGTTTGTTCAATTTTTGTGTCATTGAAGAAGCATGGGATTGTGGATCTATCTTCTCTTTAGCTTCTATGGCCTAAAAGAAATATATAAAATTGCAATATGTAAGTGAATTATTTCTCTGTCATTTTAATGTAATTTGTCAGAATCCTCATGATTGTTCAGGTTACTTCTAAGGCCTGAACCTAGTCTTGAGCATAATAAAATCTATGTTTTTAGCTCCATAATTTCTACCTTGTGGTAAATATATATTTGGCAGCAGTTACCCACCATATGAATTCAGAGAGATTTCTCCCATAACACTTTAAAACAACTATGCCTGAAAGCACAAATGCTAAATGTTTATTGTTGTGTGTTTTTTTTAACTCAAACTTTCAGTCATTTCCATTTTAGCACTTTATTTGGATTTTCAAAAACAAAAATCTCAAGAAACAAAATAAAACAAAGGAAAAAACCTCTCCTGAAAAATAAAATTATTCTATTATATCGAGCTGGTAATGCACATTGCTGTAAAAGGTCACCTTCTGACTGATATTTTCTTCATTGTTTAATGAAGTTATTTGATGTTGTCATAGAACATCTGTTATACTGCTTTAACTATGCAAAACTATGCAAAAACATGAACATCTTAGCTTTAATTTTAAATTGTATGCTTTCCCCTAAAATTTACACATAGTCATAACTGAGCATATTTTTGGTGCAAAAATACATGAATTGGAAGCATAACACTAGAGTCTCAGATTTTAGAGTCAGTAGGTAGCTTAGAGTTCATCTCTCTGTCATATGAGGAGATTAAAGCTTAGAGTGATAAATTGACTTATCCAAGTTCATACAAAGAACTGGTGTCAGAGATAAAGCCAAGAATTCAAATTTTCTGACTCCCCAGCCAGTGTCCTTTCTTCCAGGCATCAATGCTTCCAAAAGAATAACAATGAAATTTCCATTTTTCCCTTTTAAAAAGCACTTTAACAGGTAAAGGTTGGAATAATAACTGTATGAATTACTTAATTCAAAAATTTGTTTTAATTAAAACATTTCTTTCTCCTGATTTCTATTTAATAGTATTTAAGGTCATTCTTTAGTCCTCATTTCTTTCCTGAATTTTTTCTGTATACCTCACCACCTTTTTAAGCACAACAAGCAATTTGGAAGTTGGTATCACATTGCACTTGATTCACTGTGCTAGAGGGAAAAAATGAGATTCCACATTATCACATGAGCTAGCCTTAAAAATAAATTTCATTGTGAAATTTTGCTGAATTCAGCTCTATAGAAATTTAAATACAGAATAGGATTCATTAGTCATAAGGCAACCATTAGGTACTACGTTTCCAGTTATGCCAATTAGTTCTGAAAACATTAGAAAGTCTTTCCTAGTCAGTGGTTTACTTACAGAAAATGGTGGTGTCATACCTTATATGCACCAGGGAGTATTATGTAGGCAATGGTTGTTTTCCCCTTCAGCCAAGAGCTGTCTTAAAAGAAAAAAAAAAAAACCCAACAAATCAAGCATAACAAATCAAGCATAATCTACATTATTCTGCATACTTCTGTCTTAAGGAGGATCTTACTGTACTTAGGCTACTTCTACAGTGATTGAAAGTAAAGTTGTTTTAGTTGAATTCACCAAGCAGCTATTCCTTATGGCTATGTTACCAAGTTACCAAGTAACTGATTTGACTTGCTTCCCCTACTCCCCTTCCATATTAGATTTGAGCTGTTTCTTGGCTTCGAAGAACCATTAAATCTATCCGCTTACCTCCAAGTAACATACCCACCTGATCATCTGAGAAAATTCACCCATTTCCACATATTCCCTCACTCTTGTGAACATGATCTTCTCCTCCCTGCAAATCATGGAATGAGCCTGGTCCTATGGTCAGAGTTCTGAAAAGAACTATGTTGATCCTTACTAGGAATGTTAGTTGACAAATTTCTAGCACAACACTGCTATGAGCATGGCATAGAAGAAAATGCAAGGTACAGGATGTCAGGAGACAGTTCTGGCTGTCACTAGTCATGTAACCTTAGGCGAATCTCTTCACCTATATGTACTTCAGTTTCTTCATCTGTAAAATGATGGGATCAGACTAGGTGAACACTTTGCTCCCATCCAACTCTGGCTTTCTGTTATTCAGATGTTTTTCAGTTGTGTCTGACTCTTCATGACCCTGTTTGGGGTTTTCTTGGCAAAGGTACTGGAATGGTTTGCCATTTCCTTCTCCAGATGAGGAAACTGAAGCAAACAGGATTAAATGACTTGGCCAGGGTCACACAGCTAGTAAGTGTCTGAGGCCAGATTTGTATTCAGGTTTGGCTAACTCCACACCAGGTTCTCTATCCACTGTACCACCTAGCTGCTGTGATTCCTAATTAGAAATGTTTTCTGTCTTTGACACCCAGACTAACACTAGTAGGTAGCACAATCAGTTCCAGGAGTGGTTTTGAATACAGACAAAAAGAAAGACATGGAATAGAACTAGATGAGCCAGAAACTGATTTGATGAAATCAAAGTATTTATTGTCATTTGCATAGGGTATGAATTCTCCACACCAATGGTAGATTCTTTTGTGAATGTAGTTAGTGCATTGTCAGAAGCAGAGGAGCTTATGATTTTTTTTCATCATTCCTTGACTCACACATCACAAAATTATAATATTTAGAGACAGAAGGGACCTTATGATCATCTCATCCATTTTCTTTCTTTGACACATGAGAAAACTGAGGCCCAGAGAAGTTTGCTAACTTTCCCCAAGTCACAGGTTTGTATGATCATAAATCAAAAGCTGGGAAGGACTTCATGTCCAACTAGCCCAAATTTCTCATTTTATGGATGAGGAAGATTCAAACCCAGGTCTTCTACAGAGTGACAATAAATAATTACTCAGGTCTTCTAGCTCTAAGTTCAATGAATGTACTATAAAATAACATTAGAAATTGAAAGTGATTTTAACCAGACTGTTAAGAAAAATTCATAGTATAGATCTATACACTCAAAATATTTCTAAAGTCCAAGGACAAAGCTTTTTAAGTTATTTTTTAATAGATATCCACTTAAAACAACCCCACAAATCAAACAGGGAGTAAACAATAGCTTTATGAGTTGCTGATCTGTCTTTGTGGCCAAAATGAATCTTATATTAGCTTGTCCCTCCTTTTCCTTCAGTTTAGAAGCCACACAAAGAATTGGAAATTGAGAGGATGCCCATCAATTGGGGAATGGCTGAACAAGTTGGGGTATATGAATGTAATGGAATACTATTGTGCTATAAGAAATGATGAACAGGCTGACTTCAGAAAAACCTGGAAAGACTTGTATAATCTGATGTGGAGTGAAGTGAGCAGAACCAGGAAAACATTGTACACAATAACAGCCACATTATGCAATGACTAATATTGATAAACTTAACCCTTCCCAGCAATACAAGGATCTAAGACTTCTCCAAACGCCTCTTGATGGAAAATGCTATCCACATACAAAGAAAGAACTATGGAATTTGAATGTAAATTGAAGCCTACTATTTGTTTTTTTTTTTCTTCTGTTGAGTTTTGTTTCCTCTTTCTGGTGGTTCCTCCTATGGGTTCTAATTCTTACTTACAACATCACTAATGTGAAAATATGTTTAACAGGAATATATATGTATAGCCTATATCAGATTGTGTGGCTTCTTGAGGAGTATGGTGGGGAGGGAGAGGGAGAAAAATTTTAAACTCAAAAGCATATGGAAGTGATTGTTGATAAATCAAAATAAATTAATTTTAAAAAAAGTTTAAAAAAAAGACAATTTAGAAGCCACAAATAAGAGTCACTTTCCTCTCAGTATTCATAAGCTCAGAATTAGAAGGGACCTCCAAGATCTTCTAGTCCAGGGGTGAGGAACCTGCAGCCTCAAGGCCACATGTGGCCCTGTAGGTCCTCAAGTGCAGCCCTTTGATTGAATCCAAACTTCACAGAACAAATCCTCTTAATAAAAGGATTTGTTCTGTAAAACTTGGACTCAGTCAAAAGGTGGCACCCAAGGACCTAGAAGGCCTCAAGGCCACAGGTTCCCCACCCCAGAGCTAGTCCAATCCTTTGTTTTACAGATGAGGAAATCAAGTCTAAGAAAAGCAAAGTAACCTGCTCAAGGTCACATAGGTAGTAAAGGGCAGACACTAGATTTAAACCTAAGTTGTCAGACTTTGAATACAGCATATTCTTCACTATGCCGTGGATTCCTACAATGTGTAACTTCAGGTCATAAGAAGTGCTACTTGTCCATTATTCCCTACCTCCATTTTTTCTCCTTCCTAAACTCTTCTGTCACTGAAAGTACATGAAGAACTGTGAAAACCAGTCCCAGATGTTCTAGTCAAGACAATCAAGACAGTTTCCTCTTCCTTTTATTAAACGAGATGCTCACAAGTTCATTGGCATTCTTTGGAGAGCCACATGTATAATTTTGTTCTTTATTTAAACACTTGTTCAGAATCAAATACTTAGAACTTTTGTGATTAATTTACAAGATATTTAGACAATAGGAAAAATGATCTTCTAGAAGAAACAACTTTTAAGTTTAAGACTGATTAATGTATAATCAATCAGTTGCATTGAAAATAAAAACAAAACCTGGACTAATGTGACGATGTACTGATCTACTTCATTTTAGTGCTCATACTATAAATGTCTGGGTTCACACATTGTTCTAAATAAGAGCTTAAATCATTGTAACTATTCATATAATCCAAACAAAACATTAAAGAGGAACAACAAAATTAGAAGCAATAATGTTCTTTGAAACCATATTGTTTATCCTGCAGCATTCAAGAAGCTAAAACATAACTAACCAGCTAGTATGATTCATAAAATGCAAAAAAATACTACAGTCTAATTATTTTTAAAATGGTATTTAGCTCATAAAGTTTGCAAAGATCACTTCTTGATGTTAATATAAGCAGTCTATAGCTTATTAAAATTATTCTTTTCATGGAACTAAGTACAGCTGAGAAATGGTCTTTCTGATTACAAATTTTTTTGTTTGTTTGTTTCTAGCTATATTACAGTGTTGAAAATAGACTAATGAATCAAAAAGTTTTTGTTTTTGTTTTTTTTAAAAGCTCCAAAAACATTAGAACAAAGGGTGTGGGCTCATTATTGGCACTGCAAAGCAGGAGGAAGCAGTCTTTCAAAAGTAAGATACAGGGGAAGCTAGGTGGTGCAGTAGATAAAGTACTGACCCTGGATTCAGTAGGACCTGAGTTCAAATTTGGCTTCAGAAACATAACACTTACTAGCTGTGTGACCCTGGGCAAATCACTTATCTCCATTGCCCAGCCCCCTCCCCCCAAAAAAAATCAAAAGTAAGATACCAAGATGTTAATTGTTGTTCTTCTGTTTTCCCTGGACAGTATAGTGGGATACATATCCTTTTCTAACTGAGGAGGTAGGCCTGTATAGTGGGACTTGAACAGATTTTATAATCTTGATGGGCTGGAGTTGAAGTGGAGCATGGTTCTGACAAAGCTTAAATAGACAAAGCTCTTAAACATCAGACAAACAAGGAGAAAGACCAGTCAAAAGCCCTGGCAAAACTGAGGCCAAGAGTGCAGTCAGGTCTGAGGGCCCCAGAATGAATTACTAGAGTGTCAGACTGAAACATAGGTATATCCATAGATTAAGACAGTGGACAAGGCAGGATTTAGTGCTGCAGCAATAGTTAGAAGCTTACTGTGGATTCTAGAATGGCTCAGATCTTTCAATCTATCAATTAATAAACTTTTATTAGTCACCTGTTATGTGCCAGGTGCTGTGCTATACACAGGGTTTTTATGAGGTTATAATATGGTACAGTGAAAGGAGTACTGTGTTAGCAGAGGACCTGGATCTGCATCTGGCTACCTAGGTGTCCCTGGACAAGACAACTCTTCTCTCTTGTCCTCAGTTTTCTCTAAATTGAAAGTGGGGGACTAGATGATCTAAGTCCTTCCAGCTCTAAATCTATGCTCCTTTGAACCTGTCCAAAGGGAGGAGGGGGTCATCTTTTTAGACCTTAGAAGGCTTGATGGGCATTGATTTCTTCAGCAATAATAAAGACAACAACTTAATATATAGCACCTACTATGTGTCAGATGATATACTAAATGTTTTACAATTATCTCATTTAATCCTCATAACATCCCTAGGAGTTATTTTACAGATGAAGAAACTGAGGCAAAGAGGTTAAATTATTTACCCAGGGTCACACAGCTAGTAATTGGCTGAGGCTAGACTTGAATTCAGGTCTTCCTGACTCTAGACCCAGCTGTCTCTATCCACTGAACCACCCAGCTGCCCCCTTCAGATCAGTGGCAGCATATTCAGGGCCCATCTATGGCCTTCTGTACTTTCATTTAATGTTTCCTTATGTTTAGAAGGTCTATTCCCACATATTTAACTCCTAACAGTCATTTAAAAACCAACACAAATGCCTTCTTTGATTCCTTCTTTAATATCCCTAGTCATGAATGACCTTCCCTCCCACATGCATTTTTTAACCCCTTCTCTTCTCAAATTCCACAATCATTTATTAAGTGCCTACTATGTGTCAGAAACTGTGATTAGTATTGAGGTTATAATGAAAAGTCTCATTATACCTCAAGGACAGTAAATTTTATAGTGGAGAAACATTTACACAGGTAAGTGAATACCTTACATAAACAAAGTAAACAGTAATTTTTTGAGGAGGAGGGAGTAAGGAAAAGCACTAGAAATTGGGAGGATCAGGAAAGGCTTATGTAGAAAGTAGTACTTCAGATTTGTCCTGAATAAAGCTTAAGATTCTAAGAGGTGGAGATAAGGAGAGAGGGAGTTCTAGGTATGAGAGACAGCATGCAAAAGCATAGAGCTTCAGATGGGCCACTTTGGTTAGAATAGAGTGCATGGGCTGAGTAATAGAGAAATCACTCTGGAAAGGTAACAGGGACCCAGAATGTCAAAGTCTTGAAATGACAAACAAAGGAATTTGCATTTTATACTAGAGGTAAAAGGAAGCCTTTGGAGCTCTTGAGCAAAGGAATAAGTGATCAGACCTATGCTTTAAGAAATCAATTAGGCAACAGCATGCAGGATGGATTAGGGTTGGAAGGAAAAACCTGAGAAAGGGAGAACAATTAGCAGGTCAATGTAGTAGTAGTTCAGATGCCAAGACCAGAGCTAGAACAGTTTCTGTGAGAGTGGAGAAAATGGGTTGGATATAAGAGATTTTGTGGGGATAGAATCAGCAAGACTTGGTAACTGGTTTAATATAGATAATGAGGGAGAAAGAAGTTAGGAACGTCTCCTTGGCCAGTGTACTTGAGCCACTGGAGCTAAGGACGTAGATCAACCTTGAATATGTGAGTTGAAAGTCTTCAGTACAGAATGACACCTTTGGGAAATGTTGGGTTCACAAAGAGAAAGAGAATAAAATTTATAGAGAATAAAAGAGGGTCTGGGACACAGCTGGGGTGTATACCTGTGAATAAAGAGTTGTACATGGGCGGAGCCAAGATGGTGAAGTGAAAGCAGTGACTTGCTTGAGCTCTCCCCCAAACCCCTCCAAATACTCTGTTAAAAAAATGGCTCTAAACAAATTCTAAAGCAGCAGAACCCACAAAAAGACAGAGTGAAACAAATTTCCAGCCCAAGACAACCTGGATGGTTGGTCAGAAAGGTATATCGCGCCGGGCTGGGAGAGGAGCGCAGTTCGCCGGTGCGCAGGCCACAGTGAACCTGAAGCAGGCTTCAGAGGACTGAACTGCAGGCAGCTGTGGCGGTTTCCAGACTTCTCAACCCACAAATGCCAAAGACAACTTGGAAGGTCAGTAAGAAAAGTCTGACTGCAGTGAGAGAAGAGCTAGATCTCAGTCACAAGTCCTTAGAGCGGCCTCTGGGGCAGAGGCTGCCTCCTGAGCTTCCAGCCCACAAACTGAGGGGGAATCGAGTGGCTGATGAGAGGGGGATTGCAGGGATCTCTTTGCCAGAGCTGAGACAGGAATCTCTTGCTTTGCCCATGCTTGGATCTGGGTCACAGTTCTGAGGGGCAGTCCTGGGGTGAGAAGGAGTGCTGGCATGGTAGAGCTTGTTGTGGTGGTGGAGAGCTAACACCTCGCCCCTTATCATACCACCTTGGAGGAACCGAAAATTTACAGGTCCCTAGAAGTAGCTCTTAAAACAGCTATACAAACCCCCGAAGTTTGGGACAGTACATTCTCCACATTGGAAGGAGACTCTTACCTTAACAAAGAGTTTAAAACTTAAGTAATTGGCCAGGATCATGAGTTAGCAGCACAAAAAGAGTCAGACTATATTATCTTACTTTGGTGACAAAGATGATCAAAACATACAACCAGAAGAAGACAACACAGTCAAAGCTCCTACATCCAAAGCCTCCAAGAAAAATATGAATCAGTCCCAGCCCTTGGAAGAGCTCAAAAGGGATTTTGAGAAGCAAGTAAGAGAAGTAGAGGAAAAACTGGGAAGAGAAATGAGAGTGATGCAAAAAAATCATGAAAAACAAGTCAACAGCTTGCTAAAGGAGACCCAAAAAAATACTGAAGAAAATAACACCTTAAAAAATAGCCTAACCCAAATGGCAAAAGAGGTCTAAAAAGCCAATGAGGAGAAGAATGCCCTAAATACAAAATTGGCCAAATGGAAAAGGAAGTCCAAAAGCTTACTGAAGAAAATACTTCCTTAAAAATTAGAATAGAGCAATTGGAAGCTAGTGACTTTATGAGAAATCAAGACACTGTAAAACAAATCCAAAAGAATGAAAAATTAGAAAACGATGTGCAATATCTCATTGGAAAAACAACTGACCTGGAAAATAGATCCAGGAGAGAGAATTTTAAAATTATTGGGCTATCTGAAAACCATGATCAAAAAGAGCCTAGACATCATCTTTCAAGAAATGATCAAGGAAAACTGCCCTGATATTTTAGAACCAGAGGGCAAAATAGAAATTGAAAGAATCCACCGATCTCCTCCTGAAAGAGATCCCCAAAGGAAAACTCCTAGGAATATTGTAGCCAAATTCCAGAGTTCTCAGGTCAAGGAAAAAATATTACAAGCAGCCAGAAAGAAACACTTCAAGTATTGTGGAAACACAGTCAGGATAACACAAGATTTAGCAGCTTCTACATTAAGGGACTGCAGGGCATGGAATATAATATTCCAGAGGGCAAAGGAGATAGAATTACAGCCAAGAATCACCTACCCAGCAAAACTGAGTATAATCCTTCAGGGGAAAAAGTGGTAATTCAGTGAAACAGAGGACTTTCAAGCATTCTTGATGAAAAGACCAGAGCTGAATAGAAAATTTGATTTTCAAATACAAGACTCAAGTGGAACAAGAAGAGGTAAACAAGAAAGAGAAATCATAAGAGACTTATTAAGGTTGAACTGTTTACATTCTTGCATGGAAAGATGATGTTTGTAACTCATGAGTCCTTTGTCAGTATTAAGGTAGTTCAGGGAACAATTATATGTGTGTATATAGACAGATAGATAGATAGATAGATAGATAGATAGATAGATAGATAGATAGATAGACAGACAGATAAATAGATAGAGGGCATAGGGTGAGTTAAAGATGAAGGGGTCATATCTGGAGAATAAAATTTGGGGATGAAGGAGGCTTATACTAGGAGAAGGAGAAAGGGAGAGGTAGAATGGGGCAAATTATCTCACAAAAAAAAACAGACAAAAAAGTAAAGCCTCTTACAGTGGAGGGGAAATGGGGGAAGGTGAGAGGGAATGAGTGAATTTTATTCTTATAGAATTTGACTTAAGGAGGGAATAACATGCACACTCAATTGGGTATGGAAATCTTTCTTACTCTACAGGAAAATAGGGGGGGAAGGGGACAAGAGAGTAGGGGGATGATAGAGAGGAGGGCAGATTGGGAAAGGGGGTAATCAGAAACAAATACTTCTGAGGAGGGACAGGGTCAAAAGAAAGAATAGAATAAATGGGGGTGCAGGATAGGATTAAGGGAAATAGAGTTAGTTTTTCACAGCATGTCTACTATGGAAGTGTTTTGCATAACTGCACATATATAACCTATATTGAGTTGCTTGCCTTTTCAATGAGGGTGGATGGGGAGGGAGGAAGGGAGAAAATTTGGAACCCAAAGTTTTAAAAACACATGTTTAAAAAAATGTTTTCACATGCAACTGGGAAATAAGAAATACTGGAAATGGGGTACAGAAATCTATCCTGCCCTACAGGAAAATAGAATGGGGAAAGGAATAAGAGGAGGGGGAGAAATAGAAGGGAAGGCAGACTAGGGGAAGGGGTATTCAGAATGCATGCCATCTTGGGGTGGGAGGAGAGGCAAGATGGGGTGAAAATTTGGAACTCAAAATCTTGTGGAAGTAAATGTTGAAAACTAAAAATAAAGAACTTTATTAATAAAAAAAAAAGAGCTGCACATGGATAAATGATCCAGCAAAGGAAAATGTGAAGGATTAGTCAGACAGGGAAGAGGATAACCAGGACAGAGTTGAATCATGAAGAACCAAGGAGAGAGAATCCTGGAGGAGGAGCTGTCACCAGTGTCAAACATGGTAGGGAGGTCAAGAAAGAAGAGGACTGAGCAAAGACTATTGGATTTGGCATTTCTAGTTTTCCTCATAGGTATCTTAATGAGATCTATTTCAAGGGCATGATGGAGTCAAAAGCCAGATTGCAATGGGATGAAAAGTGAGTGAGAGGTGAAGAAGTGGAGGCAATGAGAGTAGTGAATTATTCTTGGAGTTTGGCTGTGAAAGGGATAGAGATATAAAATAGCAATTGTGGAAATAGATAACAAAGCTAAGTGAGGTTGTTTTTGTTTTTGTTTTCATTTTTTAACGGATCCTGGAAAGTTTTCTAGGCTACAAGAAAGGAAGTGACCAAAGAGACATTGAAGATTAGAGTGAGATGATTATAGATTGGGCAAAATATGAGATCCTGGTTATGATCTAAGGAGACAGGAAATAGAGCACAAGAAGAAAGGTTGACATTGGCAAAAAAGAAGGGATACCTCTTCCTCAAAGACTAGAGTAAAACAGAGAACTGAGGATGATGTTGAGATTTTAAAATGGTTTATTATTTTTATTTTCAAGTAATAGCTATGATGATGAAACATGCCACAGATCCTGACAGATGTGATAAACTTAAAATGCAAAAAAAAACCACTTACATTTTCAGACATGGCTAATTTGGGAATTTCTTTTGCTGAGCTATGTTGCTGTATATTGAGGGATTTAAAGAAAAAATTGCTTCATGATCATGGGGTTTAATGGGAGGGCAATAAGAAAAGTGAGAAGGACAGATTAATTAAAAATACTTGTTACTTGAGGTGATTTTAAGTGTAGAAATAAGGAGAAACAAGAACTCATTCATGAGGGCCTCAATTTTATCACTAAAGCATGAGGTGAGATATTTGCTGAGACGGAAGGGGAGGAGGAGGAAAAGGTGGCTTGAAAGGAGATGAAGATAAGATTTTAAATGAACACTCTTTACTCCTTACTCCTGTTTAATTTTTTATATTAAAGTTATTTATCTGTTTGTGTGTTATCTAGCAAACCCTACCTCTTCGGATATCATATCACTTAGCTATCCAAGACAAATGTCTATAGACCTTTGTAAAAAAAAAATACAAACCTCTGCTCATCTCATTAACCAATTCTGTTTGTTGAAAGATTTTAGCCATATGTTCATGGTCAGTCAGTTCAACCCCTTGGGTTTGTTTTGTTAACAAACAGCTGTAACAAACGTTTAGTGTGATTTGATTCTTCAGATGACCTGAATAACTGTATGCCTAAAGGGTGGCTATTTTGTCTCTCTTAAAGACCAGATCACATAGGCCATTTGCCATCCTGAGAGCTGAGTAACTGATTTACAGATAAGTTTTATTTTTCTCCATTGTTGACTCACCCTGTAATTCTGTGTATGTTATATAATTAAATAGGGGAAAACCAAACACACAAACTCAGCAAAAACAAAACCTAAAAAATATCTATTCAAAATGCAAGCATTAAAGCTACTTCCATTGCTCCAACTCTTTTATCTGTGTGCAGCATGTTGATATTCTTTCTACCTGTGTGACCTTGAAGAGGAAGGTCTCCAGGGAAGACCAGAACCAGAGGAAGGATGTGAATCTCAGCTCTGCTTCTTAATACCTATATGACGATATAACCAAGTGACATAAACTCTCTGGACTTCAGTTTCTTCATCTGTAAGATGGAGGACGTAGAAAAAACTATATGTCCTTTAAGATCTCTTTCAGCTCTAAATCCATTGTTAACTGATCCCACGAGTCACAGAACTAGAACACCAGCCCTAATCTCTCTCCCAGACTCATTACCTAATTAGATTGCTATACCCATTGATTCTGCTGGCACTTTAAATTAAAACATGTTGAAAATTGAGCCCAAAGTCTTGTTTCTCAAACCTGCTTTTCTCTTGTCCTCTTCCCTATCTGCCATCACCTTCATCTTTTCAGTCACCCTGCTTGGAAACATCTTTTTCTTCATTTCCCGTATTCAGTCAATTTCCAGTTTTCCTTCCTTTATACTCCCACTCCTATCACATTTCATTGCCTCTCATCTGAACTAATAAAAAAAAAATAGACTATTCTTTTGATCTTCCTGCCTCCAGTCTGTCCCGGTCCTTTATACTTACTACTTTCTCAGAGTAATCATCTAAAAGCACAGGTCTAATCTTGTCATTCCCATATTCAAAAAACTTTAATGGTTCTACAATGCATAATAAATTTTGGTATTCAAGGTACTTCATGATCTTTCCCAACCTACCTATGTCTCTGGTTTGATCTCCTACTATTCTCATTATGTATTCTAAGCTTCATCAAAGCATTCCCCATACCATCCACCTCTTGTTTTCCTAACTCATTGCCATTATTATGTTCCAACGTCTCCTAGGAATGTTCGCTAATATTTCCTTCTGTCAAAACACTATGGTAACATGGCTATGGGAATTTGTTTTAGTTGACTATGCAAATTTTAATTTTTTGTTTGTTTATTGTAGTTTTTTAATTTTTTTTCTTTCTCAGTTAAGGAGAAAAGAGGCAGGAGGGGAGAATCCTGTACTGAAAATAAAGTAAAATTGAATTTAAAAAACCCTATGATAAAATATTATCTCATCAATAAAGCTTTCTCTGTCATCCTCAGACGAATGTATTGTCTTCTCTGTTTTTCCATAGCTGGGAACATCTAATCTAACCACCTCCTTTAACAGACTAAGAAATTTAGGTTCAAAGAAGACCACTCTAAAGAAAGGAAGCAGGGCTCAATTCAAACTCAGGTCTTCTGACTTTAAATCCTTGTCTCTTTCCGAAAACTAATACTAAGGTTTGGTAGGAAGATGAAAAAAAGTTAGAGAATGATAAATTAGTTTAATAGTTACTAAATAAAATGGGGGAACAGGGGCAGGGACTCTATGTTCTCTTAGGTCTCCTTGGGCTTTAAATACACAATTATATGACCTTGTGAATCCCAAGCTTGTGTCACTCTCTTTTGACGAGGCTTAGCGCATTTGTCATATTCTACCTTGTATTATAGATTTTCATGTATATGTTCTATCTTACTTAATAGTTATAAAGCTTCTTAAGTATGTGGACCATCCTTTGTTCATCATTGTATTTCACAAACCCCGTAGTATAGCATTTTTCACATGATGAAACCTCAAAAAACACTTGTCAGACCGCATTTTCTCATCAATTAGGTTATGGAAAGGTATTTCTAATTTTCAATTAGGAAAAAGCACTCCTAAACTAGGCACAGTGGTAGAGAACTGTAATCCTAGCCACCAGGGAGGCTGACTGGAGGATCTATTGAGCTTTGGACTTTGGGGCTTCAGTGGGTTAAGAACAAATAGGAAAGGGGGAGGGAACCAGGCTGTTTAGTAAGGAGTCCATTGGTTCAGGTATGAAATGGAGCAGATCAAAGTTCCTGTGCCAATCAATAGTGGGATTGGACTGTTGAGTAGTCCCTGTATTTCCAGTCAGGGCAATAAAGGGAGACACAGTCTTTAAAAAAAAAAAAAAAGCAAAGTACCTATACATCCGTAAACTGGAAATTCATTCTAAGAAGAATTAAAAAGGCAATGTATTTTTTTAAAACCAATGCCATAACAATCAGTGACTATGTCTTATATGTAATTCTTGAATCCTATTTTTTAACTGCATTTGTTACACTTGAGCTGCTTAGCACTGTTTGTACCTACTGAAGACACCCATGATCTCAAAGGAATTATGAGATCAGGGAAACTATTTTAATTATAGTGCTTCCTTATTAATTCCATGTCTAGCAACAGGATGCAAACAGCAATAACCAAGACATGGTTATAAGGTTATTTAAACCTAAACCATTTTCATGGCCCATGAAAGGCAAGAGATGCCATGTTTATAGATTTCTTAATAACAGTGCATGTATAAATATTATCATTTTCACCCGGGGTGGGACCTGTTGAACAGAAATAGGAAAAGCATTCTCAAGGGTGCTACCATTTTTTTTCATATGCGAGTCTCTTTATATGACTGTCACGGCTTACAATAAAGCAATCTGATATGAATCTGCAGAAGCAAAAAGGAATGGAAGTCACCCTGAGTTGTGATAGCAGGAAGGTGTCAAAAAGAACAGAGGAGACTAAAAGAATGTCTTTCTTTTCTAATGTGTGAACAGTTAAATAAGAAGCTCAAATAGATTAACAAAGCAAGTCAGTGGAAATCCTTTCTTGGCCACTATTATTGTAGGATCTTAGTTCATATTCTAACTGAACTGAATTCTTCATCAGAAATTAAATGTCAAATGAATATAATCCTATTGATCTGACATTAACTCACAAAATTATCTGCCAGCAGTCTTCAGTGAAGCACCCTAATACTGACTTTCTTTACTCTGCAATCCTTGAAAAATAAGCTATGTTTTTCTCTGCATTAGAAATAATATTATGTGAACCTGGTATAAACTTGGATTGTCATTGCAGACTTCTTATGAGATGTGAGTTGGGCAAAGCAAAGGAAATATACAAATGCAATTCTGCCCCAGGTGTTTTTTCTGAAAACTATATACCAGGATTTGGTGGTAGAAAGGTGAAAAGAAGGATGAACAGTAATAACTCAAATTCCATCAGTTTAATATTTATTATCTAACAATGTGTTAGGTACTAAAGGTGGTTTATTATCACTCTCAAGAACTGGAGTAGTCATTTATTAATATTTTCTAATGAGATTTAGCATGCTCTCAAAGAAGTAAGGTGTGACCATTATGTGATGAAACTGATTTAATGAAATCCAGGAACCAGACCAAAAAACACAGTAAAAAACTGTTGATTGAAGATTCATGGAACAGAAAAAGCAATGATATTGTCATCAATATATACTACAGACCACTGAGACAGAAAGAGAAAATAACTAAGAAATTCTGGAAACAAATTACAAGCTTAGGATAGTGTCATGTTATTGTAGAATAAGGATGGGGTTTCACCCTGTACTCTAATCCTTCACAGAAAGCCCACACAGCTCAATTTCAAATTCCAAAGTACAAAGCAGGTGTAAATAACTCAATTAGAGAGGAATACAAACAGTGCTTGTGAAGAGGATGATGAGGTTCAGGAGTTGGGTTATCCTAAAGAACTCAAGAGGCAGGTATTGTCCTAGTCTGATAGAGAGCTTTATTGACGCTAAAGCAGTTAGATATGGAAGAAGGACTAGTGGATTACAGGAGGACAGGGGTTTGCTTTTATGTACAATTTTTGGGCACTTAGCCAAGAGTTCCTACATGAGTAGTTAATCATAGGGAAAGAGGAGGCAGGAAAGGGAAACGGGTGTGTGGAGTATGGTTCAAGGATGTGATCACAAAACAAGGAACTTAGCTTGCAATATTTGGTCCAGTATGTGGGGCTAATCATGTACACAGAGTATGGGCCAAGGAAGCAAGGTTTTTGTTATCTGACAGAGCTACCTGTTACTGGGCAGATTTAGACGAGGCCCTCATAGTTGCTAAAAAAAAAAGTTAGCCTCAAAGGTTCCCATTGTTGTTGGGCAAAAGTCAGCCTCATCACTTAGATCATTAGGTTAAAAACAGGTGATACCACAAAGGAGCTATCTTGTGATTGGTTGAAGATCAAGCTATGCTTCTTGAGCTTCATATAAAATCAGCAAGTTAGTTTGGAGCTGACCCCTTGAGAGGAAGAGAGCTCCAACTTTATGAGCTGAGAAAACCAGGCTCCAGAGAGAGACTTGATCTTGGGAGGAGGAGAAAGTGTGTCATTCTCTCTCCGCCCTCCCCCTTGACCCTGTTGGAGGGGGGGGCATTTAACTAGTAGGAAACCACACAACCAACTAGGGATAAAGAGACATGCTGAGGAAAGAAGGCTTCCAAGAAGAGGCAACAGAATATCCAGAGACAAAATTGAACAAATTACAGCCTTTTGAACTAGGAAAGGTCAGAAATCCTGAAGGTGTCCAACGGATTTAGTAACATCTGCAACAACCATTGCTGATCACAGGGAGCTGAGAGACAGAAACTAGACACCTTGAAGAAAGGCAGCTTCTGGGCATGAATCCTGGCAGTCACTGACCCTCCAAGCCCAGCAAAGAGCTATCCCTAAGGGGAACTTTATGAAGAATCTAGGAAGGGAGAAAACAGCAACAACTCCCAGTAATGAGGAGCTGAGTTACCCCTTTGCCACATGTATTCTCTTCACATGTGCCTCTCTACCTTTTTTTGTCTTAAGTTTGAGCCCACTTCCAAAATTACATTAATTTCTTTACTTACAGCACTGATATAAAAATTACCTCATTCACCTAGGTTATTATAAAGGGAGATGATGGGAAAAGGGTTAAGATCAATGAATATATGAAAACCAACAACAAATAAATTCTTAGATTAGAAAATCTTCATCTCTAATTGCATTAAAATAAAGAGGGGATGAAGTTGAAAACAACTAAAATTATGTAAGAAAGGAGGTTTCTTGATTAATAAATGATGCTCTTAGAGGCAGCCTGGAACAGAGAGCTTTAGGCAGGTCAAGCAAAAGGATAAAGACCCTTCCCAGGAAAAACCATAATTAGAAAACAGCTTCTCCCTTGAAGTTACATCCCTATAGTTACGGAAGTAAAGGATATGCTGGAGGCCAGCAGTATGCCGTTTGAGGAGCTTCCTGAAGCTGATAGTATTCTTAAGAAAAATATATACCAGACAATATAGATTAAATGAATTTTTTCCTTTTGGAGATGGATCTGGGTTGCAATCCTGGGTCTCAGTCTCAGGTCAAGGGGGAGACTAACACACCCAAGATTACAGCCACAGGGAAGAAAGGACTCCGGTCATAGTTCAAGGACAAAAAAGAGTGCTTGTGGTCACTCCCAGGAATATTATAGCCAAATTCCAGAATTCCCAGGTCAAGGAGAAAATATTGTAAGCAGCCAAGAAGAAACAATTCAAATATCCTGGAGCCATAGTCAGGATAACACAAGATTTAACAGCTTCTACCTTAGAGATCTTGGGATATATTACATAAAGCAAAGGAGCTAGAATTACAACCAAGAACCCAGAAAAATTGAGTGTAAACCTTCAGGGAGGAAAATGGGTATTCAATAAAATAAAAGACTTTCAAGCATTCCTGATAAAAAGACACAGCTGAATAGAAAACTCAAGAGAATCATAAAAAGGTAAACAGGAAAGAGAAATGATAAGGGTTTCAATAGAGTTAAACTGTTTACATTCCTACATGGAAAAATGATATTTATAATTCCTAAAAACTTTCTCATTACTAGAGCAAATAGAAGGAGTTTACATAGAGAGAGGTCACAGGTGTGAGTTGAACATGATCGGATAATTATCTAAAAAATAAAATTAAGGGGTGAAAAAGAGAAATGCACTGGGAGAAGGGGAAAAGGAGTTGTAGAGTGGGATATATTATTTCACATAAAAGAGGTGTGAAAGAGATTTTACAATGGAGGGGAAAATAAGGGAGGTGGAGGGGAGCAAGTGAACCTTACTTTCATTGGAATTGGCTCAAATAAGGAATAACATACACATTCAACTGGGCATAGAAATTTATTTTAACCTATGGGGAAGTAGGAGGGGAAGGGGATAAGAGAAAGGTGGGGCTGATAGAAGGGAGGGCAGATTGGGGGAGGTAAAAGACAGAAGCAAAACACTTTTGAGGATGGACAGGGTGAAAGGAGAAAGAGAATAGGATAAGCAAGGGAAAACAGAATGGAGAGAAATACGTAGTAATTACAACTGTGAAAAAATTATAGAAAGTTTCTCTGATAAAGATCTCATTTCTCAAATACATAAAGAACTAAGTTAAATTTATAGAAATAGAAGCCATTCCTTAATTGATAAATGGTCAAAGGATATGAACAGGCAGTTTTTAGACAAAGTAATCAAAGTTATCTATAATCATATGGAAAAATGGTCTAAATCACTATTGATTAAAGAAATGCAAATTAAAATAACTCTGAGCTACTACCCCACACCTATCAAAATGGCTAATATGACAGAAAAGGAAAACGATGAAATGTTGAAGTGGATGCGGGAAAATTGGGACGCTAATGCACTGTTGGTGAAGTTGTATACTGATTCAACCATTCTGTAGAGCAATGTGGAACTATGCCCAAAGGGTTATAAAACCATGCATACGCTTTGACCTGGCAAAACCACCATTAGGTCTGTATCCCAAAGAGATTTAAAAAGAAAGGAAAAGGACCTATATGTACAAAAATATTTATAGCAGCTCTTTTAATGGCAGCAAAAATTTGGAAATTGAGGGGATGTCCATCAATTGAGGAATGGATGAACAAGTTATTGTATATAATTGTGATGGAATACTGTCATGCTTTAAGAAATGACTAGCAGGATGCTCTCAGAAAAACCTGGAAAGACTTACATGAACTGATGCAAAGTGAAATAAGCAGAACCAGGAGAATATTGTACACAGTAACAGCAATGTTACACATTGATCAACTGTGAATGATTTAGCAATTCTAAGCAAAACAATGATCTAAGACAATTCTGAAAGACTTGTGAAAAATGTTACCCATCTTCAGAGAAAGAACTTACGGCATCTGAATGCAGATCAAAGCATATTTTTTTTTGCTTTCTTTATTTTTCTTGTCTTTTTTTGAGGGGGGAGGTCTGTGTTTTCTTTTACAGCATGACTAGTGTGGAAACATGTGCATGATTGTATGTGTATAGCCTATATCAAATTACTTGCCTTCTCAATGAGGAGGGGAGGGCAAGGAGGGAGAGAGAAAAGTTGGAACTCAAAATTTTTTTAAAAAGTTAAAGATTGTTGTCGCATGTAATTGTGAGAAAAATAAAATATTAATTTTTTTTAAAAATCAAAAGAAAGAGTCCCAGATCTCATCAAAAGGGAAATTTCCCTAAATCTCTAGTTTAGCAAGTTAGGAGTAGTTCTATATGATGGAGTAAGTTCTATATGATGACTTCTTCTCAAAGTATTTCTCATCCCATAGACCTATAGAGAGACTGGAATTACACATCAAGCTAGAAGAGCCAGGATCTCTCTTCTCTCTTCACCAACTCTGCAGCACCTCATAAAGCCTCAGGACATTGGGTAATCAATCTCCACCAATGAAGATTCCTATACAATTGGCCTTTTGAGGCAAAGGTTACACTAAGGAATGAATATCTCTGCCTGGAAAGAAGAGGACTCAAGAGGCTATGTGATCCCTGTCATGTAGTAAATGGAGTGTTAGACTGAGAGTCAGAAAGATATGGGTTCCATTAGTAACTCAGAAACTTTGCAGCTAGATTTCCAGTGATGATGGAAAACCTATTTACCATCTCTGAGCTTCAGTTTCTAGGTGCTATTATTTTTCTCTTTTTTACAAATCAGGAAACTGAGGCAAAGAGAGGTTTTTTTTTTTTGTTTGTTTGTTTGTTTTTTGTTTGTTTGTTTAAGTTAATTTGCCTAGAGTCACAAAACTAGTAAGTATCTGAAATAGGATTCTGAACTAAGGTATTCCTGACTCCAACACCAGCATTCTATCCACTAAACCATCTAGCTGCCTATGAGAATAATGTTAATACTTACACTCATAATGAGCTGAAGTGGTTGAGAAATGTTAAGGATATTGAAGACCTTTTTAAAAAGTTATACTGTGGGAGAGATCTCTGTGTAGTCTATGGGAATCAATGTGTTTAATAACTTGAGATATTATTTATCAAAAAAAGATTTTTGCTATATTCCTTATAGTATAGAACAATTTCCTTGTGATTCCACTCAATTGTTTTCTCTTTCCATAGAAAACAAGGAATCTGATCTTCAGTGTGCATGTTGCTTTTATGAACTTTCCTAGAATCGCATCAAAACAAAATTACTACTTGTTCCTAGGAACAGAATTTTGACCTGAATGTCCTCTTCCAGCCTGAATTCAAGTAATTCAAGTAACTTTGCCAACTCTTAGATACATGGACAGATAGATAAAGATATCTATATTAGATATCTCTATATTATATATAACAAATATATATATATACATATATACATATATGTAATATGGATCTATTGATTGACAGATATGTCCAGATGGTATATATAAGATATATCTGTCTATAGATATATAGTGTTTTTAATATGTTTATTTCTACTAGGTGACACAGAAGATGCCTTAATTCAAAGCAAGAGGTATTTAATTAATCACCATTACAAAATAAGGGACATACCACCAGGGAAAGTAGACACATAAAAGGCACATGAATGACCAGAGATCATCTAGGTAGGGATGATACATGCAAGAAACACAGGTGACCAAGGAATATACATGCTGCAGTACACATGGAGGCAATGTGCTACAGAGTGGGAGATTTGTAGTTGGTGGACAGGAGCTCAAGATCTGACTCTGCCATAGTCCTACCTCTGTGTCTTTGGATAAGTCACCTAACTTCTGTGAGTCTTATTTTCCTTATTTGTAAAATTATGGGGGTTGGATGAACTTTAAAGTCACTTCAGGCTTTAAATCGATGATCCTCTGTAAGTAACACTTTTGGCTGGAGCCCGTTCTGCATCAGATGCTTTAGAGCCAGCAAGGGTATTAGAGGAGCTACTTTTTCCATTGAGCTTTGGCCTTCTGTTGGTGTTTTCCTTGCTGTGCTGCTCTTTGTCGATGTCTCCATTGTGCTTTTCTTCTCTTTGGTGTCTCCCATGTTGCGTCTGTTCTCTGTTCTTGTACACTTCTCATTGGCTCCTCTCTGCTGTCATTCGATAGATTACAGCTGCTTTTAAGCTTCTTCCCCATATGGGCAGAAGGTCTGCTAGTTCTTTAACTACAGCCACAGGAATGGCTTTAGCTCTTTTGTGAATGTAGACCCCTATTGGTTGCATGCGCCAGAGCTGCTAACTAGAAAAGCCTTTAGACATTTTTATGTCTCTTCTTTGAACAGCTCAGGGGATCTCAACCTAAATTTATATCTGAGCTATGCTAAGAAATTCCTTTTAACTCCTACCCTGGGCCTTGCTCAGGAGGCCAGGTTTCCTTTTGAATCATACTGGGGACTCCATTTACTAAAACTGCAAAGTAGCCTGCTTGAGAGCAGGGACTTTTACCTTGGTATTCCGAGCACTAGACCAGGCACATATAGTAGGCATTTATTAATGGTTTATTGACTAATTAAATGGAAATAATTTCCATTTTATCCAGCTGAATTGAGAAGATACCTAAAGATAAATAACTCTGATCTCCAAGAAAAATATACTTTAAAAAAAAAAGAAATAAAGAAAAAATGCTTTCTGAAAGTTCAAAGAAGAGGTATGGAAAATTGTGACCCTTCTCACATTTTGGAAGTGAGGCATCACTGTACAGAATGAAAGAGGGTGAGCAGCTTGGGAGTTAGGCACTAAGTGACATTCTGTCTGTGTGTGTGTGTTTAATGTTTTTACAACTACAGAAGAAGAGCAGGTTTATTTACCTCATTTGGAAGTAGAAAATAGTCCTGGCAGGCATTTTATTGCCTCAAACATATGGTCTTCAAAATGTCTATGACACCTCTACTACTTTCCTTTGGAAGGCAATCTATTGATAACATCTGACAACTGAATCAAAGACATATGTTCCTTAACCTTGGTGTGACATTTTGGCACATCAGGATAAGGCCAGAGATTACTGAGACTTGGGATCTGTGACCTTATGTCTTTAGAAATTATTAGTGTTCAACAGAGTAATATATCTTATGAAGTCCAGTTAGAAAAGCACTGTATAACCGTAAGGTGGTGACTTTAACTTATTTCCCCTGAAAAGATGCATTATTAATAATTCTTTATGATACTATATAAGGTACTAGTCAGCTGATTTTAACTTCCCAGCTATCAGAGATCACTTGCCTGTCACCAGGGTGAAACTGAAATCAGTCTAATCTAAGGAGAACCCTTCTCCAGAAAGCAAGTACTGTATCACCAAAAAACAGTCTTCTCCTCGAACAAATCTTTTAGAGATAGGAAACGTGAACAATCAGGTAACATATATTGCAACCAGGTTCTTCCTCTTTCTCTGATTATGAGAAATAGAGGTGATTTTGCTTCCTGAAAGGAAATCTGCTATATGTATTATATTAGTTTTTTAATCTTTACTTTGTAATTTACTAGGAGCTCTTTACTAAAGCTTTTTATATTTCACTTTAAAAGACCCAGGCCTAACTACTCTAACCAATGACAGTGTTTTTAAAGTGCTATTTAAATCACTTTAATTATTTTCTCTCACCTTTAAAAGGTATGAGTATTTCATTCTATACCACAGAATGACTAAGGCTATGCAACATTGATTATTTCTACTTATAAATATTTAAAAGTGGAATACCGATATGAAAATGCTAGTGTTTAATGGGGCTCCCGCTCAAGTCTAAATAAACAAATAAATTAATGAATTAATGAATAAGTAAATGAAGAAATAATGAATACTGAAGGTAAGATCATGCAAAGAAATTTCAACCAGTTTGTGGCTAAATGGGCCATGGTATTTACAGAGACAAGGATTAGGAAATTGAAAATAGTCATTTTAAAATCTATCCTTTGAATTCCTTTTATCATCCCACTTTTCATCATAAGGACTTTGTAAAATAAATGTGTCTCTGGCAGGTCTAAAAAAAAATAAAAAGAAATCACAGCACCAGACATAATAACACTAATTTTATTCCATTTTTAAGACTCTTGGTTCCTAAGATTTTTTTTAATCATCCAGAGTCTCCCAGGAGTGGAGATTTGGGTGTTTCAAATCACATATTTCTGCTACTAGTGTTTGACTGTAAACTGCACCAGAAATTTCCAATCAGATTTCTAAAAGTCTGACTTATCTCCTAGTTTGGGAACTTCTAGCGGACAGGAACTATGATTTTCAAGTGTCTCTTTCTCTAAAGCACTTCTACCATCCTTCCTGGGACTAAAGACATCTTGAGTTTTGATGATGGTAGTGGCTGACACACTACTACATTAGCTGTACAGCACTAAGGCATGAAGGGTTAGTGGAAAGAGCACTGGATTTGGAATCAACGACCTTGGGATTGAATCCTGATGTGTTACTCACTCCCTGTATGAATTTGATGAATTCACTTCCCTTCTTAGTTTTCTATCATGTAAGACAAAAAGACCTTGAACTAGATGAACTAAGGTCTCTTTAAACTTCAAGTCCTATGTCTGGTAGAGCCTTCCCTTGTTAATTATCTCCTATTTATCCTGTATCTAGCTTGCTTTATATGTTTGTTACCATGTTGTCTCTCCCATTAGAACATAAACTCCTTCAGGGCAAAGGCTGTGTTTTGACCAGCAATAAGAATAGTGCCTGGCATATAGCAGGCACTTAATCAATGGTTATTGATTAATTGATTGATAGTAAAACAATCCTCCTCTGAGACCTGTTTAAATATGTATATATATATATATATGTGTGTGTATATATATTTATGCATATGTGTGTGTATACATACATACATACATATACACACAGAAGGAGAAGAAAATCTAAAATCACAATGAGTGGCATTTGTGGCTAGAAGAATTCTCTAAAATAATAGTACTAGCTCACATTCTTAAAACAACTTAAGGTAAACAAATTCTTCAAAACTTCCTGTCAGTAGGGATAAGACTGAACCTATATTTATTTGATATAGGAAGTTGAAAATGATGAAGGGCTACAGGTCAGCACCTTCTCTACAGTCTACTGCCTTGGAGAACTACCTAAAGAACAGAGAAACTAATTGACTTACTCAAGGTCACACAGCCATGATGTATCAGAGTTGGGACTTAAAGCCAGGCTTTCCTGACTGCCATTTCTATATGCCACATTATGCTGCCTCTCACCTGTAAGTAGTGAAAGTAAAGTAAATGATTACCCTATTTTGCAGACGAGGACACTGAAAACTAGGGTTAAGTGACTTGCTCAGTGTCACACAGCTAATGATTAGGAAAACTCAGGCACTTACCTAGTCACTCCTGACTGTAAAATTATAGCTCTTTTCATTACATCCGATTCTAATCTTACTAGCTCCTCTGAGTTTTTTCATGACATTTCACAGAAGTGATTCTGCTACAGAGTTACCCTGAGATTACTGTTTAATTGACCTATTTTTTCCCTTTACATTTGCATCCGATGAATTCGTGGTTTTCTTTCTTGCCAAGTCTTAACCACTCACTACCTACTGTAAGTGATGAAAATCTATTTGAGATTAGCAGAGCCCCAAATTCTAAATTAAAATTTCTTTAAATTGTGACAACAGAAGCAACACTACTTTAAAAGAAATCGCACATGTTTATTCAAGGTTTTTACCCTCATGCTCAAATACACCATCCATTTTCATGTTTTACATATTTATATATAAATAGATAACTCAAATCACCTCTTTATACTTCATTCATGTCTGCTTCTGTGGAGTGTATGTAGTAGCACAGAGACAAGCTTTACACTGAAAATGATCATTCCTGAGTCATTTCAAAATTGAGGACATGAATTAAGGGGTAAGGGGAACACCAATAGAAGAAGAAAAAAATTTATATGAAAGGAAATCAATACTTTTTTTTTCCCTTAACATGCACAAACTAGAGCATTTACCACAGCAAAAGGAAATTAGATTTTTAAGAGGGTTAAATGTAACCCTAATAGCATTTTAGAGATTACTGTTACTTTTATTCTTTGACATTTCAGTTCCAACCTACTTTTCAACACCATAAAATATAAAATGTATGAAGCCGGGAGTAAATGGAAAGCCTGCTAGGCAACAAGAAATTCCTCTTATGTACAACACTGAATGATCTCCAAGATTATAGAAGCCTGTGTTGACCTTTCCTTGCATCATTAGGTATTAGGCACTGCCAGTACTGTAGAGGTAATACACTTGATGCTTTTGAAAAGGATCTGAATAAAGAAACTTTTCAGAAAGTGAAGCAAAGATAGGTTGATAAATTGGGATACAGCCTGACTACTGATATAACCCCCAAGAAGATGTACAATTTCCCAGAAGGAGGGATAGGCCAAAAAAAACTTGGGAAAAGAGAGAAAAGAAACCGGTCTTGATTAAGTGTCTGCAGCTTTGGACCTCTCTGATCCAGCTGAGCTTTGTAGTTAGCATGGTTGGGAGATGCAAAATCCTTCTTTGTGTTCTTCCCTGTCTTTGGTCTTGAAGAAGTCTTTAGTTTAAGGCCAACAGCAATATTCCTATGCCTACTCTGGGTTGTTTTCTATTTTTTTAAAAAATTGCAAAAGAGATGGGCTTGAAAGATTTTTTCTCTGAGTGATGGGACTGGATTGCATTGAGCAATTTATACTCTAAAGTTTCTAGCAGCAAACGTCTGGGAGATAGCCAGGATTAAGGATGTTGTCTCTGATCACAGAACAAAATGGGACTAAGTGACCTAAAATTATTGAATGAATGATATTGCTCTTTTTGGCAGTTGGTGCTATATGCTCATCTCAGATGACAAGAGAATGTAAGTTCAGATTTTGCTTACAATGCTTACCTTTGAGATCCTGAGTCATTTTTGCCTCCCTGGGCCTTAGTTTCCTCAACTACACAAATGAAAGAATTTGGTTAGATAGACTCTTCCAGATCTGAATCCATGATGCTATGACTTCCAAGTCTGAAATTTTCCTCTCTAGCTTATCTCCTATTCTTCTCTCTATGGTACCTTGATTGTTCCTTATTCCCCTAGTCTTTCAGCCTTCTTCTGCCACAATTTGAGAGCCTGAACTCCATGGTCATCCATTTTTATAAAGGCTACACTTATTAGCAGTCAAGAGATCTCTCATTTATCTCCCTTATCCTGCTTTAACCCACTCTCCTCCCTCCCACCCCCACGCCCCAGCCAAGGTTGAGCCATGGGATAAGTTGGACCATCTGCTTTCTTCATTCCTATTTCCTGCTTGCCAAGCAATGCTAAAGAATACCACAAAACCATACTTACTGTGTTCACTATAAATCCAGCTAGGCCACTTAAGCTGGGCTCTCAGTGTTCCTTGGAAATCCTTTCATATGTCCAGGTGACTGCTTCTTGTATTCCCCACTGCAATTATTACAAACATTTTCCTTCTTCTTAAAGGTCCAGCCCAGGGGTCTGCAACCTTTTAAGATAGAAGAGCCACTTGGGGAGTAATATTCTTAGAATATAATTTTTTGAGAGCACTATGTATATATGAACAAGAATGTACATGGATGTGTTTGGGATCATATTTGTAGTATCAAACATGAACAACATACATGTGTGCATGCTAGAGAGATATTATACTAACCTTACTTTGATAAATCTGTGATCTTATCACTGTGGATATTTTCTCCAACAGTATAGGTCCTAACCCATCCACATTTTCTGATTCTATGTAATTCCTATCTACAAAGGCAACATGGGAGAATCCATTTATGACCTCATGCAAATTTCTTGGGCTCCCTGGGCCTCAGTTTCCTTATATGAAAAATGAGAGGGGCAGAGCCAAGATGGCTGAGGGAAAGCAGTGACTTGCTTGAGTTCTCCCCCCAAACCCCTCCAAATACCTATAAAAATGGCTCTAAACAAATTCTAAAGCAGCAGAACTCACAAAAAGACAGAGTGAAACAAATTTCCAGCCAAACACAACCTGGATGGTTGATCAGAAAGGTATATCACACCGGGCAGGAAGAGGAGTGCAGTTCGGCGTGGACACGCAGGCCGCAGTGAACCTGGAGCAGGCCTCAGATGACTGAATCGCCGGCAGCTGTGGTGGTTTCCAGACTTCTCAACCCATAAACGCCAAGGACAACTTAGAAGGTCAGTGGGAAAAGTCTGTGACTGTGGTGAAAGAGGAGCTAGGTCTTAGCCGCAAGTCTCCAGCACGCAAGTCTCCAGCGCGGCCCGGGACCGCGGCTGTTTCCTGAGATTCTGGCCCACAGACTGAGGGGGTATCAAGTGACTGATCAGAGGGGGATTGCAGGGATCTCTTTTCCAGTACTGGTGTGGTGGAGCTTGTTGTGGCAATGGAGAGAAAACAACTCCCCCCTTATCACAGCAACTTGGAAGAACTGAAAATTTTCACATCCTTAGAAGTATCTCTGAAAACAGCTGTACAAACCCCCTGAAGCTTGGGACAGTACATTCTCTACATTGGAAGCAGACTTTTACCTTAACAAAGAGTTTAAAACTCAAGGAATTGGCCAGGATCATGAATAAGCAGCGCAAAAAGTCAGACTATATTATCTTACTTTGGTGACAAAGAAGATCAAAACATACAACCAGAAGAAGACAATGAAGCCAAAACTCCTACATCCAAAGCCTCCAAGAAAAATATGAATCAGTCCCAGGCCTTGGAAGAGCTCAAAAGGGATTTTGAGAAGCAAGTAAGAGAAGCAGAGGAAAAACTGAGAGTGATGCAAGAAAATCATGAAAAACAAGTCAATAGCTTCCTAAAGGAGAACCAAAAAAATACTGAAGAAAATAACATCTTAAAAAATAGCCTAACCCAAATGGCAAAAGAGGTCCAAAAAGCCAATGAGGAGAAGAATGCCCTAAAAGCAAAATTGGCCAAATGGAAAAGGAAGTCCAAAAGATTACTGAAAAAAATAGTCCCTTAAAAATTAGAATAGAGCAATTGGAAGCTAGTGACTTTATGAGAAATCAAGACACTGTAAAACAAATCCAAAAGAATGAAAAATTAGAAAACAATGTGCAATATCTCATTGGAAAAACAACTGACCTGGAAAATAGATCCAGGAGAGAGAATTTTAAAATTATTGGGCTATCTGAAAACCATGATCAAAAAGAGCCTAGACATCATCTTTCAAGAAATAATCAAGGAAAACTGCCCTGATATTTTAGAACCAGAGGGCAAAATAGAAATTGAAAGAATCCACCGATCTCCTCCTGAAAGAGATCCCCAAAGGAAAACTCCTAGGAATATTGTAGCCAAATTCCAGAGTTCTCCGGTCAAGGAGAAAATATTACACACAGCTAGAAAGAAACAATTCAAGTATTGTGGAAACACAATTAGAATAACACAAGATTTAGCAGCTTCTACATTAAGAGAGCACAGGACATGGAATATAATATTCCAGAGGGCAAAGGAGATAGGATTGCAACCAAGAATCACCTACCCAGCAAAACTGAGCATAATCCTTTGGGGGAAAAAGTAGTCATTCAGTGAAATAGAGGACTTTCAAGCATTCTTGATGAGAAGACCAGAGCTGAATAGAAAATTTGATTTTCAAATACAAGACTCAAGTGGAACATGAAGAGGTAAACAGAAAAGAGAAAATCATAAAAGACTTATTAAGGTTGAATTGGTTACATTCCTGCATGGAAAAATGATATTTGTAACTCATGAGACCTTTGTCAGTATTAAGGTAGTTGGAGGGGAAAAAATTATATGTATGTATATATAGATATAGATAGATAGATAGATAGATAGATAGATAGAGGGCACTGGGTGAGTTGAAAATGAAGGGGTCAAATCTGGAGAATAAAATCAAAGGGTTAGAGAGAATTATACTAGGAGAAGGAGAAAGGGAGAACTAGAACGGGGTAAATTGTCTCACTCAAAAAAAAACACAGAAAAGAAAAGGCTCTTACAGTGGAGGGGAAATGGGGGAAGGTGACAGGGAATGAGTAAATCTTATTCTCATAGGATTTGATTTAAGGAGGGAATAATATACACACTCAATTGGGCATGGAAATCTGTCTTACCCTATAGGAAAATGGCGAGGGGAAGGGAACAAGAGAGTAGGGGGATGATAGAGAGGAGGGCAGATTGGGAAAGGGGGTAATCAGAAGCAAATACTTCTGAGGAGAGACAGGGTCAAAAGAAAGAATAGAATAAATGGGGGGTTGGGATAGGATTAAGGGAAATAAAGTTAGTTTTTCACAGCATGTCTACTATGGAAGTGTTTTGCATAACTGCACATATATAACCTATATTGAGTTGCTTGCCTTTTCAATGAGGGTGGATGGGGAGGGAGGAAGGGAGAAAATTTGGAACCCAAAATTTTAAAAACACATGTTTAAAAAAAATGTTTTCACATGCAACTGGGAAATAAGAAATACAGGAAATGGGGTACAGAAATCCATCCTGCCCTGCAGGAAAATTGAAGGGGAAGGGGATAAGAAAAGGGGGGAGAGATAGAAGGGAGAGCAGACTAGGAGAAGGGATATTCAGAATGCAAGCCATCTAGGGGTGGGGGGAGAGGCAAGATGAGGTGAGAATTTGGAACTCAAAATCTTGTGGAAGTAAATGTTGAAAACAAAAAAAGAAATTAAAAAAAAAGAAAAAGAAATATTAGATAGTTGAAATTGATGACCTCTGAGATCTGTTCCAGCTGTAGATACAGGATCTTCCTGTAAATCCTCTGAAGTTAATCCACCCAATGTGCTGAAGGATTTCTTTTGTTCTCTTGACATTTCATAAATACTAATGGTAAAATTGAGTTGTCCATCAGTTATCCACAACTTTCATAACATGACCAGATCACTTCCTTTTTCCATCATACATTTCTTTGATGAAATTCTTTACACTGCTCAAGGTTACACATTGGAAATGTGCTATAGCCTTCTCACACACCTTACTTCTCTCCATTGCCCATTTGGGTGACCCATAGTAACCTTCTAGCTAGTCTCCTGGCTTCTGGCTTCTTCATTTCCCCTTTTATTAGAGAATATGAGCAAGAATCACATAGGATTAGAAGGCAGGTAAAGATTGTATCTACTCCTTTGGAGGGTATACCCACACTGAAGAGCTCACAGAACTATCAAAGTAAGGTCCATAAAGATAGGACCTATGTGTTCCAATTTCTCTGAACATCTGGTATATCCTTTTATATGTAATGGACATTAAATAGAGAATGTCTACATTTGGCAGGAGATGATCCTGTGGTAAAAGTGTGCTTTGCCTGCCTTTTTAGGAATAAGATGATGAAAAACATGGACTTCCCAGTGCACAAAAAGATGAACTTGCAGCCTTGACATCTGCCTTGCTATTGCAATATCTAGGTCACTTGACCATAGCAAGTATCCTTATTCAGCACCCCAAAGAACACCAGGCCTCATCATCTGCCCTGTAGCTGGGATCCCTGGTTCATTGAGTCTTACCGTATGCAGTGCAGCTAAATAGTCTTATATACATAGTCTCCCCCTGTTAAAATGTGAGCTCTTAACATTAATGTACTGCTGATGAATCAATTAGCTGGTATATGTGTTCTTAAAAAGAATTTAGAACTATACTGAAAAAGTAATTAAACCCTTTGACCCTGCAATACCACTGCTAAATACATGTCCCCAAAGAGATCAAAAATTGAGGGAAGTGACTGATACATACAAACATTTGTAGCAACACTTTTAAAAAATTAACTTCTTACTTTTTAAAATTATCTAGTGTTTTCTCCTCCCTACCTCTCTCTCCCTACAGAAAAAACAAAAAAACAACTTTGTAATAAATATGCATAAGCAAGAAAAAAGAAATTCCCATATTATCCATGTCCAAAAATGTGTGCCTCATCCTGCATATTACTTAATCACTTCTTTGTCAGTAAATGGTAAGCCTTTTTTTCATTATTTATCTTCTGGAGTGTTACTTAATCATTTCAATGACACAAGTTCTTAAAACTTTAAAAATTATTAATTATTAATGATGTTGTTATGATATACGTTGTTCTCCTGGCTCTGCTCACTTCACTCTGCATCGGTTCATACCAGTCTTCTTAGGTTTCTCTGAAACTATCTTTTTCTTCATTTCTTATAGCACAATAGTATTCCGTTACATTTATATACCATAACTTGTTCATCCATTTGCCAGTTGATTAGATACCCTTAATTTCCAATGCTTGCCAAAACAAAAAGAGCTGATATAAATATATTTTTACACATAGGATCTTTTCTTCTTTCTTTGTTCTCTTTGAAGACTTCCATGCATAAAAATGTTTTGTGCATAGCTCCAAATTGCTTTCCAAAATAGCTGTACTGATTTCACTGCTCTACTCAGTATATTAATGTGCCTATTTTCCCAGCCTTTTTTAAAAATAGCAAATAACTAGAATTAAAGTTGGTGCTCAACAATAAATTATGACATATGAATGTACTAGAACATTGTATGACAAGAGAATTAAATAAAGGGATATATTCAAAGAAACCTGGAAAGACTTTTAGGATCTAAGTCAGAGTGAAGTGAGCAGAAAAAAGGACAAAGTTAATAAAATGATTACAACAACTTTGGAAGACTTAAGAACTTCAATCAATGCAATGAAATGAATACTCAAGACTCCAGAAGACTGAGCATGATTAACCACGCTTCCCATAAGAACAAGACACAGATTTTCAGACATTGCTAATGAGTGGATCTGTTATGCTTTACTATACTTGTCATAAGGAAAGTTTTTGTTTTTGTTTTTTAGAGACTGGGGGGAGAAGTGACTTATGGGTGGATTAGACAGATAGGAATAGTGATGCCAAAAAAAAAAAAGGAGAAAAGAAAGAAAAGTGTGTCAAGAAAACACTTTAAAATTACACAGAGAACAGAATAAAGTTCAGAATGGGAACACAAAAGCAATAAAGTGTTGGCATTACTATGTTAAATATAATATCCTACTTTTAAAATAAGCTGTTTATAAGAGATTCATGTTTTCATGTTTTTCTCTTTTGTTTTTCTTATATGTGGATAGATTCATGTTTATTGATGTCTATCATGTATGTGTGTGGATACCCCCTCTGCATTTAGCACTGCTTGGCACATACTAAGTGCTTAATACATGTTTAATTTTTTAATTCATTAATTCATTCACACACACACACTTCAAAATACATGGAGATTATGATGTCTTTTAAAAACAGATGTTACTTAATGTCCACTGTGTATAAAGGGCTTTGTTAGGAGTTCCAGAAAGTAAAAGAAGCAAGAGAAGATATGGTTCCTGTCCTCAATGAATTTACTTTGATAGATCTGTAATCATATCAATATGAGTACTTCTTTTAATGGTATAAATAGAAACCTGCCCATGTGTCTTCACCCACTTGATGTGACTCTTGTTCACATTTTCTCTTACTATAAATCCTTCGTGGGGTTCTACCCAAGTGCTCAGGACTTTTTGAATTGCTTGACTTTGTTGATATATCAATTGAGGACGCTAGGGATAGCTCCCTTCCTCATTCTCACTACATAATCATCCCTCCTCCTTTTTTAATTATACATCTCTTTGAGGGTATCTTTAATGTCATTTCTCTTGGGAAATTCTCAATTGGCTATATATCATATTTTGTTTTTTTTTAATTTTTTATTAATTTATTTTAATTTATCAACAATCACTTCCATAAGCTTTTGAGTTTTAAATTTTTCCTCCCCCTCCCTCCCTACTTTCCTCCCCAAGACAGCGTGCAATCTCATATAGGCTATACATATACATTCCTATTAAGCATATTTTCACATTAGTGATGTTGTAAGTAAGAATTAGAACTAATAGGAAGAACCACCAGAAAGATGAAACAAAATACAACAGAACAAAAAATAGCAAATAGTATGCTTTGATCTGCATTCAAACTCCATAGTTCTTTCCCTGGATGTGGATAGAATTTTCCATCATGAGGCTTTTGGAGATGTCTTAGATCCTTGTATTGCTGAGAGGGGTTAAGTCTATCAAAGTCATCACTCAATATGGCTGTTACTGTGTACAACATTCTCCTGGCTCTGCTCACTTCACTCAGCATCAAACCAGAAAAGTCTTTCCAGGTTTATCTGAAGTCTGCCTGTTCCTCATTTCTTATAGCACAATATTATTCTGTTACATTCATATATCACATTCACAATTATGAATACTATCTGTGTCTTTCTCCCCATCCTTTTTTCCCTGTTTATGCTTTTCTTTCTCCTTTCTCCTTTTCCCTCCTCACTAATGTTTTGCTTTTGAAAATGTTTTGCCTCCCTCAGTCCCACCTCCGTTTTATTAACCCCCTCTCTTTTCTTTCCCCTTTTCCCTCCTACTGCCTATAGGGCATGTTAGATTTGTATGCCTAACTGATTATGTTATTCCCTGTAAGGTTCAAACAATGCTGTTTTCCCTCCCTTCTTTCCCTCTGCTGTAATAGGATTTTGTGCCTTTTAATTTACCCTTGTCTGCTTCCTCCTTTCCTTTTCTCTCAGTACATTTTCTTAGTTAGATCAGATTAATTCACTTACTTGGATCCATTTAATCCAGTTGATTAGATTTTTTTCATCATTACATCAAAGTCAATTTATACCCCTTTAACATGGTGTAATAACAATATAGTTCTCAAGAGTTACAAGTGTCATCTTCCCTTGTAGGGATGTAAACAGTTTGCTCTTATTAACAACATATTGTATCTTTCTGTCCCATTTACCTTTTTATGTCTCTCTTGAGTCTTGTATTTGAAGATCAAATTTTCTGTTGAGCTCTGGTCTTTTTATCAGGAAGGTATGGAAATCCCCTATTTCTTTGAATATCCATCTTCTCCCCTGAAAGATTATGCTCATTTTTACTGGGTAGTTGATCCTTGGTTGTAGTCCAAGCTCCTTTGCCTTACGGAATATCATATTCCACGCCCTATGGTCTTTTAATGTAGAAGCTGCAAGGTCCTGTGTAATCCTCACTGTGGTTCTATGATATTTAAATTGTTTCTTTCTGGCTGCTTGCAGTATTTTCTCTTTGACCTGATAATTTTGGAATTTGGCTACTATATTCCTTATTGTTTTCAATTTGGGATCTCTTTCAGGAGGTGATCAGTGGATTCTTTCTATGGCTGTTTTACGCTCTAGTTCTAGGACCTTAGGGCAGTTTTCCTTGATGATTTCCTGAAAGATACTGTCCAGGCTTTTTTTCATTGTGATTTTCAGGTAGACCAATAATTTTTAAAATGTCTCTCCTGGATCTATTTTCCAGGTCAGTTGTTTTACCAGTGACATATTTTACATCATCTATTTTTTCATTCTTTTGTTTTTGTTTGACTGATTCTTGCTCTCTCACAGAGTCACTAGCTTCCATTTGCTCAATTCTAACTTTTAACACATTGTTTTCTTCTATTAGATTTTGTACCCCATTTTAATGAATCAAAATTTCTATCTGAAGCAATTTTTAAAAACATGATTATTCTTCTATATGCTCATAAATCATGGAATATCAGTCTCCAAAGAATCAAATTTGTGAGTTGTTAAAAAAACAATGGAGAATCATAGGGAGGGCATGATTCAGCCAAAATATATAACCAATGCGACTTCTGCTTCTAGGAGCCAAGATGGCGGAGTAAGAGGTGAGTCTCTCTTACCCTCCCCTATTATCCCTTGAAAGCCCAGAAAATATCACCCCAGGAAAACCCCCCATTAACCCCCCCATTTAAAAACCCCCATTTAATCCCCATTTGGCCAATTTTATTTTTTAGGGACTTGTTTTTTTCAGTGTACCTTTTTTCCAGTTGGCCAATTGTATTTTTTAGGGACTTGTTTTCTATAGTTAATTCTTGTCCTTCCTTTTCCAAGCTATTGACTCTCTCTTGCATACCTCTCATTTCTTTTCCTATTTTTTCTTCTACCTCTTTCATTTGACTTTTAAAATTCTTCTTGAGCTCTTCTAAGAAGGCTTTTTGGGCTTCAGACTAGTTCATATTCCCTTTTGAGGTTCCAGATGTAGGTTTGTTGACAATGTTGTCCTCTTCAGAATTTCTGCCTTGATCTTCATTCTTCCCATAATAAGAATCCATCATACGTTTCTTTTTGCTCTTTTTGCTTAAAGTGTTTGCTTTATTTCCTGGCCTTTAAAGAGATTGGGCTGCCCTGCTGGGGAGCAGAGGGCAGTGATCCAAGCTTCCTGTGTCGGGAGCATAGGACCTGGTCAATGACTTTGTGTGCTGGGGCCTCCAATGTTGGCAGTTGGAGGCTGTAGGATTTTGGCAACTTCTTACCTGGTGTTGGACTGGAATCAGCAACACTGGAACTCTAGGGGTAGGATTGGGTAGTGTGGGTCCTGGAGATTTCCTGCTCACCCAGGCCTTTCCTTCCTTTTACTTTCTTTAGCTCCTTTCAGATGGATGTTGTAGGGTATTTATCCACAGGAGGCCCCTTGGAGAGCTGCTTCCCTTAGTTTTGCTGAGGCACTGGGAAAGCTGGTTGCTGTAGAATACCGAGGTACCTGGTGGTTTTCTGAGCTGGTTTCCACCAGTTCCCCTGCCCTCAATGAGGCACTGGGGGTCCAGGTGGTGGTGTTTGCCTGCTCCACTACCTGGGCTTCAGGATCTCTTCCTGGTATGCTGAGATGGGGCTTTCCACTAGCTTGCTGGGATGCCTCCTGTTCTGTACTGCTCCCCTTCCCCCAAAGGTAAGAGGTGCGTTTCCAGTTAATTCCTAAAACTACCTGGGCTACTGGACTGCTGCACCCCATCTTTCTTCTGGTTCAGCTGTTCCAGGGGTTTTCCTGGGGTGATATTTTCTGGGCTTTCAAGGGATAATAGGGGAGGGTAAGAGAGACTCACCTCTTACTCCGCCATCTTGGCTCCTAGAAGCAGAAGTCACATTGGTTATATATTTTGGCTGAATCATGCCCTCCCTATGATTCTCCATTGTTTTTTTAACAACTCACAAATTTGATTCTTTGGAGACTGATATTCCATGATTTATGAGCATATAGAAGAATAATCATGTTTTTAAAAATTGCTTCAGATAGAAATTTTGATTCATTAAAAGCACTACACAATGTTCCCAAGTGATCCAGCCTGCTCTCCTTTTCCTATTTAATTGTAGGCCCTGATCAGAACTTATTATTAATAATAAGAGAGACAGTACCAACACACTTGAGAACAAGAAATATGAAGAAAATATGAAGCAATAAAAGTAAACATGACTGAGAGAAGGTAAAAGTACCAAAAGAATAATGAAATACAAAGAACTTATTTTCTGGAAAGGAAGTAGATAAGTCTTAAGTCCCCAAATGTCAAATAAACCAACTTTTGTTCTATGGTCCCTACTATTTTATATATTAACTGCCTCATTTCCTTCCCTGCCAGACTCATTAAAATCATCATTGATATTCATCCTCATGATTGCTTACACAATGGTTTTTGGCTTCACCACTTTACTGAATATGTTTTCTCAAAAGTCAATAACAACACTCTAATCACAATTTCCAATGGATTTTTTCCTGTTCTCACCCATTTTTACCTTTTCTTAGCATTTGACAATATGAACCACTGTCCTTGTTTTGTATATTCTCTCTTTACTTGGCTCCGCTGGCACTGTACTTTCATGGTCTCCTCCTAAATCTCTGGTCAATCCTTCCCTGTTTCCTTATCTTCCTTAAATGTGAATATGCACCAAGATTCTATCTTTTGTCCTCTTCTTTCCACAATCTTTCCTTTGGTTTCAATAATTACGGCAGATGATTCCTAAGTCTACACTTCTACCTTTTGTCTTCTGGGCATAGTTCCAAATTGTTTTCTAGAATAGTTAGACCAATTCACAGCTCCACCAATAGCACACTACAGCATCTGTTTTAGACACCCTTCCAACATTTACTTCCCTGTTTTGTCCTCTTTGCCAGTGTGATAGGTATGAGGTAGAATCCCAGAGTTTCTCTGATTGTTCATGAACAAATATAATAGAGTAAAAATAGAACTCAAACAGGTAACTGGAGAAAAATCTTTGCCACAAGTTTCTCTGATAAAAGTTTCATTGTCAAGATATAAGAGAAACTGATTCAAATTTATAAGAATGATAGTCATTCTCCAATAGATAAATGTTCAAAGGAAATGAAAAGGCAACTTCCAAAGGAAGAAATCCAAGCTATCAAAAATCACAGGAAAAATGCTGTAAATCACTACTAATTAGAGAAATGCCCTTTGAGACCAAGGTGTCTGTCTCCATCTTTTTATCTTCCATACTTAGTACAATGCCTCACACAAAGTAGGTACTTACTACATTTTGTTTGAATTGAATTGATTTGAATGAAATCCAAGGACAACCAAGAAAACCTATGCTTTTTCAGGATGAGATGGAGTACTTATAGTTGAAGAAATTTCACATAGCTTAAATATGGTTAATGAGGCCAATTAATGCCAATTGACAAGAGTAGCACCACTATAATTATTAAATAAGGGTCTAAATTTCTGATAGTAATAAAATACTATTTTCATAAAACTTGTCAAGATATATTAAAAGAAGAAGCTGTTGTTTTCCTTAAGCATTGCACATTTCCCTGTGGCTATGAGAACTAGCATAGTAACAAGGCATCTCAGTGGCATGAGGCCCAAGATATCCAGATTTCCCTTCCTTTAAATATGTTTGCATTTTCATAGAATAAATCAAATGGGAAATATTCTCCCTCCCCATGAGAATAGGATGGGGGAGACAGATGTAGGAAAACATGCATCATAATAAGTAATTATCTTTTCCTTTGTTTAATAAACATAATTTTTTTCTTCATTGGGTTAATCTAAAGTACAGTAAACCTGTATAAATTTACTGAGTACATGGAATGTTTAAGCATAGCTTGGAAAGCAGAAAAAGTATGTCTGTTTGCCTTGGTAGGATAGCGATGAAAAAACAAAATGTATAAAAATATTTCTGAGCCTAATTAGCAATTGCAACAATTTAGACACAATTTAGGAGGCAAGATGTGGAAATGGATATAAAGTCTATTACATAATGACATCTGAATGACTATCACACATGGAAAAAACCCCAACACTTTTCTCCCCAGCTTAGCAGAGAATGGAAAAAAATGCAATGATGATAATTAATTTTGATTGCTGCAAATTAGATAAATTGAAGAAAGGAAAATAAATTTAAAATATTTAGTACTTTAAAATGCCTGAATGAATGTCACAATCAAATGACTCCATCTTACTTACAATGTAACAGTAGTACCTTACGTGTAGTTAGTGCAGCATTTTTTATAGATATAATCTCATTTTATTTTCACAATCACCCTCTGGGATAGGTAGTAAGGTATTCTTATCCTCATTTTAAATATAAGAAAACTAAAGAGCAAAAAAGTTAAATTCTTGGCCTGCAGTCACATGGCTCATGAATGGTGGAGCGATGATTAGATCCTTAGACCTCATGATCTATGAATTTTCCCTCCTTTCCACCTTCCTCCCCTTCATCTCTTAATTCCTGATGCTCTCCTCTTTTACTTTATGGGATGTTTCTCTCTCCTGGTACCTCTCTGATTGTTCTTTGTTAGTCTTCTTTCCTGTTTTCTCCTCCTGCCCATTTGTGGGTATCCCTTGAGGCTCTCTGACTTTGCCCAATCTACTTGTCTTTATATACCCTTTTCCTTGATTATATTAATTTTCTTCCATAGGTTCAATGCTCACTTCTGTGCAAGTAGCCCCTAAAATATCAATTCCCAACCAGTCTCCAGGGCTCTAATCTCTCATTTCCAAACTCAACAGGTCTAACACTAAGCTCATCATAATGAGCTAAATCCATCCCTCTTTCCAATGTTACTATTTCTTTTTCGGGCCCTACCTTCTTGTAGTCACTTAAGTTTAAAGCCTCAAAATCATTTAAAAACATTGTTTTCTCCTTTCCCATTACAGTTCATAAAGTATAAAGTTTGTCAATCACATGTATATCTGTGAAAGGCAGTACAAAAGGACAATGGGTTGGGCACAGAACTAAACAGTAGAAAGAGAGCAGACTGGGTTTCTTTAAGAAAATTACAGAGCTCCTTTAATGACCCAAAGCTTTCCCCAAAATAAAAGCTCTTCTTGGGGGCAGTTAGGTGGTGCAGTGGATAGAGTACTGGTCCTGGCATCAGGAGGACCTGAGTTCAAATCCAGCCTCAGACACATGATACTTACTAGCTGTGTGACCTTAGGCAAGTCACTTAACCCCGATTGCCCTCCCCAAAAAAAAAGAAAAGAAAAGCTCTTCTTTTAATTCTAACATTATTGTATGCCTGGGAGTCATGAAGCATAATAGCCTCCAAAGAACTGAAAATGAATATCATACAGAGAGCAATGGAGAGTTACATAGTGGGTGTGCATAAGTTGCCATCATGTAACTAATGAAGAACTCTGAAGAATAATAGGAGCAAAAGATACCATCAGGAACTGTATGATAGGAAATGAAGATTGGCAGGTAACATAGTAAGAGTGAGACATAGCAGATGACAGCCGAAGTGTTCCACTTGTATCTTCATGATATCAAAAGAAAGCAAAGAAGGCCTTACCCTTTTGTGAAGACCCCTAATGGGAAAACTCATGAAAAGATTTAGACAGCTTGTCACACAGGATATGTAGGCCCTGACAGTGAAAATCCAGATCAATAATATCACAAATGCATTTCAGTATAAAGGAATCAATTGTAGGTGCAGGATGGGGAAAATGAGACCAGAAAGTCTGAGGGTGGGGGGAAGATTTGAGAGTTTTAAAAGACTACGATTTTAATCAGTCAATCAATAAACATTTATCAAGTATCTATTCTGTGCCAGTTGCTGTGCTAAGTGCTGGGAATAGAAAGAAATATAAAATACAGTCCCTGCTTTAAGGGAGCTCACAGACTAACAGGGGAGACGATATTCAAACATCTATATGCAAACTAGAAATAAGTTTATTTATTATGTTGGTTATGTTGGAGATAATCAACAGACATAAAGCACTAGAATTAAGAGGGATCAGGAAAGGCCTCTTGCAGATGGTGTGATTTTGGCTGAGACTTGAAGGATGCCTGAGAAGCTAGGAGGCATAGATTAAGAGGGAGAATATTTCAGTCATGGAGTACAGCCAGTGAAATTGCCTAAAGCTGAGAGATGGAGTATGTTGTGGGAAGAATAGCAAGGAGTACAATGTCACTTGATCACAGGGTATGTGGTTGGGGGTGAGGAGGACAGTAAGGTGCAAGAAGACTAGAAAGGTAAGGAGGACAGATTGTGAAGGACTCCCAACGTTAAAAAGATTTTATACTTCATCGTGGAGGTGATAGGGGGCCACTGGAATTTATTGAGTGGGGAGTGGGGCAGGGAGGGGAGGGTGACTTGGTCACATCTACAACTTTAGGAAGAACATTTTGGCAGCTGATTGGAAGGTGGACTGGAGTGGACAATAGCCAAGGTTTGGGATGATGAAAGCCTGCACTAAGGTGGTAGCAGTGTCAGAGGAGAGAAAAGGGCATGGTTGACAAATGTTACTAAGGTAAAAATCAACAGATCTTGGCAAAAGAATTAATATTTGGGATGAGAGAGAATGAGGAATTAAGGATGACACCTAGGTTGTAAGCCTGGGTGACTGGGAAGATGGTAGTACTTTGACAATAATAGGGAAGTTAGGAAGAAGGAAAAGTTTGGGGTGAAGATAATGAATTCAATTTTGAGCATGTCGATTTTAAGATATCGATAGGACATCCAGTTTGAGATATCTAATATGCAGTTGGAGATTTGAGTGGGGAGGTCAGGAGAGAAGTTAGAGTTGGATAAATAGATTTGAGAATCATCAATATAGAGATGTTACTGAATCCATGAGAATTTATGAGATCACCAAGTGAAATATCCATCAATACAATATTCCATATGAAACAGTTAATTCAACATTAAGCTGAATTAAGGAACTGTGATTTCATTGGGTCTGACAACTCTAGATATGGAGACAATGGAACTATCTTCATATTCATAGCTGGCAGAGATCCTTTTGTTATTGTTCAGTGATTTTTCAGTTGTGTCTGACTTTTCATGACCCCATGTGGAGTTTTCTTGCAAAGATACTGGAATGGTTTGCCATTTCCTTCTCCAGCTCATTTTACAGATGAAAAAACTGAGGCAAACAGGGTTAAGTGACTTGTCCAGGGCCAAACAGGTAGTAAGGGTCTGAGGGCAGATTTGAACTCAGAGAGATGAGTCTTCCTAACGCCAGGTCAGTCACTCTGTATGCCTTCTAACTGCCCTAAGCAGCTAAACCTCACACTAAGCCAGTGATGTCAATCTCAAATACAAACCAAGAGCCAATAAGCGGTACATAAGGATCCCTGTGGGCCACATATTGACTTAGAAAAAACATATTAATGTTATCTAAGTTGTGTTGTGCTTCTATTTATTTTTAAAATGGCCTAGTTGCAAGTCAGTGTGTTTGACACCTTTGATTAAAGGGGAAATTAAGGCACAGAGAGGTTGAAGGTCTTGCCTAAAGTCACACAGTAAGGCTGAGATGGAAACAGTTCTAGAACCTGCATGTCGTGGAAGCCCAGTCATCTTTCCACTACACCATGGCTGCTTCTTGGTAATGATGATTTTTCTTCCTTGTTCTTCTCAAAAGTCCTGGAAGAACAACTGAATCAAAAGGAACATTATATGCAGAAATAATTTCACAACTTGCTGTTAAGCTCAACTGCTGTGACTTTCCTCATTCTGGCAACATATTCTTCTCACTGTCTTTTATACCTAATACTGTCATTATCCTTTAATAAGGGAATTTATAATACATTTTAAGAGGCCAATAAAAAGCTAGTCCCCATGAGAGAATTCATGCATTTCCCATTTTGAGTTAATTTACTGAGAGTAACCTACTATTTACCACAATATTAATGATGGCCATTTCATTCATCTTCAGGTTTGTAATTCATGCATCATAACTAACTATTATAAAGTATTTCATGATGACAAATCATCATAATTGCCAGGATTTCTTTTGTTTATTAGATACCATTTAAGGCATGCTATGGTGGAATAAGGATTACATTTTCCAACATCAGTCTATTAAGGTCTTATTAAGCTCCAACTCTATTTCAGGCATCATATCAGGCATTGCAGATACAAAGACAAAAGTGAAGCATTCCCAATATTCCTTGCCCTCAGAGAGCTTACAGTCTATGGATGGATAAGGCAAAACATGCATGTATAGGTATATGTAAAACATTCAAAATAGAAATAAGGTCATCTGTGGGGAAGGGACCAACAGCTATGGGGATCAAGAACTTTCATGTAGAAGGTAGCACTTGAGTTGAGCTTTGCAGGAAACTAAGGCTTCTAAGAGAAAAAGGAGGGAGTGAATTCCAGGCATATGGAAAAACTAGAGCAAAGGCATAGAGGCAAGAGTTGGAGTCCCATGTATAAGAAATGGTAAGAAGGCCAGTTTGGCTATATTGTAGGCTATGTGAAAGTGAATAATATGCATTAAAACTTGTAAGGTAGAGTGGAGCCAGGTTGTGAAAGACTTTAAATGCCAAACTAAGGGGATATATTTGATCCTAAAAATGATAGGGAGCCAATAAACTCCTAGTAGTAACGAGTTTATTAAGTAGAGGAGTGACGTGGTTGGACCTTTGAGCTTTAGGACAATCACTTTGGCAGCAATGCAGAAAATAGATTGGAACAGGATGAAACCTGAGGCAGAGAAATTAATTAGGAAGCTGTCACAATAGACCAGGTTATAAAAGATAAGGGCCTCAACTAGGGTTATGTTTGGGTAGAAGGGAATAATTGCAAGAAATATTATCAAGGCAGAAATAACAAGATTTGGCAACTGGTTGCACAGATGGGATGAATGAGAGCAAAGTACTGAAGAGCATGTGGGTCGTGAACCTGGATGACTGGAAGACTGGTGATGCTCTGAACAGAAAAGGCTTAGAGAGGAGGGAGATATAATTTCATTTTCTACATGCAAAAGGATGTGGGGCCCCTGACACAAAAGGGCATGGAAGGGAATAGATAATGAGTTCAGTTTGAGATCTGAGTGTAAGATGTCTACAGAACCTCTGATTCAAAATGTCTTATGCCTCAGGAAAGAGATTGTTGCATATGGAGATGTTAGCTATCTACATAGAGATGATATTTAAACCCTTGAGAGCTGATGAGGTCACAAAGGAAGAGACTTTGCAGTAGAAGAAAAGAGGGTCTAAGAGCCTTCAGGTATGTCACAGTTAGGGGGCCTGATATACACTTAGTCAATGGACATTTATTAAAATATCTTCTATGTACCAGGCATGGTGCTAAGGCAGAGGAACAAAGAAAAGAAAACAACAATCTCTATTCTCAAAGAATTTATGGACAAATGGGGGAGACAACATGCAAACAACTATGTACAAACAAGATATATACAGGATAAAGTGGAGCTAATCCACAGAAGAAAAGTACCAGAATTAAGGGGGATTGGGAAAAATTGAGAAGGAGCTGTCAGGCAGGTAGGAAAAGCACCTAGAGAGTAGCCTCATCAAGAGAATAGTCTCGCAAAAGCCAGATAGGAGAGACTATGGTCAGCAGAAGAGGCAGTTAACAGTATCAAATCCCATAGACAAATCAAGAAGGATGAGGATTGAGAAAAGGACAAGAAACTTGATGAATAAGAGATCAGAGGTAACTTTGGAGATAGTAGTTCATTTTTATCCATCTTGGTATCAGTGATGTGAAAAATGGGGAAGATTTAACTGCCTTTGTCTTAGCTTTTAAGTTTTATCCCTTTTAGTCATGCATTGGCATTTAAAGAAGAAATAATCAGTTGGTATTTTTTCCTTTTTTTTTTTTTTAATAGAATCACCTGAGAGCCAAGGCAAGAACAAATATAGACAGTCTGGTATTTAGGCACTTGCAGAATGATCATGCTTTTACTGCCAAATAGAATCATAGAGTTGTAAGAGACTTCAATGGCCATCTAGACCAGAGGTTCCTAAATTTATTTGGCCTACCACCCCTTTTCAAAAAAAATTATTCAGTGCCCCTCAGAATCTACTTTCTTTAACTTTTTTTAATTTGTCATTTCAAAAATATAAAAAAATATATATTTTTAAAAATGATGTATCTTAAATTTAATAATTTATTGTAAATTTGTGTTTTTTTCCCCATATTGAAAAACATTTAATTAATTTATTTATTTTTGGTTTTCAACATTCACTTCCATTAAATTTTGAGTTCCAAATTTTCTCCTAATTTCTCCCCTCCTCCCACCCCCAAGGCAGTGTGCAATTTGATATAAGTGCTGCATGTACATTCATATTAAACCTATTTTCACATTAGTCATGTTGTAAAGAAGAATTAGAACCAATTAGAAACCATGAGAAAGAAGAAACAAAAAAAAAAAGAGAGAGAGAAAGAGCAAAGAATGTGCTTCGATCTGCATTCAGACTCCATAATTCTTTTTCTGGATATAGACAGCCTTTTCAATCATGAGCCTTTTGGAGTTGTCTTAGATCCTTACATTGCTAAAAGGAGATAAGTCTATCAAAGTTAGTCATCACACAATGTGGCTGTTACTGCATACAATGTTCTCCTGGTTCTGCTCACTTCACTCAGCATCAGTTCATATAAGTCTTTCCATGTTTTTCTGAAGTTTGCCTGTTCATTCATCATTTCTTAAAACATAATAATATTCCATATGCAATAATACATATTCCATATACAATAATTCCATATACAATAATAATATTCCTTACATTCATATACCACAGTATATGTGGCACATATGCCACTACAAAAAGAGCTGCTATAAATATTTTTGTACATGTGGGTCCTTTTCCCATTTGTGTGATCTCTTTGGGATACAAAGTTAGAATTGCTGGATCAAGGGTATGCACATTTTTATAGCCCTTTGGGCATGGTCCCAAATTGCTCTCCAGAGTGGTTGGATCCATTCACAACTCCACCAACAATGCACTAGTGTTCCAATTTTCCCACATCTTCTCAACATTTATCATTTTCCTGTTTTGTCATGTTAGCCAAATATGTGTTGTAGTACCTCAGAATCATTTTGGTTTGCATTTGTCTAGTCAATAGTGATGTAGGGCATTTTTTCATATGACTATAGATAGCTTTAATTTCTTCATATGAAAACTGCCTGTTCATATCCTTTGACTATTTATCAATTGGGGAATGACTTGTATTCTTATAAATTTGACTCAGTTCTCTATATATTTTAGAAATGAGACCTTTACTAGAGACAGGTTGTAAAAATTCTTTCCCAGTTTTTCTGCTTCCCTTTTAATCTTGGTTGCATTAGCTTTATGCAAAAACTTTTCAATTTGATGTAATCAAAATTATCCATTTTGCATTTCATATTGTTCTCTATTTCTTGTTTGGTCATAAATTCTTCTGTTCTCCATACATCTGACAGGTAAACTATTCTTTGCTCTTCTAGTTTGCTTATGGTATCAGTCTTTATATCTAAATCGTGTACCCATTTTGACTTTATTTTGGTATGTGGTGTAAGATATTACAATAGTAGGGACCTAGTTGTACTTGTCAACATGTAACCACTATTCCATTTAGGTTAATCTGTACAAGCTCATTTCCACTTTTATGCCTTTGCTGTTTTTCTTGCCTAGAATACCTGTCTCCCTCCACCCCACCTGTAGAGAGCCTACCCATCTCCATTCTTCCCTCCTTCATGAAATGCTCCCTGATGACTTTGACACTCTGATCTCTTTTCTTTTTAATGTCTTACTTGTGGAAATTTTGATTATATTCTGCCTCAGTTAAATAAGTTAACATATGTAAAGTGCTTTGCCAGCCTTAATGTTGGTAAAATTATGTGCTATAAATACAAGTTATTAAATGTTGTTTACAGTGTCAGATATGATCCACTGCATTGGGCATTTTTGATAAATTGTTTTTCTTTGTTACATGGTAGAGTTCAATCAGTAGGGGCTTAACTTTCCAGAAACAACTGTAATGTATCTGTAAAAATCATCAGTGAAGGAATAGAAAATTTTATATCATTCTTGAATTATTTCATGTCCATTCCTTTCAACTGCCCCCTTTAGGGCAGGAACAGCATCTTTTTCTGTCCTTGTATTCTTTATCATGCTAAGCACTATGGGATATTGTGTAGGGCTGGGAGAGAGACTCATATGCTGGCATACCAGGACTACATGATGATCAGAACTGAGAGAGAAGTTTTGTGTGTTTTCATTTCAAAAGTTTGTGTATGATACAGCTTTGAATACTGTTTGTCCCAACAGGAGACAGCTTTGTCTTTAGTCACAAAGTTCAGCATTCTTCATTTCTCCTGGGCTTACTAAAGCATAATCCCTGCCATGAAAAGTAATATTTCAGTGAGACATTTAATTAGAGTGGCGAGTTCTCCAGACCAGAGTATTAGGCCAGGCAAAGTCAGGTGTATTGATTTTGGGGCAATTTGTATAGTCTTTCTGTAACTCTGGAGTCTGTGCATTATAGGTACTCCAGCTTGGGAAAAACAGCATATGTTTGGAAAGCATTTCAAATGTATTTTCTGCTGCCATGAGCCTAAGATATGTATGTACTTGTATGTACCAAATTAACCAGAAATGGAGTGTGGGTTGTGTGTAAAAAGATTATATAGAAAATTTGCCAACTGATGAACAAAAGAGATACCTTTGTATACCTGAGAATTTTTTTTAAAAGAGAGAAAGAAAAATGCCTGATCCTTCTTCATTTACAGACTGCTTCACTCCTCTAAAGCTGGGGTATCACACACACTCAAAAAGAAAAGGGGACCCCTAAAGGGTACATAAGGATCCTGGACGGCCACATGTTGATTTAGTTTTAAAATGTAAGATTATCTTTCATTTATTGTATTTTTCTTTATTGTGTTAAATATTTTCCAATTACATTACAATTTACAATTACATTTTTACATTAATTGTAAATTTTACAATTTGCAATTATATGAGGTTCAGGCCTGGTAGAGGAAGAAGGGTGTTGTGGACCGAATGTGGCAGAGAGGTGGACTGTTTTAAATCTCTGCTCTAAAGAATAGACCCTGATGATGATGATGATGATGATGATACCTAGCATTTATATAGCAATTTAAGGTTTATGAATTGCTTTATATATGTTCTCACATTTGAGCCTCATGACAATCTTATTGTATACTTTGTCAGATATTGTCCATTGTATTTGATATTTTGGTTAAATTTTCTTTGTTACACAGTAGAATTCAATTAGTGGTACTATAATTATACCCATTTTATGGATGAGGAAAGGCTGAAAGAGATTAAATGATTTCCCCAGGTTCACACAGCTATTAAGTATCAGAGGTAAAAGTAGGACTCAGGTCTTCCTAATTCCAAATCTGGCACTCTGTCCACTATGCACCTTGCTGCTGTTAAAAGAAAGAAACAACAAATTGTACCTGTTCTTAGTAAAATAAAGAGGCACATTTTTTCCCATTGTTTTCCTAACTTCCTGGAAGATAACTAGACCATCTAAGATACAATTATAGAAGTTGTAAGGATATTCCTCCCTTGTAAAGCTTTCCTCAAATTACCATGGCATTTTACATACCTGCACAGAATTACACACCTTTCCCTGAATTCATATTCAAATGAAGGCCAAGAGCTGCTATTCTTCCTGCTCTGGAACCTGACATGCTCCCTCTTTGGCCACATTTCACATCTCATAAAGCTGTCTACTATGAGATCTTACCCTCCCCCCTGGGCGTGTAAGACCCCTCCCCATTCTCTACTTTCTCTTTATCGCTTTCCTGGAAAGAGCTTCTCAAGTGATTCCCTGATGGACCCTCTAAACACTTCCATTCCTGGTCACTGCTCTCATGTATGTTTACTCTTCCTATTAGGATAAAAGCAGTAAGAGAGCAGGAAATGTGTCGTTTTATATTGGTATCTCCAGCACTTAGCACATAGCCTATAAAGTGAGTACTTAATAAATGTTCATTCATTCACTCATTTATACATGCATTGTGCTCTCCTCTGCTATAGCCCAACCTATTGCCATCTCCTTGCTGATGATGTCCAGGAAGATGTAATAGTCTGTTTCCACCTTACATTCTCACACATACTCTGTGATCCAGTGAAACTAGCCTCCTTGCTGTCTTCCATGCAACACTCCATCTCCCCACTCTAGTCATTTTCACTGACTCTCCCTCATAGCCAAAATGCTTTCTTTTCTCATCTCTGCCTCCTGGTTTCCTGGCTTCCTTCAAGTTTCAACTAAAATCTCACTTAATGCAGGAAACCTGTCCTAAACACACACACATAATACATACATGCACATGTGTGTACATATCCATACATACATGTGTTTATATAGATATATAGATATTTACATAATTGTTTGCCTGTTGTCTCCCTCTTTAGATTGTGAGCTCCTAAAGAATGGGGACAGTCTTTTTACCTTTTTTTTTTTTGCATCCCCAGAGCTTAGCAGAGTGCCTGCCACAGAGTAGGTGCTTAATAAATGTTTACTGACTGACTCTTCAATCCTTCCCCAGAATTACCCCAGATAAAACATATTCATTTCAGGCTAACAATCACTCATACTTTAATGTGAATAAATGGAAATATAGACTGTTTCAAAAGGACCTTAGAGATCACAGAGTCCAGCCTCCTATCTGATGAAGGAATCCTCTATGCAATATATCTGGCAAATTGTATTTCAGTCTTTGCCTTAACACATTTGGTAATGCTCAACACTTGTCAAATCAGTCTGTTTCACTTTTGGACAGCTCTAATGGTTGGAAAGTCTTTTCTTCATATTGACCTGAAATCTGCCACCCTGTAACTTCCACCCATTGATCTTAACTCTGAAACTTTCACATGACAGCTCTTGTGTCCCTTGCCTCTTAATGATGATATCAACTGTATTATATAAGAGTTTTGAAGAGAAGAATCTGGAAATAAGGATAATTTTAGAGTATGAGGGAGGTCTATGGGGGTTTTGTCTACACTAGTCTCCAAACTTCTTGATCAACACGTCCCTATGTATTAGTAAAAAGTTTTGGGGCATGTTCTCCAAATATGTGTGTAATTTCTTATTTATAAGTTACATATATGAATGACCACACTAATAATTATGTGCATTGCAAAATGGATAAAACATGGAAATTAAAAGGGATGAGATAAAAATAAAATAATATTTGATTCTAGACCTCATAGGAAGCCACTGGAGTTAACTGAGTAAGTGAGTTATACAGTTTTTTAGGAGTAAAATCTATTAGGCTCCCTGCCACATAGCCTAGACTATTTTTTTTTTCATAAAAGGTATTGAATGTATCCTTGTTATTAAATTGGCCCAGGGGACTAAGACTTGAACTATTGACACCATTTTCTGGGGGCCTAAGTACAAAAGCCAGGACAAAGGAGTCACGAGCTCTAATATTGATATTGGTGTGTCACATGGCAAATCCAGAGCCAACCAAGCTGCACCAGCTGAATCCTTACTGTATTATTGATGAATATGCTTTTGATGCTATGCCTAAGTAAACTTCCTTTTGCTAACTGTTCTACCATCTATGCATGTCTCAATTAATTCCAAATCTGAGTCATATCTGCCCTACGATATGTGGCATAAGTTGACAAGATTGATGAGAATGAGTGCCTGGTTTTCATGGCTGAAATAAGGGAAGGTCAATGCAAAGGAAAGGCTCCATCCATACCTGACCTGATCCCAGGCCTGGCACCCTGCATCTATTACAGGTAAGCCCTCTCAATAGAACATAAAGGGGGATTTCTTTACTGATCTGAAAAGATTAGCCTTTGGGTAAAAAAGCAAAGCAAGCAACATGAAGGATAAAGATGGTGCCTAGGTCAGTATTCCTTGCTTATTGTCTATTATTAAAGATATAGATTATTATTGCTATTATTATAGATAAATTAAAATTAAAAAAAAAACCCAACTGTTCTTGCCCATTCAGCAACTACAGGCAGACCTCCTGTCTTTTTTTTTTAAGGACTGTGCTCTAAAGAAAGAGAGACAGCTGATGGACTTAGTTAAAACACAAGTAAAAGGGCCAGAGGATAGGGACTGGCAGGTGGTGGGAAGCATAGTCTCAGATGCAGAGGTCAGGTTGGAAAATGTGTTGAATCCCACTGACGTCAAAGTTATGAAGGAAGATAAAGGGAGTAGAATTGAGGACAAGAACTGAAAATTTGCCTGGCCCTATTATTACCTCTATAGGGGGCTCAGAAGGTAGGCAGGATTTCACTACCAAAGAATATAGGAGGCTGAAGGAGAAATTTAAACAAAAACTTGGTAAGTCTCTGGAATGGTATGTGCTGAGGGTATGGGTCAGTGGAGCCAATTTGGAGCCCCACCGTAGCAGAGTTTCATGAGCTTGGTAAGTAACAAAAGACTCACCTTTGTAAAGCCCATTAAGTCAGTTGGAGTTCCTTGATGGGGTCCATCCTTTGACCTTTTTTTAGGAATAAGATGAGGAATTGTGCCATGCTAGCCCCCTATAAATGAGTTGTAGTGGCAACCAATTCTAAGTTAGGGGTCTGTAAAGGAGAGGGTAAAATAGAAGTCTGTGGTAGAATGGATATGTGCTGTTCCCTCCTGGCCCCTCACCCTAACCCAGGGACCTTCTATTGGGTTACACTGGAGACAATTAGATTCCCCCTCTTAGGTAGAATCTCATCTTGCTTCCAAAATGCCATAGGAGGATAGACTGATTTTTAAAAATCAAGTGGGATATTAATTTAGATGCAGGGTAAATATGGCTTCTCATGCAAATTAAGGATCTGTATATGGCAGAACTAGATTAGACTAGATAGATAGACTGTAAAGATATCCTTTCCCAAAGGGAGCTTTGGGTATTGCTCATGGAACATGGAATCGATAAGGAAGCAATTAATTGCCAGCCTATTAGGGATACTATTAAAAACTATGCCATGAAATCTAGTCCTGGGGCAATAACTGTCTTTCAAGCCTCACACAAACCTAAAGGGTCACTTAAAGCCCCAGCCCCACTTAAATGTAAGAGGTGCAAGATACTAGTAGTCAGGTTATTTTCATACTTAAGGGATCTCCAGTAGGTCCATTGGGACATACAAATTTCCAAAGGAGTTTTGGAGGCCCAACTCCTCTTGGGAATTGGTACCTGTATAGATGCTTAAAGCAATGTTCATATATAGAAAACCTTGGAGTTGTCTAAGACATTCTGTATAGTTAACACCAAAGAGTACCAAATTTAAGGAGGAATGAATGAAAGTAATTTCCTCCCTAGTGATGGAAATAAGAGACCAAAGTTTAAGTGTGCCACACCCAACTTCCTTACAATAATTTCTGTCACTGGTAATGAACACAGATCGTACCTAATGATTTAAAGTCAAATATAAGGGGCTGAAAAAAGTTGTCCCAATGATTGTTGAGGCCATGCCTGACCTTGTCAATGTAGTGGACCAGGTAGCCCAAGCCCTGAGTCAGAGTTATTGTCTTGGGCTTGTGGACCTCATTAATGCCTTTTTTCACTGTTCTTATGGCTGACAAAAGTCAAGAGCTATTTGTTTTCACCTGAGAGGGTATCCAGTATACCTTCACCCTCCTTCCCTAAGGCTACCTGAACTCTTCCTTATACTTCCAAAGCCAGGTGGCCAGAAACCTGAAAGAGGTCTCACTTCCTGAAAGCACTTTCAGGACACTTTCGCTGTCCTGAAAGACATCCTGAAAGATGTCTACCACCACACTGATGACATTATTTTGGCTAGGCCAGAAGAGGCCACAGTGGCAAGATTCCTAAATCATATGGTGGTCTATATGAGGAACAAGAAGAGTGGGGAAATCAATCTTAAGAAAATCCAAGTTCCAACCTATTCATTCAAGTTCAATTCATTTCAGTAAACATTTATTAAGTGTTTATTATGTTCCAGGGACTGTGCTGAGTACTGGGGATATGAAGAAGAAAAAGAGAGACAGTCCCTGCCCTCAAGGAGCTTGCAATCTAATGAGAAAAAAACAATATACAACAGGAAACTACAAAGAGAAGACAGAAGGGATGCCTTGTGGAGAGTGAGGCATGATGTTCCATGAAAGAGTTGAAGCAAAGCAGAATTGTTGATGGGAAAATGGAATTCCCTGGAAGGTTCTGAAGCCCTCTATAAAGGAAGGCTTTGGGAAGACTTTAGCGATCTACCCTCCAGCCCTCCAAACAGAGGAGAAAGGCAATTGAGGGTAAGTTGAGGTAGTTTAAATGTTGAGCATAAAAACAAGTCAACCAGCATGGTGATGATGTTTTGGGGATGGATGAAGGGAACCCAGATGATCATAAACATAGCCCAGAACAAGCTATCAGCACATATTTCTTCACATTCTAAAAAGGAACACCAGAGTCATATTGAATTCTGGGTTTAGAGAATCCACATCCCTGCCTGAGTATCCTGTTCGCCCCCACTTATGAAGTCACCCACAATCTGACTTTTTCAAGTAGGACCTAGAACAGGCAATAGCTCTCGAAGACCTAAAGTGAGTCATCCAACACAATGTTCCCCTGAGCCCTTATGACCCTAGAGGGGTTCATATTTTTAATTTAATTTTTGTTTTAATTTTTAGGCAATTGGTGTTAAGTGACTTGCCCAGGGTCACACAGCTGGTAAGTGTCAAGTGTTTGGTCTAAGGCCGAATTTGAACTTAGGTCCTCTTGACTCCAGGGCTAGTGCTGTATCCACTGCACCACCTAGCCGCCTCAGTTTTTAATTTAATTTTTTATTAAGGTTCATATTTTTAGAAGTCTCTGGCCATAATAAGCAGACTGAATGGAATCTTTAGCAGGCATTTGACTGATTAAAAGACCATCAAACTTCTAAAGCCACAAGCTCCCCAAAGCATCCATTCTCTATCTCACATTTGAAAAGAAGTTTCTTATTCGTTACTGGACCCCAGTTGCTACTGAACAGATGATACAAAGTCATGCCATCCATTATCTTTCATCCAGAGTTGCTTATGAGTTGTGTGATGTGAGATTGTTCATCTAATAAGTTGACTAGAGCACAGAAAATCTCCATTGTTAAACATAAATTCAAGATCTCACCTGTCCAGCTTTCTTGGATGCTAGTGCCTTTCATGAACAGACTGCAACTCCGTCAGAGGCTAAGGTTTGCAATTTTCCAATCTTCCAATATCATGTAGGATATCCTACCTTATCTATTAATCCAGTGGTTGCCCCTGCTCCTGCAAGGACCTACCTCTTGAACAGCACTATTTTGCCTAGTTTGTCAATGACTTCAATTACTATGATAGGCAGAAGCAACTAAACTTTGACAGTCATTGATCTGGTAATGGAAACTACTTTGAGGGGTAGGAATCCTGTTCTCCCAGTGGTATGAGCTACAAGCCATGATCTGTGTGTGAGAGAGCCTTGAGGAATGAATCATATAAGATCTTCATCTACACTGGTGTCTGGAGAAAACAGGACTGGACTTTCAACTCTTCAAAGAAAACAATGGTCGATCTTCTCCAGCCCTTATCCCATCTTTAGTTCAGAGTTGCTCAGGTCTTGAAGTCCCTGCCTCCTCAGAAATCTCTATGCCCACTAGAAATAGCTCAGATCTACATGATTGGCAGTTTTTCTTTTTCCCCACAGCATTTTAAACGATGTGACCTCAATGGCAAAACTTATCTGTACTTAGAACTGTGCCCAACATATTAAGGCCATATGGTAATTGTCTGAGGCTAGATTTGAACTCAGGTCCAGTGCTCTATCCGCTGTGTCGCCTAGCTACCATGAATGCAGGTACATTATTAACTTTTTTTTCCTTCAGCACATTTTTATATATGCAAAAATTGTTGAATGGAAAACTAAAATTGGGATTGGCATTGCCTATAGGGTCATAGAGTAATGTAGAGCTGGAAGGAAATATCCAAAGTAATATAGTCCAATCCTTTCATTTTACAACAGAGGAAACTGAGGTCAAAAGCTAAGATATTTGACTGCTAACAGAACTAGAATGTTAACCCTTTTTCCTGTATCATGTTACCTATTTATAGCTCTGATCGTGTCACTATCCTGATCAAAGACCCTTTAATGGTTCACCATTGCAGGACAAAGTTTGAATTCCTAAGCCTGACATTTAAGGTATTCACTTTGTGCTTCCAATGGATATTTTTGCCTTATTTTGCAAAATAACAGTATTCTAAGAGTAGGCATTTTGTTCTAGGAATGCCTATGATCTTCCATTTGAGCCAAAATGGAATGCTGCATTCACCATTTCCCAAATATACCCTTGTTTTCCCTGTTTCTTAGCTCTTGGTGATCTTTACTACATCAATTTCCTGAGAAGCAAGGTTGTAAAATGGATAGAGACCTGGCCTCATAGACCACAAGACCTGGATACAAGTCTCATATCTGATTCCTATTAAATGTGTGATCCTAAGCAAGTCACTTAACTCTCTCATGGTTCTAGAAAATTTTCTTGGACTATATGTTCCAGCGAAGATGATGCCCTGTATTGCTGAATGGAATTTTCTTGGTCAGTATTTCTCTATATCAATACCTAAGCCAATTCTTATTCCAATTTTATTCCTCTATTCTCCAACTGTTGGATGTAAAGATTGTTTTCAATTCTTTTCTATAGAGCAGCTATGGATGTTTTTTGTACATGTAGGATCCTTTTCCTTTTTATTACAATTTTAGGATAGAACCTAGTAGCCACTTGAGGTTGGTGAGTTGGTGCTTACCAGAAACAGAAAGAAGTCACATGTCTCTCAATTTCTATTAAAATCATAACTGGAAAAAATGCTCTAAATCGCTCGCAATTACAGAAATGCAAGTTAAAGCAATTCTGGGATACCACCTCACACCCATCAGATTCACTAAGATGACAAGTAAAGGGAAATGACAAATGCTGGAGGGGATGTGGGAAAATAGCTGTATAGAAGGGAGTTGTTGTTATTTTTAACTGTTATTAGGATCATAGATTTAGAGCTGAAAGGGACCTTAGAGTTCATCCCATCTGATCCCCTTATTTTACCAGTGAGGAAACTAAGGCCCCCAAAAGTTAAGTGACTTGCCCAAGATGACATATGCAGTAAAGTGAATAAAATCAGTGCATAACTCATCCACCTCAAAGACTTGCAGTGGGGAATAATGACTTTATGATTATGTCTGTTGGGGGTGGTAAGTTATGCAGGCAAACCGGAAAGCTCTTTCCTAACAAAGGACAATTGCATTCTGGTTTGCAAAGTATTGCTCTTGGGGGAATTGTCAGAATCAGTAGTCATTCTGAGATAAGACCTGAGGGTAATGGCGAGAAATTCAATTTAATCCAACAAACATTTATTAAGTGTTATTATGTGTAGACTATGGTGCTTATGTGCTAGGGTAGATACAAAGATTTTTAAAATGATCATAAACTTGATGACCATAATAAAAAACAAATAACTAATAAACATATTAAATGAATAAAATCTTACATAAAACCCTTGATATTTAACAAAGTAGAAACAAATAAATAAGCACAAAATGTGTTCCTTTCTAAGTCTCTTGTCTGCCTTTGGCTTTGTTTTATTTTTTTAATATAGTTTTAGTCAATGTGTATACAGCACTGCTTTTGCTAACCTTTTGTGTTATTTGATGTAGTTCCTTATATTCTTCACATTTTTTAACAACATCACAATATTTCATCCATTAATGTGCCATAAATGATTTATCTGTTTTCTGATTGTTGGACTTAACGGTTTGTTTCCAATTTTTTGGGTTGCAAATAAAATAACTATGTCCCCAAATTGAGAGTGTGGTGTGATGGATAGAGAATTGGCCTGTTAATTAGGAAACCCTGGGTTCAAAGTGACTCCTGATGCCTATTGGCTGTTTGACCCCTAGGTAAATCACTTCTCAGAGTTCTACCACTGGTGTCAAACTAGTGGAACCTGGGCTGGTCTGGGCGTGCCCATTTCCTCCTTTAGGGGCTTTTGGAACATGTGCAGCTTGCCCAAAATGGAAACTTCTTCATCCCCTACTATGTGGTTCTGGATAACTTCCTTTGATTGGCTGCCTGGACCTTTAAAACTGGCCAGACTGAGTTGTTCAGTCCCTTTTGAACTGTTGCTCTTTTTAGCAACAATTCTGTGACATTATGAAATCAACTAGTGAGAGAGGAAGGATTTTCCATCCCTTGCTCCTCTCCCTCCCCTTTTTTTAAACTCTGTGATCTGAGAAATGGGCCTTGGGTGTGTTAGTTTTTATTCTGTGTTGCTCATCTTTAATTTAAGGTGCTGGAGGTGATCCTCATGGAACCTGAGTTTGAGTCACCATCACCTTGGAGCCAGGATTGCTGGCAGGGTGGCAGCTAGCCAGCACAGCATGGAAACCCTGAGAAGCCAGAGTGCCAAGGGCAGGGATAGGGAACCTGTGATCTTGAGGTCACATGTGGCCTTCTAGGTCCTCAAGTGCGTCCTTTTGACTGAGACCAAGTTTTAAAGAACAAATCCTTTTATTTAGGGGATTTGTTCTGTGAAGTTTGGATTCAGTCAAAGGGTCACACTTGAGGACCTAAAAGGCCACATGTAGCCTCGATGGAGTTTTGGATTTGGTACTGGGACTGTGCTCTATAGGAACCAAGCTAAGCTATGAACCTTATTTACTTTTTTCCTCCCCAGAGACTAGGATGGTAAAAGGGGGGTTGATAGAGTTATGCCTCCTACACATGAAAGGGTTGAGTAAGTTTGTATGTTTGTTTTATTATTTTTAAAGTAAATATTCCTTTGGAAAAGGTCCAATGTTATATATGGGGCTTTATCCATGATAAAATTGGGCCTTTCACTTTTATGTGGACCCCTAGAGAGATGCTGTGACTGGTATAACCTGGGAATGTTTGGACACATTCAGTTTGTGCAACATGAAGGCGACCTGAGAAGCCTATAGAACATGTCCAGATTGCCTACCATGGAAGCTTCTGTGTCTTCCATCTTGTGGTTGGGGGTAACCTTCTTTGGTGGTTTCCTGGAATATACTGAGCCCAAAATGAATACCATGAATTGAACCCATGAGAGGGAAAGGGCTTTCCTTCCCCTGTTCCCTCTCTTTTGCTCCAGCTCCAAAAAACCATTTATTTCTGTTCTGTGTTGTTTGTCCTTTTCAGTTTCGGGTGCCAGAGGTGATCTCCAAATGACCCAGGAATTCAAGCCATAACAATGAATAATCTTGGAGCCAGGATTGAAGGTGGGATGGGGGATGCCAACACCAGGCCTCACTAGAGAACCTAGAGGGCTGCAAGTGGACTCCAGGCCACAGGTTTCCCACCTCTGCCTTAAACCCAATTCACTCTGACTCTCATTGATTGGCCAACAATAGGTACCAGCTCAAAGTACCTCTTAGTGGTCACATTTGGGACAATGGCTCAGAGCAAATGTAAATAGTAATTGTTTCTGTTTTGGCCAGAAACCCTGAGGTTTTTCCCCTCCCAGAATGATTTTTTTTTTGTTAGATGAAAGTGGCCTTGGCTCTTTTCTTAACCACCCTTAATCACTGAATGGGAGCTGCCTCAGTCAAAGTGAAAACTCTGAAAGATCTTAGCTTAAAAAGGCCAAGGTCTCTCACTGCATCAGGGCCATCTCCTGTAATTCTGATCTATATTTTGCCACTGGACCCAGATGGCTTGGGAGAAGAAAGTGAGGCTGGTGACCTTGCACAGCCCATCCTCACTTAAATCCAATTCACTTCCTGATGTCATGGACCCCTCTGAGAATGAAGGATGAACAAGAACAAGGCACTGGGGATGCAAACAGCAAAGGGTTCCAAGAGGCAGAAGTGAGGAGGTAGATCTTTCCAGGTATGGGGGACAGCAAAGACATGAAGGCAGGAGATAGAATGGGCCCTGTGGAGAATAGCAAGCAGGCTGGTTAGGCTACAGTATAGAATGTGTAAGAGAGAGGGATATGTAATCTGCCTAGAAAGATAGCCTGGGGCTAAACTGGGGCAGCTAGGTGGCACAGGAGAGAGTGCCGGGCCTGGAATCAGGAAGACATCTCTCTGAGTTCAAATCTGGCTTGAGATACTAGCTCTATGACAATGGGCAAGTCACTTGCCTCAGTTTCTTCTTCATCTGTAAAATGAGTTGGAGAAGCAAATGGCAAACTATTCCAGTATCTTTGCCAAGAAAACCCCAAACACAGTCAGAACATGACTGAACTTCGAAACATCAAATTATAAAGGTACTCCAAATGTCAAAGGAGTTTATATCTTCTTCCAAAAGCAATAGGAAGTTTTTTAATCGGGGAGGTAAAAAGGTCAGGCCTATATGTTGGGAACATAAAATTTGGCAGCTATGTAGATGATAGACTGGAGAAAGGGAAAGACTGGAGGCAGAGGCACCAATTTTCTGGTACTAGTCCAGGAGAGAGGTTCTGAAGTTTGGAACTGAGGTGGTGGCTATGTGAGTAGAATGGATAAATGGTATAGATATCGGGAAGTAGAATAAACAAGATTTAGCAACTGATTAGATGGAAAGAAAGAGAGGGGAAGAGGCAAATATGACTCAAATTGAATACTTCCATGACTACAAGGATGGTGGTAATCACAACAAAGACACAACAGGAGAAAGGAAGGGTTTGGTAAGAAAGATAATGAGTTCTATTTTGGGTTTGTTGAATTTGAACGCCTGTAGCATATCTAGTTGGAAATGTTCAGTAGGCAGTAACTTTAGCAAGTAGTATTATGCCCATTAATCATAGAAATAAGCCAACCTATAGAAAGTAATCAAGACAATAAATTATACTGCGGAAAGAAAATCTTTTTCAGGCTTTGTCCTCAATAATGAGGCAAACTCAGGAAGAGAAAATTTAAAGGAGTTTATTGTAGCACCCAAGGCAAAAGCCCATTGTGTGTGGCCAGGCAATGATTTCAAAGTACCCTCTGCTTTTTATAGATAACTTTTATAATAAAAGCAAGACAATCCTGATAAGTACACATTTCTTAAAGAAGATAAGCTAGTGCCCCATCGTTGATTGACTACTATTCAAAGGGTAATCCCTACTAGCTACCTGACACATACAGAAAAGGACAAGAGGCTGGGAAACAATGGGGTCACTTGGACTGACTTAGCAGTAGTGACTGATTCTGCACAATACAATCAGGATAACAGGTAGATAGGAAAAAAATCAGCCAAAGAGAAGAAGCTAGTTAAGAAATCTGAAAGAGATGGAATTTTAGGTTCCCAAACTAAGGGTAGGTCAGATCCTAAGGGTGGATCCAATTTTTTTTTCTTCAGGAAATAAAAGCAAATATATTCTCCCCTGTCCCCTCCCCATAATGGGCGTCCAGGCTTGGACTTAAATCACAAAACAGGCCAGATGTATACTCTCATCATAGTTACTAAGCGAAACAGGTCCCTGCCATTTTCTTTTTATCTTTGGAAAAAAAAATGACAGATCAACCAATAGGCTACTGCAAAAATGTCAGATTGCCTAGCTGAGGGCCTTCAAGGGCAGAGGGTGAAGGTAACCCCTCTTTAACAGTGGATAGAGCTGCACTGGTTCGTTAGGTTGCCAGTGTCATTTACATAGTGTTGTGGTTTCAATCCACAATGCTAATGTTCTTTTAATGCAGATTTTATCTGTAAATTCTATTTATTGTGTTTGGTCATTAACATTAAATGGCTAATGTATTTATTCATTTTAGGAAATAGAAATGCATTCCATAGTCTGTCTGTCTGATTCTCTGATTTGCAGCCAAGAGCTCAATTACTTGAATAGAATAATGTTGCCCATTAACTTTTAGATTGATACTAGACTGCTCAGTTTGGAAAACATGTGGTCTTTCCTTTTGTGGGTGTCAGTTTCCTCTCAGACAACACTCTGGCTCTTATGGTTATAGTTACAAAGAAGAAAATTTAGGTTTGATGTGAGGAACAAACTACCTAACAATTAGACCTATTCTGTACTAGGTTGAGGTCATGGGTGTGCACAGAGCCTGGACTGAAAGGGGAAGGGCCAATAGTAATGCTCCTCCCACACCTTGCACTAGGTATGCATGCCTGGGATTGGGGTATCTTGAGAGGATGTAATGGGTTTCCCCCCATTGGAGATATTCAGGCAAAGCCTAGGTAATCACTTGTTAGTGTGTATTACAACAGAGATCCTTTTCTAGAAGAGGTCAGACTCTGGTCACTAAGGTCCAACTCTGAAATTCTGTAATTTTGCCCAAATGAGTCTAATAGTACTTGCACTACCCAGTTCAGTAGCTTGTTAGGGAATAGGAAAAGGGATAAGGACTGGACCTCTTGTTGCTGTTCATCCTTTGTTCTTGAAGAGGACCAATGACATCAGGAGAGTGATGTCTCAACTTGCAAATGAATTAGATTTTAGTGAGGCAGAGCTAAGCAAAGTCATCAGCCCCATGATTCCTCCATTGTCAATGGAGTCCAGTAGCAAGACATAAGTCAGGACAACTGAGGGTGGATGGCCCAGGATGCAGTGAGAGACCTTAGCCTTTTTAAGATAAGGTCTTTCCCAGGTCTTAGTTGATTTCTTTGGGATAGGAAAAGCCCAAAGTGACACACCAAATGACTCCCAAGGTGTCACACCTTCTCTGCAACTTTAGAGTCTAACAGAGTTGCCCAGTACAGAGATGACAAAAACACAGCTTCTCACTCCACCTCCATTCCCCAATACCTCCCTCCCCACCCCACTCCCAGATTAAAATGTAATTGGGAAATACTTAACAAAATAATGTTAATTTGTGGTTTTTTCTAAGTCAATATAAGGCTACAGAGATCTTTATGTATCAATTTAGCAGCAAAATGCAGCAAAATAAGTTTAGCTGAACACTGAGATGGTAAGTGACTTGACCAGAGCCAGGGAGGAAATTTGACCTCAGGTCTTCATGGTTTCAAGGCTAGCTTTCTGTCTACTAAGTCAGGCTGCCTCTCAGCAGGATTGTTTTAAGGCTCACATGAGATAATAGATGTGAAAGCCCTCTGGAATTGTAAAGTGTTATACAAAATGTGCCTACTATTTCCTTGACTGAAATGGAAATAACCACAAATAATTCCCTGCACTTTCTCTAATTACACGTCTTTTTTTTCCTATTCCTTTGCCACACTTATTTTTGGGATTTCATTTATATAGGGAACTTCCTCTAACCATGCAGGTCAGTGACTTCCCTTTTACTTAGAGTCTAAGAAAGTTGCCTAGGGAATTCAGAAGTGAAATGACTTGTCCAGGGATACACAGCCAGGATATTTCAGAGGCAGGACTTGACCAAGCTCCTAGGACAGTTATATACTATATCCTAGGATGTAGGAATCCACTACATCTCTATCCTACTAGGGCATCAATAAATATTGTTGGAAATAAGGCAACTGGCCAGGTACAGCTAGGTGGCACAATGGATGGAGTGCTGGGCTTGAAGTCAGGAAGGCTAATTTTCCTAAGTTCAAATCTGACCTTAGACACAAAAACTTCTGTGAACTGTTAAAATGGAGGAGACTGAAGGTCCAAAAAGGGGACCTGGAGTAAGCCAGAGTCTGACCACAAGTTCACAAAGATTATAACAGAACTTGTTGCCTGAGAAGAAGCTTGCAAGCTGGAGCAGTGAGACAAAATTCTCAGCTGCTCACAGGGGAATGGGGAAAGAATGAGGTTTTTATACAGATTTGGAATATTTATTACTATTTGAGGTATTCATGGCTAAGCAGGGGTTTAAGGGAGAAACACAACAGACCAGGAAGTAATAGAAGTGGGGCTCCATGGAGAAGACATCTGCAAACCCAACAACTCAGAAACCAAGATGTTTGCTGCTCTCTCTGAAGTAGTCAAGACTGGTTTCAACAGTTGCAGGCATCTCTAAGTTCAGCTAATGTTCACTCAAAAAGCATCACTGGTATGGCAAGCAGCCCTGGGCTTCAGAAATCCCTCTGGTTGGATAGTTGTGCTACTCCATTGTCTGGTTCTCCTGTGTAAAAGGGAAGCTCTAGCATATTGAATCAGTTAGTACAATCATTACGGAGCTCATGTCCATCATAGGTTCTGCTATATATTATCATGAGCAAGTCACTTATTTTTTCTAAAACTCAGTTCTTTCATTGATCTATATGATAAACATGTATTAAGTGCCTACCATGTGCCAAGCACTATACTAAGTCTTGGGGATACAAATAAGAAAAAAAGAAAAACAGCCCTTGCCCTCCAGGATCTTATAGTCTAACAGGGAATACATCACACAAAAGGAAGTTGAGAAAGACAGAGAGGAGTTCCAGAGGGAGGAAGATGATGGTCATTAGATAGTGAACTCCTTGGGCACAAGGGATGGTCTTTTGCTTCTTTCATTAACCCAAGTGCTTAGCACAGTGCCTGACGCTAAGCAGGTGCTTGTTGTTCAGTTGTTTCAGTCGTGTCTGATTGGGGTTTCCTTGGCACAAACACTAAAGTGGTTTGCCATTTCCTTTTCCACATGAGGAAACAGAGACAAACAGGGTTAACTGACTTGGCCAGGGTCACACAGCTAGTAAGTGTCTGAGGCCTGAGATGAGTGAGATCAGTGAGATGAGTCTTCCTGACTCCAGGACCAGAACTCTATCCACTGCACCACCTAGCTAATCTAGGAGGTGCTTAATAAATGTTATTGACTGCTTGATTGGTGAATTCAAAACCAAGGAAAGAGGCTGATGGCAAATGAAGAGATAACTAGCATTTTGAGCCCTCCAGAGAGGCAGAATGGGGGTACTGATGAGGTGTGAATAGTAAACATGAAGCAATCTCCGTCATGATAAATTTCCTGATGATGAGTTTATCTTGGTTGAGACATGAGGAAAATGAAGAGGGAGTCAAAAACCAAGCAGAGCAACTTGGGGCAAATGAAATAATCTGTAAAATAAAAAGATTGGGTGATATTACCTCTAAAATGTCTTCCAGCTCCGAATGCTATCTTATTGTTTAGTTGTGTTATTGCTTGCTGCCTGGGAGCTTGGTAGATTTTCCTCCTACTATAATTGATATCAAGCCAGTCTTCAAACCAGGAAGAACTGGGTACAAATCCTATTTGTGACATATACAGGCTGTGTGACCCTGAATAATTCACTTAGCTTCCCAATGCACTAGGCAGCTCTCCATGTTTATAAATTGCAGAGAAGCCACAAGTCTATTCTCTTTCCTTTTATAATCTAAAGCATGGGTGGGGAACTTGCCGGCTCTGTGGGTCCTCAAGTGTGGCCCTTTGACTGTATCCAAATGTTGTGGTTTTATGGTGTGTTGTGGCAGCTCTGTCTCAAAGAATTCAGAGTTAGACCACCTCTAATCCAAGTACAGGCATTTTTTGAGGATTGATGTATCTCAGAAGTGGATTAGGTTCTGGGAGGAACCAGCAACTTAGTAAGACCAGACTGGCAATTTTGTAGTATAAGGATGCTGATTACATAACAGAAATTATGAATATTGAAAAGGCGGGAAGGGTTTGTAAGGGATTAGGTAATGTGGTTGGGGTTCTAGCCTCAGTGGAACTGTTTATGTGATTTCCCACAATGCATGCAGAAAAACCTGTTGGGGGGGCCAGGTATGTATGATAATAATATTATAATAAGCCTCTCTACATCTTAAATTCACCTAAAGGACAACTTTGGCTATTACTGTGGAGGTGCCTACTTAGGGAAAGTTCCTTCTATTATTTTGGGGTCAGCATCCTGCTTGGGCATCTTGGTGGAGCCACTTTCTGATTGGCTGACTATTGTGGTCCTGTTTGAGACTAGATGAATGTGGTTGTGCTTGGGTGCATGGACACACCTGCTATTTCTGTGGGAAATATGAGGAATGGGTCTGGGGGCAGTGGCTAGCTAGAGGCAGTGGCTGGGGTCCTGTCACATGGACATGCCTGCTGTTTCTGTGAGAAATAGGAGTTCATGGACACACCTATTGTTCTGGTGAGGCAGCGAGGCATATATGAGGATGTTAGGATATTGAGTGAGGGGGGTGGGGCAGTGGCTAGGTAGGGGCAGTGGCTATATTGAGTCTGGGGGCAGTGGCTAGGTAGAGGCAGTGGGCCTGAGGTTCAATGAGGCCTCTGATTGAGTCTGGGGGCCTGTGATGTAGTTAAAGTCAGATTGTGTGGTCAAATCAGGGCATGCCTGCTGTTAAATGGTGCCCATAAGGAAGTTAGAATATCGGGGCTGGGGGTATCTTTATTAGGATTTCATCACAAACTTTACAGAACAAATCGTAATAAAAGGATTTGTTCTGTGAAGTTTGAATTCAGTCAAAGGGCTGCACTTGAGAACTAGGGGGCCACATGTGGCCTCAAGGCCGAAAGTTACCCGCCCCATTGATTCTCAAACTTTTTGATCTCATATGGAAACTATGCCTTTACACTGTTAAAGTTATTGAGAACCCCAAAGAGTTTTTGTTTATGTGGGTTATACCAACTGATATTTACTGTATCAGAAATTAAAATTGATAAAATTTGAAAATACTTATTCATTTAAAAATAACAATAATAAACACATTACATAACAAATTATACATTTTATGAAAAACAGCTATATTTCCAAAATGAAAAACATTTAGTAAAATGAATGACATTGTTTTACATGTATTTGCAAATTTCTTTAATGTCTGGCTTAATGTAAGACAGCTGAATTCTCATATCTGCTTCTGCATTCAATCTGTTGTGATAATGTTGTTTTGGTTGGAGGATATGAAGAAAATCTGGCTTCACAGAGATGTGTAGTTGAAAAAGTATTTTAACAGGCAAATAACATCTTAGTATTATTATGAAAATAGTTGTGAGCTCACAGACCCCTTGAAAGGATCTTAGGGACCTCCAGAGGTCCAAAGAACTGTTGCTTTAAAGGAAGAAGGGAGAAGTCTCTGGGAGAGAATCAAAGAAAAGTGTCCTTTTTCCAAATTCTTTCATCTTTTCTTTTCTCACAGGTCATTCTGCCAGGAAGTCCCACAATGCATACATGCAGCCCACAGGTCAGAATGCAAAAACTAATTCCTGCAATAAAATAGTTTTAGAATTGTGTGCAAAGTCAGCTGCTTGTGCTGAATCAATCTGGGTGATTCCATTTTTAAAACTTGGTCTAGACTTTGAGTTCAGGAAGATGGTAGTGGCAAGCTCCGTAATCCCATTTTCCTAGGAAACTTTAATGAGGGAGGAGCTGAGATGGCACTAATCTCATCTCTTCATAATGATGTGTACCAATCAAAATACTTTTTGCCCTTATATGGAAGCTGATTACTCCTGCCTAGAAAAAGCAGCTCACAATTTGAATAGACCCTGCCACACCCAACCTCCAGCTGCCTTGGTATGCTAAATAAAATATTTGTATCTTTCTTTTCTGAGTTTGCTTCATTAATCAGAGAGAGGCCCAAACCATGATTTATTTTAACAATCATTTTGGGCAGAACCTATGCATATATTGTCATTAAGTAAATTACAAGTTCACAGTCTCAGTATATATTACAAGTTGATGCAGTATACTTCTTTTATAGGGCTCATGGGTCATAAAATGTTAGAACTGCCTGAGAGATATAATCCAGCTCTTTTTATTTTACTCATGAGGTGACCGAAGACCGAAATAGTTAAGGGGGACATTTCTTAATCAGTTTGATCAGGTAGATCAGCCTTTATTGGGTTCAATTTGCCCAATATAAAATTTCCAAAGTTTTTTTTCTCTTCCCAACTTTGAATTCTTCGAGACCCAAGACTTCTGATGTGCAAATCAAAGAAACTTTGTCTCTCTCAGTCACACTACTAGTTCTCTTAACTTTCAATCTTTTCCTAGTGCCTGGCATAAGTACTCTGCGTCAAGGTAGTGGCTTAATATTTGTGCTGAACTTGTTACTGTTGAATTGAATAGTCACCATCTGTATTTCTTCTAAGCATCATGTCTACTCACTTCTTAAAGGATCAGTTTTCCTTATTTGGCTACTCTGTGGTTGTAGTCCTTCTAATCAGCTTAAGTCTGCCAGACTTAAGAATCCCAGTGTCAAGTGCTCTACTAATTGGAATGATAACAAGTGAAGCAGAACTTTTGTTCTTTTCTGCTCTCTGGACCAATGCAATCAGCCACCTGTTAGTGGTAAAGCTGAGACCTGAATGTGTCTCTTGACTCCCAGGCTTAAGAGTTTTTCCATTATACTACACTTCCTGGTCAAGTACTTATCCTAGGGCTCTCCACATAGTAGACATTTAAAATATTGAATATATGGAATATTGAATGTATTGTAGTTGAACTGAATAGCTCCTTTCTGAGTTTCTCCCAAGGGTATGCTGGAGCCAGCTGGAACAGGGAATTGGTTGTTAAATTTTCATTGTGAGCGTTTATAATCCTGAAATCAGAAAATACTACAAATCAGAGTTTGATTTATGGTTTTGTTGATTGTCTAGATTTAATAAGGTGATAGAGAAAATATTATGAAGATTGAATTTATTTCCCTCTCCCCCCCCACCAGGGCCAGTAGTTAAATATTTGACAGCACACCCCTGGTATATCTCCTGAGCATCACCTCTACTCACTTTTTAAGCATAGAGTTTGCCTTATATGTCTACTGTGTGATAGGTAATGTCTTTCACAAACAAAGGATGATCATTTTACTGTCAATGTTCTACCAGTGTCATTGTATAGCTGTGAATCATGGAACACTAAAGTCTCAAAAGAATGAAAACCAAACCAATCATAGACAGGCCAATCATAGACAGGGCAATGGTAAAACTCACAGAAAGTATGAGCAGGTTGCAATATATGACAGAAAGAAATTTCAAGAAGAATCAGTGTTCAAGATTTTTACTAGAAAAATGAATGATGGGGGGAAGGGAACTGGCACTTACTAAGTACCTACCTTGTGCTGAGCACGTGCCAAGTGCTTTATAAATACCTCACTTGGTCTTCACAACAACCCTGGGAGTGAGGTGTCATTATTATTTCTATCTTAAAGCTGAAGAAACTGAAGTACACAGAGGTTAAGTGACTTGCCCAAGATCACACAGATAGCACATGTCAGAGCTGTAATTTGAACCCAGGTCTTCTCTATCACTTTTGCTGAGTGTCAGTGGTTATAGTCATCATGCTGTAAAAGAGGACTCTCATCCTAAGTAGTATGCGACCACTTCCCTAGGTAGTTAGGTGGGGCAATGGAGAGAGAACTAGGCCTGAAGTCAGGAAGTTGTTATTATTGTTGTTATTTAGTCATTTCAGTCATGTCTGACTCTTTATGACTCTTTTAGAGTTTTCTTGTCAAAGATACTAGAGTAACTTACCATTTTCTTCTCCAACTTATTTTATAGATGAGGAACTAATGCAAACAGGATTAAGTGACTTGTCCAGGGTCACATAGCTAGTGTCTGAGGCCAGATTTCAACTCAGGAAGATGAGACTTCCTGATTCCAAGCACAGTGCTCTATCCACTGTGCCACCTAGTTACGCCTAGGAAGTCAGGAAGACCTGAGTTCAAATATGGCCTCAGACACTTATGACCAATGTGAACCTATCTGACTCAGTTTCCTCAAATGTAAAATGCAGATAATAATAGTATCTTCCTCTCAGGGTAATTGTGAAGATCAAATTAAATATATTTATAAAGCACTATCCATAGTGCCTGGCTAGTAGGAGATGTTCTATAAATCTTATTGCCTTCCTTCTCTTCTCTCCCTCTCTTCCCCACCTCTAGCTACCCCTATAGGAAAAGAAGATGGGTTAGTCACCTGGTCAGAGCAAGAAATAGCTAGTAGATAGCTCACTGACTCTGCTATTGTTATTCTCATACTTAAAGAAAGACATGCTCAAGAGGGACGCAGAATGGGCAGGGTTGGATGGGGTGAAACATGCAGCTGCTGGAAGAAACATCAGCATCACTGAGATCACTGATCCTTTGAGTATGAGTATTTAAGTGCTGAAATCTCTCTTAGAGGTTAAAGAGACTGCCTTCAAGAATCTCAGCATCATTAATTTGACTAGAGGTAGAGAAGAAAATGTTAATGTGCTTTAATCTACCTTCCCAAACAACGAAGTCAATACTGTTTGTCATTTCAGAGTGACCCATTTAGGAAAATACCTCTTCTAAAGTTGCAGTTATGATAATTACTTCCTGACTACTCGTGGAATGATAGAAATTCCTCTGCATAATAGTGCTGTCTTCCAATAGCTTTTGACCTGCTTGGTTTTGCTGCTGTCATTATGTATTAGTTCCTTCTTTTGAGACATTAAAAACAATCTCCTTTGTCCATTTCCTCCCATTGTCATTTGCAGTTTACTCACATTTTTGGCTCTTATTAACTTTTCTTCACTGGATTCTTTTTATTTCTCCCTTCGAGCTGTGAGATTGAATTTCCTCAGTTCCTCCTTTTGGTAGCTATATCTCACAAACAAGTGGGATGTGTTCATTATCATCCCATATAGTATCTGCCTGGCTGAGAATGAAGTACAGAATTACCCAATGGGCAGGGTGAAGATGTGGGCAGGAGAACACACAAAGCAACCCATAGAAAAAAGCGAGCTCTGAAATGTGGAAGGAAAAAAGGAGTTAGGCTTGAGAGTCATTGTTACTTGTATTGTGAACATTACAATGGGAGGCCTGCAAGCCATTGAAGATCTCCTACTTTTTAGTAGAAAAGTACACAACAGCAGAGAAAAATCAGGGTAGAAACACTGAACAGGCAATACAAGCCAATATTGTCAAATAAGGAATTTCACGGACAGTGGGAGAAAGCAGTGGCAGGAGGTGGGTAAACTCATTAATGAATAAGAAGGGAAGCTGAGCAAAATCTCTTACAATTGCTGGAATGCTGGGGAGGCATTACAAATTTCTCTAGGAAGAAAAATAAATAAGAGAGCTGTACGTAATTAGGAAGTAACGAAGTGCATGTTAACACTGATGTTGCTACAAAATCAAGGAGAGCAATAATGAGGAAAAGGAAAGAGACATTAACTGTGCAGAGGCCATGTTGCTGAATTGACTGACTGATCAAGTCCCTAACTATTTCTGGAAAAGGAAAAAAAAGGAAATGAGAGTGGTAGAAGTAGAATGATGTAACTGAAGAAACTTGAAAAAGCAATTAGTCATAGAATTATTGAATATTAAGCAAGGAAGGAATCTTGCAGATTACTTGGACCAACCCTTTCTTTTTACGTGTGATGAAACCAATTTGACAATTACCCCCCACTACTAAATAGAGTAGTTTATGGAGTAGAAAGATGACATGGTCAGACCAGACTTTTAGTCTTTGGTAGCCATAAGGAGAGTAGATTGGAGTAGGAAGAGACTTTAGGCTGAATCAATTCTCAATTCTCAAATCAAATCAAATCAATTAGGAGACTAGTTTGTTAGTCCAGGCAAGAGATGAGGAAGGCTTGAGCTAGGGTAACAACTAAGTGAGTAGAATGTTTAGTATTTCCTACATAAAGCAGGGGTGTAATGATGATGGTGATGATAATCATAGCTAGCATTTATATAGCACACTTACTATATGCCGAGCTGCCAGAATGGGTGAATAAGAACAATCTGTCACAAGAGCCATGAAGGCAGCTGATGCAGACACTGTGGAGTGACCAAGCTGAAAACTTAGTCAGACATTGAAAATACCTGAGAAAGTTGATTCATTGAGGACCCCTACTTTATTCCAATCAGTATCAATCAATTTAATATGATTCTATAGGGGTAGTGATTATAAGTTCTGTCTATTTGGACCCAGAACTGTGAGCTGCAGATTGTATATTCACTTGTGTCATCATAGGAAGCTAGCTGGAGGTCCTTTACCCTTGACATGGTGATCAAGCCCAGTGTGACAGAGGTGACTCAACTACATGGAAAATCTCCCAATTTATTTTTGTACCTCCAGACCATTCTCTCTTGTCCAACATGAGCAGGTGACCATCTTATGACTATCTTATGACCACCTGGTCAGTGGAGATATTCCTTGCTTCACCCAACTCATGACCTTGCTGACAGATCATTTTTGCTTATGTGTCATGTGTTAACCAATGGAATTATTCTGTATTTGGTTTAGCTGTTCTTGAATGTCTAGATTTCTAACCCTATAAAAATAAGGCCCTGGGAGGAGGGGCCATCTCAGATCATGAGGAAAATCTAAGGTCCACTTCATTGGAAGGGACCATGGACCTTTTCATGAAGTGCCATTGGCTCAGAGCTCTTCCTCAGTCTCTCTTATTGTAGGTTGGATAATTTTAATCCCCACACACCAAGGTCATTTATTGTATCCTGGGACTTCTCCAGTCATTTTGACCTTTGTCTCAACACTGGACTTTGATGACTCTGGATGAGAGAGTGAGGCTGATGACTTTGTGCAACTCTGCTTCACTTAAATCCACTTCAGACAGAAGTTAAGGTATCACCTGTGATGTCATTGATCCTCTTCAAAACTAAGACTGAACAACTCTACTCTAGGCCCTGTGCTAAGTGCTTTACAGTTATGCCTTTTGATCCTTAACAACTCTGGGAGGTAGATGCTATTATCCTTGTTTTACAAATGAGCAAAATGAGGCAAAAGTGAGGTTAAGTAACTTGCCCTGGTCCACACAGCCAAGAAGTTTCTTAGGCAAAATTTGAACTCGTCTTCTTGACTTCAAGCCTGGCATTCTGATCTGTATCACCTAAACTTCCTTGTGGTTAGACCCTCTAGAAACATTAACCTCTTATCACTAAAAAACATGTGATTTGTGACATCTGTCTATGCAAGAAAAATTTGACATATACCTGCTAGAATAACTTCAGTCTTGGTGGCATCCTTGCAATATTTGATAGCAGGCATCATACAGAAGTTGCAGCAGAACAGAGAGGGAGCTTGCAGGTTCTACTTAGACAAATAAAAGAGCTGTAGGGTTACTTTGTGGAGAACAGATCACTTCTCCTTGCTGTTCACTTGATGAATATGAGCAGAGAACCATGGAAATTATTGTAGTTTAAGATCCTACATCTTTGCTGAGAATGAAGTAGAGAAATTCTGTCTAGAACTTAGCAAGATCCTCCAAAGTCACTGGAAGCCTTGATATTCATTGGCTTTGATACAGGGGATGACAGCAAAAGCTCTGATATAAGGTGTGCTTTAGGGAAGGCCTGCACAACTTCAGGGAAGGCCTGAGCAGGCCTGTTTGTCATGTGACCCATGACAATCAACCATCATCAGTCTCTCTAGTTACTTCTACTTGGAAAACGAGCTGCTAAAATTCTATCTGTGGCCTGAAGAAGTTTAGCCTATCTAAATTTTGGCCCCAACCTACTGCCAAGTTGTGTAGGTCTGCTTTAGGCCCCAAAATGGTAATCTACATCCTTCATACTTGTACATTTTTAGGATATTTTTTCTCTGAAACATTCAGTTTGCTGATGCAAATTGATTTATAGAAGAGTGCTTAAAAGACCCATTTACTGATAGCGTAATATCTGAAAAGCTCAACTTTAAGATCAAATTCTGAAAGTTGTTGAGAAATTCCCTTTGAATTTCTTCCCTTGGAGTTATGTAATTTCACACAGAGTAGCAACATTTTACACAATGGTCTCAGGGTCATGGGAATGACAATGTGGTAGGCTAGACAGTCTCAAGTCTCAATTAACTTTCAAAAAGCCCCCGAAAGAGGAGTTATGTGATAGATAAAGAGCAATCACAGTTGAACCCACAAGAAAGGTATTCATCTCTTACCTCGAAGACTTGATTGGCATACTCTACTCCCTGACCCTGTTGCAACAAGTAGCTGCTATTGATTCACTCATTTGGACGGGAGGGGAAGGGGAAGGGAATTTGTTCACCTTCTGTCAGAGGCGGATCTAAGGTTGGGGACTGTGGGGCAGCACAGCCATGGTACCTCCCCTACTATGCCAAAGAAATAGAATTTGATGCAACCCAACCGCAGAAAAAGGATGTGAGCCAAGAGAAGAGCTGTAGTTGGTGATTAGTTTGAGTAACTGTCCTGGACCTACCACACAAATGACTTAGGGCCAGGGCTGAGGCTTGTAACAAAATGAATCTGCCAACAGGGGAGGAAGCTTTGCAGTCCAGCCTAGGGGTGTACTTATAATCAAAGGAGGAGGAGTCAGAAAGTAACTGAAAAGGGAATATACTGTATTTACTGCATAATCATTGTCACTGTATAATCATGGCACCCTGTTTTTTCAGTCCAAAAATTGGTTCATAACATTTCATAGCATAATGGTCACATGGTCTGTTCATCACACAGCTTAAAAAGTAAACAGAACAGCAATGTATCCACCAGTGGCATATAGATACATTTATCTCTCACGCATCACAAGTCGCAAGCCTAGAATTCTCAGTGCACGCGCAATGTCAGTATATTTCTGAAAGCTGACTGGCATGGTTTGTTTAGAGTGATGCAGTACTAATGGTATTGTCACTCAACCCAATGAGGAGCCCTAGGCACAAGGGGAGCCGGCAGACAGGCAAAGCTCCATGAGTAAGTCACATGGTATGGTAACACTTGCATCTTCCCGTGCCAGCTAAACTGTACGGTTTGTCTGCCAGCCATTCAGTTTAGTAATAAATCATTTTTAAGTAATACTGGCACAAATTTTTTTAAAATTCACATAATGGTCACACCCCACTTTTCTGCAAAAAAATTGGCATAAAATCTGCAGTGATTATGTGGTGAAATGCAGTATGAGAAGAAAGGGGTTTTCAAGGGGAAAAACATTCAATTAAAAACCTAGAGAACAAGCAGAAAAATCATTAACTAGAAAAAGAAAATAAGTGCTAAGTCCTCAGAGGTTAAAAAGATCTCTTAATTGTTGTAAGACAAAGGAATTTGAAATGTCTGATGAAATTCAGAAACCTATGTAATCTCAAAAGATCATGAAACAACGTGAACAACAAGATACTCCAGAATGGTTCAAAAGAGGAAGAAAACACCACCACCACCACCTTCATCATCAATCAAGTAATCATTAAGCAATTACTATGTGTTAGGCACTGTGCTAAATATTGACAATACAAAGAAAGACAAAAACAGATACACAGTATAAATCTGAGGTAATATCAGAGGGAAGGCACAAGTAGTGCCAAGGCAGGAGCAGTGCCTAAAAGTTTTTGACCTCTCATTTCTTGGCCCTAAAGTACATTATCAGAGCTTTTGCCCACATCCTACATCAAAGCCAATGAGTTTCAAGGTATCTAGTAATTTCATCTGAAGGATCTTTTCAAGTTCAAGGGAAATGGCATGGGGATGTGCAAAGACCTTTTACTAAACTTGTCAGAATTTGTAGGCTTTACATCAGAAATAATTATTGGATTAGGAAAAAAAAAACTTGAATCCATGATGGAAAGTTTTTCCAAAGAAGTAATTTGGAATAACAAAAATAATAAAGGGAAGTAAAATCTGGCAGAAGAGAAGCAAAAGATAATGATGTTAAAGGATATATGCAAAACAAACACATACAACATATAAACAAAGATCACATACAAGCACAAGCCATTGACCTTAAAAATGGGATGCACAAAGACAATTTAAAGATCACAGATCTCCCAGAGGAATATAACAAAAAAAGCACAAACAACACCATAATGCAGGAAGAATTCAAGAAAACTTCTCAACTTCTAAATTCAGAAAACAAAGCAGAAATCGAAGAATCCACAGATTGCTTTCAAGGGGGAGATGGAACTAGGAACCTATGTTCCAAATTCTAGGGCACATAGTGGTTAAATTTGACAATTTCTATGACAAATGACAAGTTCTGCAAGCACACAAGAGAAAAATTCTCAGCTATATAGGAGAGAAAATTCAAACAACATAAAGATGAAACAGCACAAAATGAAACCACCAGAAACTACAGAACAAAATAAAATAATATTTTCTGTAAAGGAAAGCAGTTAAAGATGCAACTCACCATGATATCCCCTTCAAGTCTGAGCTTAATTATCAATAAAAACAGGTGGCCATCCAATAAAAGAGAGACATTTAAGGTATTACTATAAGAAAAGAAACAGATGTGAGTAGCATATTTAAGGATAAATACACTGCACTTAGGAGTACAGTACAGTAATCCCCACCCCCACTCCTCTTCAAATTAAGCTACTTTTCCCTTAAAAAAAAGTATTAAAACCGTCCTGGAGTGTTGGTTGGTCCAGGAAACTAGAAGCTCAGGCTGTTGACATCACTTCATGATCACCTGAGTATAAAGCAGCCAGGAGATGTTCCAGGTGCTCTCTGATGATTGGGTGCTAGAAAATTATGGATAACAAGCAAGGGAGCTTCTATCAACTGAATCAATATTGTTGTTCAGTTATATTAGATTCTTCATGATCCCATTTAGGGTTTTCTTGACAAAGATACTGAAGTGGTTTTCATCTTCAGCTCATTTTACAAATGAGGAAACTGAGGCAAACGAGTAAGTGACTTGCCCAGAGTCACACAGCTAATAAGTATCTGAGACCAGATTTAAACTCAGGAAGATGAGTCTTCCTGTTTCCAGGCAGGGCACTCTGTCCCCTGCACCACCTCACTACCCTGTAGGGACAAAGTTCTAACTTAAAAGAGGAATGGAAACAAACAAAAAACAACCTGTAAAAATTCCAAATTTTAGAGACAATTATATGAAAACATAAACTCTTAACTTTAAACATGAATGGATTAAACCAGGGGTAGGAAACCTGCAGCCTCGAGTCCACATGTGGCCCTCTAAGTCCTCAAGTGCAGCCCTTTGACTAAATCCAAAGTTCACAGAACACATCCTCTTAATAAAAGGATTTGTTCTGTAAAACTTGGACTCAGTTAAAAGGCACCACTCGAGGAACTAGAAGGCTACATGTGGCCTCCAGGCCACAGGTTCCCCTCCCCTGGATTTAACAAATTAATTAAATGAAATGGCAGAATGGATGAGAAGGCAAAACCCTTTCCTGTTACTTACAGAAAACACATGTAAAAATTAAAGACATATAGAATCAACATGAGAGGCTTAAACAAAGTTTACTATGCTGTAGGCGAATCTAAAAGAACCAGAGCTGCTACCATCCATCTTAAAATAAATGAAAAATAATAATATACAATATAAATAGTAGACAAGGTAATCACATTTTGCTTAAAAGATTCTGGACACCAAATCAATGTAAATATTAAATATTTATATACCAAATAGCCACTATCTACATTTATAAAGAAAAAGTTAACTATGCAAAAAGACATAGACATAAGTATAGTAGGAGACTTTAATATTCCCTTCTTAAAGTTGGACAACTCTAAAAAATAAATCAAAGGGAAAATGTAGAATTAACAAACTTTTATGAATTTAGACCTAAAATCTATACTCTCTAAATGCCACCACTAAAGAATATACATATATTTTTCAGACACACATGGACAATTTTTTTAAAAATCATATATTAGAGAACAGAGAAAATGAAAATAAATGCAAAAAAAGAAATATTAAATGGATTAGTTATAGACTTTAGTGAAATAAAATAATATTCAATTGAGTGATCACACACAAAAGACATAGATCTAAAGGCAAGGAAATAAATAAGCCTTTATTAAGCACCTATCATGTGCCAAGTTTTTGAACTGTGCTAAACACTTTACAAATATTATCTCATTTGGGACATAGGTGCTATTATTATTATCTTTGTTTTACAGTTGAGGAAATAGAGGTAAACAGAGGTTAACTGACTTGTTCAGGGTCAAACAGCTAGTAAGTATCCGAGACTGGATTTGAATTCAGTTCTTCCTTACTCCAGGAACAGCACTCTCTCCATTGTGCTGACTTAGGAACATAATAATGAAATCTAAATAAAGAATGTGTCGAAGAACAAATCATAAAAATAATAATTATGGGAAAGAAAATAATAATTTTAATACAACATGCCAAAATGTAATAGAATCATAAATTCAGAGGTATACATATAAGGGACTTTGTAGGTTATGCAGTTCAATCTTCCCCCTTCCCCTTTCCCACTTCCCCCTATTATAGATGAGGAAACTGAGGTTGAGAGAGGTTAAGTGACCTTTCCTGGATGCAGCTAAATCAGAAATCAGACAAATATAAATCCATATATATATATATATATATATATATAATTAAACAAACTGTGAATTTAGTGATAAAAGATTTGTGATATATAGATTTGTGGTAATATATATGTGTGCATGTTTGTATACTGTGTGTATGTCTACACACACACACACACACACACACACACACACACACACACTCATTCATCCTAGAGTAGATCCAGTTCATTTATAAGCACAAAACCCTGGAGAAGAATGAACAGGACACTCCATCTCTTGACTCCAGGCATTTTCTCTTGCAAATCTCCCATGCCTGGAATATTTGGCACCCTCGTCTCTGCCTACTGGCTCCTTTAAGTCCCATATAAAAGTCAGTCTTCTACAGGAAACCTTTCCTATCCTCTCAATTCTAGTAACTTTCCTCTTTTAACTATTTCCTATTATCCTGTATATAGCTTGCTGATTCATATTTGTTTGCTTGTTGTCTCTCCATTAGGTTGTAAGTTCCTTGATGGCAAGGACTTTCTTATGTCTCTTTTTGTGTTCCCAGTACTTTAGCATAGTGTCTGGTATATAGTAGGCACTTAATTAAATGTTTAATGAACAACTGAGAAGAGATAGAGCAACCTCTAATGACATTAGATAATTGATCATTACTTTTCTTCAAGTCTTCTTCACCTGCTCCATCTCCTTAAAGATGGAGAGCCATTACTTTGAATATGTGACTATTTGTTTTCCTATGAAAGCATAAGAAACACTTTTCTGTCTGAGGTATTAATGATTCATAGTTTGGCTAGTGAACTACACAGATGATAGTGGGTTATATTGTCCCCTCCCCAAGCTCTGTCAGCAACATCTTATTTTAGCATTTTCCAGGTCAATGATTAAGAAAACCAAGACTTAATAGAAGGAATTTATTCACCAAAATGCAGTTGTAGCCGATACATTTAAATACCTTTTTGTTTTTATTTCTCTCAGCTTGACACATCCCACTGTGCTTTGCTGATGTAACTGGATAGGATGCATCATCCTATGATTTGTCTCTTCCAAGCCAAATGACTTTTCTATACTATCTGCTTGAAAAAATATATATATATGTATATATATACACACATACATATACACACATGTATGTATATATATATATGTATGTATGTATACACATATAAATATATTTATTACATATACATACAGAGTGAGAGAGCACTATTGGACTGTTTCAGAATTTTTATTCCCTATGTATTCCAGTAATGTTATTTTCCCACCAAATAAATGTAAATTACATATGTACATATATAATTTATATCATAATATTTAGGTATAGATATAGGCATAAATTTTGATTTAAGTATACATACAAACACAAACATCACTATTTACCTAATTTTGCATTGGAGAATGCTCCTAAATCCTACTGATTTTTTTTTTTAACGTTGTAGTTCAGACTTGTAGCTTCATTGGTTTGAATAATTTCCAATGTGGAAAACCCTTCCACTAATGCAACTGCATAATTCAGTAATTTATAGTCTTAGGGAGTTGCCTGGAATTCTCCAACTGATATATAAACCAATCGTTCTCAAAAGAAGAATTGCAAATTGCTGACACAATATGAAAGCTTATTCTAAATCACAAGTAGTATAGAAGTACTAATCAAAAGAACTCTGAGATTTCATCTTGCACTGGAAGAGATGACAAAAGATGGTAATAATATTTAGAGGGGTTTCAGAAAAGCAGGCATGATAATACACAATTGTTGGAGTCATGTCTTGGTGCAACCATTCCAGAAAACAATTTCAAATTTTGAGAGAGAGAGAGAGAAAGAGAGAGAGGTATTTCACTGCTATTTCACTACTGTGAGAGAGAGAGAAAGAGAGATTTCACTGTTATTTCACTGCTTTGCATATATGCAAAAGAGGTCAAAGGTAGAAAGAAAGCTTCCATAAATGTAATGAAATATTCCTACACAGTAAGGAAAATAGAAAGAATTCAGAGAAACAGATGAAGATGTGAAATGTTACAGAGTAAAGTAAGCAGAACCAGGAAAACAAAACAAAACATATATACAACATATATACAAAACAAAAATACATACATACACATACATACTTCCATGTAATGACTACACAACATAAATGGAAAAACAACAACAAAAAAGAAATTGAACACTGTATACCAGTTTTGGCCACTCTATCCCAGAAATGATAATACGTTCCTCCCTTACGTCTTTTCAGAGGTGGAGGACTCTGGTGTAGACCATTGCAGATAACGTCAGACTTTTATTTTTTTTGCTAAATTATTTTTTTTTCCTTTTTTTTCCTTCTTTGTTATGTGGCCCATAGGTTCATAGGATCATAGGTTTAGAGACAGGATTTGGGAAGGACTTTAGAGGTTATCTAATTGAATACCCTCCTTTAACAAATGAAGGTGAGAATCATAGAGATTAGGTAACTTGTACATAGTCACATAGTTAATATTTGCCAGAGGTGATTTTTGAATTCAAGCTTTCCTGACTCCTACTACAGTATATCCATGGCACCACCCTGGATGACAGAGGCTAGAAAGATATATTCAGAAATAAAGGTGGTGTACAAATAAAAGATAAATTTTTTAAAGAGAAGAGGGGGAGAGATAGAATTGAGAAAGAAAAAGAAATAAAGAGAAGACAGAGAATGGGACATAGATAAAGAGATAGAAAAACGGAGAGACAGTCATCTCTGGGGCTTTGAAAGAGTAGCTGACTTGCCCTTGGTCCTACAATTAGTAATTTTTTTTCTGGGTCAGGAATTAGCTCCATTCTTCCTAACTCCAAGGCTATCCCACTGCTTCACCTCTCCTGTGGATAAATCAGCAAATATCCATCTTTATCACTAGTATTTCTCAAGAAAATATTGTGCTTGTTAGCTCATGTAGTATTAATATATATTATATTGTTACATGAGTTAATATAATTAGTTTATATAATAGCCAATCAGTTTTGTGGAGTTATTTTATTCAACATCTATAAAAACTATAAAATCTCTGAGATAGGAGCTTCAAGCTCATACAAACAACAATTTTGTGTCTTCATTAGACATCTTTTAATTTTTGTTCAAAATTGGAAAGACAAACATCTTGTAAATATAGAATCTAATCATGTTCTTGTCTAATTTTCCTCTTCTCTTTCTTTTCTGTGTTGTGCAATTGTTCAATTGTAATTTTCAGATTCTCAGAATCCCCATTTTATTATTTTCTTTGTCTTTCACATGCTTGTACACACACAAAATATGTAAGATCATAGATTATAGATGGAGATTAAGAAAAAGTCCTCAAAAATACATGACTTTTAGTAGCCTTTGAGATTGTTAAAACCTTGCTCAAATTCCCTCTTGCCAAATTAACTTATTTTCTGGTAATTTATTCTAGTCTACCTTTAAATGTTTAGACATCAATTCATGCAAATTTGGAATGGCTTTAAAACAAAAAAAAACAAACATCCCTCATTACCTAATCCATCTCTTTCATTTGTTATGCCTTCTTTGATGAACTAGTATTGTATGTTGCATTACTACAGCTACAACTTCAGATGAATGACCTCACTCCTATGTGCTTATATGTACTTAGGCTGGGTCTGTATGTCAGCCAGTAGTGGTTTTTTAATGGAGGAAAATAGTTGAATTGGTGATTCTATTATTTTTTAGAAAAGCATTCCATTTATCTTTTGACTAAATCCTCAGATTTACCTTTCATTTTTACCAAAATTGAGGAGTTTGCCTTTTATTTATTAATTTATTTTTTTGGCAATTGGGGCTAAGTGACTTGCCCAGGGTCACACAGCTAGTGTCAAGTGTGAACTCAGGTCCTCTTGACTTCAGGGCCAGTGCTTTCTCCAGGGAGTTTGCCATTTTAATACAAGTAAAGCAGTTTACCTTTTTCTTTAACTTCTGTACTCTCATGTGGGCTACTCAGTTTGCTCCTAGATGGAGCTTGCTGACACACATGATAATGCCAATGCAAACAAAATAGGGGTAGGAGAAAGGAAGGAAGACCATTTTGCATTAACGAGATGAAGAGTGTAGTCAGTTCTGTTGGGACTCATAGAAACATTTTTAGAAAAAAATAAGGTCACTGGAAAAACTGAGGACATTTCAATTTTGAAATTCATTGGTCAATAATGGATTCTGGTTTTTAAGATAGTAGTAACAAATGTCAATGTGTGAGAGTTTTTATTAGCCATAAAAGTAACTGCTGATTTTTTTTGGTGAGGCAATGGGGTTAAGTGACTTGCCCAGGGTCACACAACTAGTAAGTGTCAAGTGTCTGAGGCCTCCTGACTCCAAGACTGGAGTTCTATCCACTCTGCCACCTAGCTGCCCCTCTACTGCTGATTCTTTTATTTTATTTCTTATCTGAAAGGATGCATGTGAAAACTGAGGATGACAGAGCTCTGAGATTCGATCACAGGTAGCCCACTGACTAGTGTAATTCATGTTAATAGCATTTGACTTGTACTCCAGGGACACTTTCCTGAGGAACAGGGACTGCTAAGGCAAGAGACAAGAAGACAAAATGCAAATAAATAAAGATATGAAGCATTTATATGCCAGGTATTTTGCTTAGAGTTAGGGAAAATATACAAGCAAAAAAGACAGTGCCTGCCTTCAAGGAATTCTAGTGGGATAGCCTGAATTTTGGCCTAAAATATCCAAGGAAATGAATCATGGAATTTAGAGCCTTATAGGACCTTAAATATTATCTAATCTAAAGTTCTCATTTTATAGATGAGGAACCTGAGAACCCTAGGAATTAAATGATTTATTTAATAACCATATCATATTTAATAACCTATCATATTAAGAGCTCAGATTGTAATTTAGGTCTTCTGATTACATATTTACCAATCTTTCCCTTGTTGCCTGTTTGGGCAGCTTTATAAAGAAATGCCAAAAAATTATTCCAACCTAGCCTGTGTTATGCTAGGTAACTGTCCGTACTATGTATTCCTAGGAATGAAATAAAATTGTAAGAAGGATGGTATGATGACCAAATGGTAGATTGACATAAGTTTTCATATCTGCATCAGTGTTGATGACATCGCTATTCCAGTACTAATATGTTTTACCTAGCTGTACATTGGAGCAAGTAGTTGGTCTCACATATGGAAAATGGACAAGCATAATTTCAATTCCCATTCTCCTTAAATGCATTGACTTCATGGAATTTGTTTGGTATTGGAATTATATGACGTTTGCAAATAAATTCAAATAATCCAGTAACCCAGATTTCTTGGTTTCTAGCCTGATCAAGTTGACAATTTTGACTATTGTTCTTTTCTTTCTATTTTTTGAACCTACCATGAATTTTAAGGATATTTATTAGTGTGCCATTTTCCAGGGTAGCATAATTTTTTTTTTATATTTGTTAATTTGATGGTTATCAAGTGGTTTCTCAGAGTTGTTTAAATGTCTATTCTTATGATTACTAGCAATTTCAAACATTTAAAAAAGTAGTTGATAGTTTGTTCCGCCTTTAGACCATTTCATGTTCATGGACTTCAATCTCTTACTGACTGAAGAATGGTTCCAATTCTGATAAATTTGTCAGATCCTTATAGATTTTTACCAAAAAACTCGATAGGACATACATAGCCTTTGACCCAGTGATAGGACCCCAATGAGATGAAAAAAATAGTGAGGTCCCATTACTTAACAACACTTTTTAGAATAGTAGATAACTGGAAATGAGGTGGGTGCCCATTTGTTGGTGAATAACCGAATAAATTGTGAAATGTGGATGAAATGGAATAATATTTCATTAAAAGACATGATGAATTTGAAGAACTCAGAGAAACTTTAAACAACTTATATAAATTAATGCAGAGAAAAGTAACCAGAATTAGGACAATTTACAAAGTAATGCAGATATTGTAAAAAGAAACAATTTCAAAAGAGAATTGAGAATTTGAATTGAGAACTTGGAGTAATATGGTAATAAATCAAAACTTCAAAAGGCTGATGGTGAAGCAAACTCTCTCAGCAGGAAGATGGTGGACTATAGATATGAAGTAATACCCTTTTTGTTATGGACAATGTGTTGTTTATTTTTTCGTGCTTATACTTAGTTACAAATGAAAGTTCTAATTAGCTGTGGTATGAAAGGAAAGAAAAACCACAGTGATAGTGATAGTGATATAAAAAAGGAGAAGGGTACCAAGAAAACATTTAAATAAAAAAAATTCCTGTATCCCAAAGAGATCATAAAAATGAGAAAAGGACCCACATGGACAAAAACATTTATAGCAGCTCTTTTTGTGGTGGCAAAGAATTGGAAATTGAGGGGATGCCCATCAATTGGGGAATGACTGAACAAGTTGTGGAATATGAATGTAAATACTATTATGCTATAAGAAATGGTGAGCAGGCAGACTTCAAAAAACTTGGAAAGACTTACATGAATTGATGCATAGTGAAATGAGCAGAACCAGAAGAACATTGTACATAGTAACAGCCGTATTAGGGGATGACTGACTTTGATAGACTTGACTCTTTACAGCAACACAAGAATCTTACACAGCTCCAAAGATTCGTGATGGAAATTGCTATCCATACCCTGAAAAAGAAATATGGAGTCTGAATGCAGATGGAAACATACTATTTGCTCTCCTTTTCCTTTGTTGTTTTGTTTTATTGCTTCATTCTCATAGTTCCTCCCATTAGTTCTAATTGTTCTTTATACCATGACTAATGGGAAAATATGCTTAACATGAATGTATATGTATATGTAGAGCCTCTATCGGATTGTATGCCATCTCAGGTGGGGTCAGGGGGACACCAGTGGGAAGTGGAGAAAATTTAAAACTCAAAATCTTATAGAAGTGCATGTTGAAAACTAAAAATAAAGAAATAATTTTTTTAAAAAACGTATCATTTAAAAAAAGTTTGGTGTTATTAATAAAATTACTAATTACCCAGAAAAAATTCCTATATCAGACTTACATTAAAGAATTGGGAATTGAAAGTAATGAGAAAGTATCAACATATTTGTTAAAATCTCCTAATATGAGGCTAGAAGTTGGGAAAACTGGTGACTGGGTCTCATAGTGGAAATGGGGAGCAAGGGGTATTTCAATACTCCCTATTGCCAGTGAGTCAAAGTGTATGAGTGAAAGTACAAGAATTACTGGAAGGGTAGCCATTATTGCAGTACTACTGGGAGGGGACCAGGTTTCAGCAAGTGCCAGAGATGGAAGAATGAGGAAGAAAAAGGTTTAAGAAAAAAGCAAGCTTGATAACTATTGCGAAGGCATTCCAGAGAACACAGTGAAAAGAGTGGGTAGATCTGGAGTGGGGTATTTTGGCATAGGGTTGAGGGGAATGGGAATGAGCAGTTGGGAATGGAGAATGGGGTTTGTACATTTGTGACCTGGGATTTAGAATCACTAGGATGGGAAGAATATGAAGGGTGGAAATATGGGAATGAGTCCAAGCAGAATATCAATGGGTGGGGAGATGCTTATTGAAAGAGGCCCTCCCTCAATAACATTCACCATGGAAGAGAGTGGTGATGATGTGTCCAATAAGGACCAGGAGTCCTGCCTCAGAAGACCAGAGCAGCCTATGACACGACCTGAGGGAATCAGGAGATCAGAGCAGGCAGTTTAAGATGTGTCAGGTCCAGAAATGGCCTCTGGAGAAGCATGGCTCACTGGGAAGGCCTTGGGGCAAAGACAGTGTCCAAGAGATAGGTGGTTTGAATTTGGACTGATAGAGATTCCTGAAAAGTTTATATTGATTTTGCACCATCCTTAAATTCTGGGCATAAATGAAAGGTTTCTTTCCCTTCAATATAATGCTATTTGACATTTGCTAGTATTTTGTTAATTTTTTTGCACTATTTTTCTATGGCACTTATATTATCTTTTTCTATTTTTGAGGGAGGCATGGGAAACAGGGGGGACCAGGGGAGAATAAGGAGCAGCAGGGGGAGTTGGGGGAGAATAGGGAGTAGCACAGGAAGTCAGGGGAAAATGGGAAGCAGCTTCCAGATAGGGCATCCTTCTTCTATGCTAAGGAAGGTGTGCTAAGTGAGGTCCATGACCTCGAACAGAACCGCTGAACCAAGAACCTGAGAGCATCAGGCTGAGTTTGAAACAGCTTTGTAGCTGCCTGATCTAATGAGACCTGAGAAGTCAGGCCCAAAAAGCATTTCCAAGCCAAGCCTTCCTGGGTGCTTGGAAATCTACCCCAGCTGCAGGGCAAAAAAGAGATTAGAGAGAGAGGGGAGGCTTACATACATACCTTCCATTCTTGGCTGGAGAAGAGCAAAGTTAGGCAGTTTTCCTGGTCAGGGAACCATATGTTGAGGTTTGAGAGGTTTAGGTGTAACTGGGACCCCAAAATAGCAACACACAGTTTCTGCCCAAATGAATTCGACCCAAGCCTTCCTTCAGCCAAAGACAAGGTTTATTGGAATACTGATTGGGGTGAGTGAGACTCCTAGTGAATCTGTGCTATTGGCTAGATTTTAAGAATATGAGTATGGCATTCTTTCTCTGACTAATCTTATTCCTTTTTGGATATTAGGACCACATCTATCATGTAAATAACTGAGTGAAATGATATCATTCTACATTTTAAAAAATGACATACATTTGTTGTTGCTATTGCTCAGTCACATAATCTTCATGACCCTATGTAAGGTTTTCTTGGCAAAGATACTGGAGTGGTTTGCCATTTCTTTCTCCAGTAATTAAGGCAAACAGAAGTTAAGTGACTTGTTCAGGGTCATACAGCTAGTAAGTGTCTGAGGCTGGATTTGAACTTAGGTCTTTCTGACTCCAGGCCTAGTGCTCTATACACTGAGCCATCTACCTGCCTCTAATATATTACATAGGAAATATTTAATGTTTGATATAATTAGTTTGTCCATCTGATCCTAGGAGTTTCATTTAAGGTGGGTAGGTGATGCAGTGGATAGAGCTCTGGACCTGGAGTTAGGAAGACTTAACTTCAAGTCTGGCCATAGATACTTATTAGTGGATGACTTTCGGCAAGTCACTTAATTTCTCTTCACCTCAGTTTCCTTCTCTGTAAAATGAGGAGAGTAATAGCAACTAGGGTTGTTGAGAGGTTCAAATGAAATACTATTTGTAAAGTGCTTTTCAAACCTTAGAAGTATTATATAAATGCTATCCATTATTATAATTAGTAGTAGTATCATTATTGTTTATTCATTAATTCATGTTTGTTCAATTTGTCTTCTGGAAATTGGTTTATTTAGATTAAATATTTCCTGTTTTTCAACTTGGATATTTTATATTATTGTAGATATTTATTCATTTCATTTAATTTTCATCTTTATGATAATTTTCTTTATTTAATATTTGTTATGATTCATTCTTTTTAATATTTTATTTTCTTCTCTATTTTTATTAAAATAGCTAATCAATTTTTCTAGTCTTCAGAAACAAAGACCTTTTTCCTTTACTAACTCATTAATTGTTTTACTTCTTAATTCAATGACTTTTTTCACTTTCAATCATGTTTGTTATCTTTTGTGCATGTTTAGACTACTAACTTGCTGGTTTTCTTTTTTTTTTAACTGCATTCTGAACTACATTTTCATCTTATTAATCTCTTCTCAGGCATATAAATTTGCCTCTTATCAAGCTACTTGTAACTATATCCTATGCTGTATTGTTATTGTCATTATTCTAATATAGCATTTGCTGTTCATATAGCTTAATCTTCAACTCAAATATGATTTAGCATATAATTATTTTAGTTTCCAATTAAGTCTTTATTTTTAATTTAATTTTCATTTATTACATATACTTTCTTTGTTTTGTTATAGACTGTAAGTGATGGGTTTAAGATTTCTACCCTTCCTTTATTTATAAGATCCTTATGTCATAGAGCAGGGCTTTTGTATGTGTTTTAGATTCCTTTGACAATCTGTTGAAGACTATATAGCCTTTATCCAAATAAAACTTTTAAATGCATCAGACAAAACACATAAAATCATAAAGGAAAGAAAAAGTTAGTGGAAAAATATGCATTTTTTTCTTATTCAAGTTCATAAACCCTCCTGAAATCTATGATGAGTCCACCGACCTCAGCTTAAGAACTCCTGCCCCTGATAGTGATTAGTTTTTGGAAAAGTATTTCAATAAAAGTTAAATTCTCAAATAATCTTATTCTGTTTCACCATATGTCCAGAAAACAGTTTTCTCAACATTATGTTGAAGTCTATAGTAGCTTTTTTTTAAATTGATTTTTCATAATCTGTTAATAGAGTTTGGGAATCTTCTACTATCACTTTTTTCTGTTTGAATCTTTTTTTTTTTTGTATTTCAGTTAACATTTTCTCTTTTAGAATTTTGTTGATAGGTTTTTGATGTATATACATCTAATACTGACATGATTTCATTGTCTCAGCAGGCTTTAAGCACTAAGCAGTGTGTCTATTTAAGCTCTCTTTATGTTTTCCAGCTTGTATTCTGCTTTGTGTGAAATGATAGCCACACTTTATTTTCTGTAGTTTACTGATTTATCAATATTTTTTCCTTCAAACACATCACTCTATAACTATTTTTCCATATTTCTTTTTCTTTTTTTGGTGAGGCAATTGGGGTTAAGTGACTTCCCCAGGGTCACAAAGCTAGTATCAAGTGTCTGAGGCTAGATTTGAACTCAAGTCCTCCTGACTCCAGGGCTGGGGTGCTATCCACTGCACCACCTAACTGCCCCTCCATATTTCTTAAGGACATTTTGTACATCCAATATATTTTGGAGATATATTTTTAATTACTTTCATAATTTTTATTAAAAATAATCCATTTATAACCAAATTCATGTATCATTTTTCACTACTATCAATTTAATCTAAACCTTTCTGGGCCCTCACTCAGGCATATACCCACATCCTTCTATATAAACTTGAAATACATTTCCCATGTAATATTGTTATTGGTGTTAATATAGTTATTAATACTTATTCATATTATAACATTATGATAGATTATAATATAATTGATAGCTTGGAGTCATGAAGACCTGAGTTCAAATCTGGTCTCAGGTACTCACTAGTTCAGTGACCCTGGGTTCCTCAGTTGTAAAATGTGGTCAGAATAGCACCTTCCATACAGGGTTGTTGTGAGGATCAAAAGAGATATTTATAAAATTGCTTAGCACCATTCCTGGCACACAGTGGGGGTTATAGGAATGCTAATTCCCTTCCCTTCCCTACTACTACAACCACTACTACTGAGACTACAACCACTACTACTGAGACTACTACTACTACTACTCCTACTAGTATTATTGTTCCTACATTTTCAAAATATTTTGACTTTTTTACCATCACTGTATGGGAGTATCTTTTGGGGATTCTCTACCATATTCTTTCTTAACTACATACTCATTTCTGTACTTGTTCATGTCTAATGTTCACATTCAAAGTCTTTAATTTAAAGACATCTCTAATTTTTTACAGCCTTTCTAAAGTTTTCATTTCCTTTGCCTATCTTCTATTATATATTTCTAATAGAATACAAGCTTCTTGAAGATAGATTTTTCTTTTTTCATTTTGGCTTTTTATTATCATTGCTTATTATATTTTCTTGTACATAGTATGTACTTAATAAATATTTATCTTTATTATATGGAACTCTGTATATGTATAGGCATATATGTGTGTGTATATATATATATATATGTATATATACATACATATTCCTATATCTCATTTCCTTTGTGCTCCATTTGAATAATGGGACGTAATAATTATTACTGATTTGTATATAGTGCTTTACAATTTTCAAAACATCCTACATTTTCTCATGAGAGATAATGAGAAGCCAAAGTGAGAAGTTATAAGTGAGAAGTTAAAGGAAAGAGATGTCAAAGAAATGGCAACCTTCCTGCTCAATCAGGAGTTCTTTTTCGTGTGTGTCATAGTACAGTGCCTGGCATATAATGGGTGCTTAATAAATGTTGATTGATTGATTGATTGTCATGTACCCCTTTAATAATTTAGTAAAGCCTATGGACCCCTTCTCAGAATCATGTTTTTAAATGCATAAAATACAGCATTATTACAGAGGAAACCAATTATATTAAATATAGTTATCAAAATATTAAAATAAAAGGCTCATAGATTTCAGGTTAAATACTTTAATAATAGATTAGAAGCCCTTCACATCAAGTTGTAGATACTTTTACTAAATATTAATTCACTGATAGTTTTAAATTTGTCTTAACTTTGTGGTTTGTTTATTAATTCTCATTAAGTATCCTAGCCAGGCCTGGCTTCTTTTTTTAGGAATGCTTGGAATTCTTTTTGCAAATACTCATCTTTCTCTTGAAAAGCATGTTCAGTATTTCTGGGTAAGTAATTTGGGTATGAAGTTCTATTTTTCTTGATTTCTGGTATGTAATGTTACATTTCTTCTGTTCTTTCTTTCCTGCATGAGAAAACTTTTGTATTTCTAGTAGGAATTTTGGGATATATAATATGTTTCTTTTGGGTCTTTGCAATGTCATCTCTTTGTTATTGAAATTTTGGAGTTCAGTCACATTGTGTGTGGATGAGTTGAATCTGGTATTCATCTTTTTTGGCATGCTATGGATTCTGATGTGTGTTCTAGACCTGGCTTATAGTCTTAGGATTTGTTTTTGGTAGCATTTCCTTAAATTTGTCTTTCAGACATTTTCTGTCTTTAATCTTTTTTGGAAGGGAGGGACTAATAATTCTCAGGTTATATCTTTAAGCAGTACTCTTTAGGTATATTGCTTTTGTACAGTTCTTATCTCTGTTGTGTTGATTTTTAATTTTATTTTAATATCTCTTCTGGTGGTTCAGTTGTTTTTGCCTTCTATTAGGAAGGCTATTCCTCACTGAATGTGCTTTTATTAAGATTCTTCACCAGTTGTTTTTAGGTTCTAAGATTAATATTCATCCTTTTTTGTTGTCATTGTTCTTACCTTATTGATTTTGGGTTTATCTTTACTGAAGTTATATCTTGCTTTATTTCACTTAGTGAGCTTATTAACTGTATATTTTGTAATATAACCAGTTTTGTGTCTAGAATCCTTGATGGTGTGATTTCCTTTTTTCTTCCTTCTGATGTTCTGATGTCTTCTCTTTAGCTTACTCTATAATATTTATCTATAACATGAGAGCTTTTTTTCTTTCTTTGTTGCTCACTTCTTTAATAAAGCTTTTCCTTGGCTTCCTTGGCTTCTTTCAAATCTCCTCAAATCCTATCTTCTACAAGAAACTTTTCCCAACCTCCCTTAATGCTAGTGCCTTCTATATGAAATTATCTCTAATTTATCATATCTATATATAATCTCCATCTTTACATATCTATGTATCTATATCTTGGTTGTACATAATGGTTACATGCTTTGTCTCCAATTAGATGTGAGTTCCTTGAGAAGAGAGACTTTTATTAGTATTTCTTTATATCCACAGTGATTAATACTGTTTGGTATATAGGACATACTTAACAAATGCTTGTTGACTTGACAAATTTTCTTTTTGGAAAATTTTGGAATTCTTTGTCTTTTTATTCTACTTAATCTATTTGCTGCTATTTTTTGTGGAATGTGGAGAGCTTGGTTTTCTTATGACTTCTTATTCCACCATCTTGTCAGAAATACCCATATATGATTCACCAATAGTGAATCAATAAGAGGTATATGCATAGGGTAAAAATGAGCTTGGACAGACTTTGGGAGATAATAGAGCATAGGACTGGAGTCCTGTGGTCCATGGGAACATGAGTCAGACACAACTAAACACCTGAACAACAACATGTTAGGGTAACATGATAAATAGGCATATGAAAGGCTAGAAAAGAACAAGTTGACTATGCTTTCTAAGTTGTGTCCCTTGTGTACTTAGTGACTATGGTCATTTTTAGGTTTGGAAAGTGTTCTCTATGAGAGCTGTATCACTGTATCATAGACTCATAGTTTGAAATTTTCCAACTAATAGTTGGAAAGAACCTCCTAGATCATCTAGTCCACTGTGACATACAAAAAGGAATACCCTCTACAACATCCCCAATATGTGTTCATATTCTATAGCTCCAGTGATATGATCTCCAACACCAAATGAGTCAATATATTAGTTCCAAATTTTCTTTTCTTTACATAAAGTTGAAATTTGTCTCTTTGTGGCTTCTTCCCATTTTTTCTGTTTCTGCCATCTGGGAATGAACAATACATAGAGAGAATATAGAAGTATTGTGTCTCCCCTATCTTGTCTTCTCCTTGCTAAACATCCTTAGTTCCCTCCACTGAAGTTTACGTAGTTGTATTATTGCTTGAATAAAGCAATCAATGAATCTCAAACTTTAATTGTGGCCTGAGAGTCTGATATCTTCAGCTGGCACAATCATTCCCTAAACTCTGACTGAAGCATTAACAGAGGGACTTGATCTTTTATCTCCATCTTCTTTCCCCATTTCCCATTTCATGTTAGGCCTAGTAAAATGCCCAAAGGGAAAGATTAAGAAGAGAAACATTAAGCTACCTAAGTAATTCATGAAATATATAAATATCCACTTAGTAATTGAGAGTGAAGAACTTGCAGCTTATGAAACTTTAGAGATAAGGGGGATAATAATAGGGTTGATAATTGTTTTCTAGTGACTGTAAGGGGGAGGGGCATAGAGAATTAGACTGGTAATAAAAAAGAATTGAATTCAAAATTTACTTTTGAAACTCACTGTGTGACAATGGACATGCCAGATAATCTTTCCATACCACAATTTCTTCATCTGTAAAATGGGTATAGTAACATCTCTTACCTCACAGAGTTGCTATAGGGCCCAAATGAGATAATGCTTGTAAAGTGCTTTACAAACCTTGACATTCTTTTCTTGAGCTATGTGAGTTGTAAATGCCTTATCTGGTTAACCCAATTAGAACTATTCATGGACATAATAAATCTCTTCATCTCAAGGGACTCATTAATTTTATTGCAAAATTAACCTAACACCATGGGAGCAGAGCGAGAGCTATGTAAATGCCAGCTATACAACCAAATGGGAGGAATTTCAAGACAGGCAGCTAGCCTTTCAAGCAATGTTATTTTCATTAAAAGTTATCTCAACATTAATATCATTATTGAGTTTGTTAGGCTATTACACATCATTCCAATTTTTTTCCACTTCAGCATTTTGATTTCTTATTTTTAAAATGTACTTCATGGTCAGGATAGACGCTTTATTATTATCAGATGAGCTAATGCATACCACTGCTAAGCAACTTACATTTTATTAAAATTATTTCATTATTGATAGAACAAACCCTATCGCTCAAGTGCTATGAAAATGACATTCAGGAACTGAAGATAACAGAATGTTTATGCCCCAAATCAGAACCATGTGTATTATCCATTAACCTGACCACAGTCTATAAGTGGACATTTTAATCCTTGTATCAGTTTTGTCCTAAGTGGAAATGGTTAAATTTTAAATTAGTGAGAAATAAACTCTTGCAGAAATAACTATATAAGAAAACTTATATTGCCAAAATAACCCAAACCCTTCTCATCTCTTCCTAATTCTGAGACTTTATAAGACACAGCATACAGATGAAAACATAGAAAAAAAAAGTTTCTAAAAAGTCATCTTCTAATTTCCTTGAATTTTGATTAGTTACAATGTTTACATCAATATTGCTTTCCTTTATCTTCTAAGGATGGATTCAGTAGAAGCCTATATGACCACAAACTGAGAGTGACCATTGCCATTTTCCAAATCCTGGAGGGCTTGGATTAAAGTGAGTTCCGTGAAGATTGAAAGAGGCAAAGAGTTTTAGTTCATATTCCCATAAGTAATATTCTGCATATTCTAGTAATTTCTGATTCTGATTTTTCATTATTCCTTGGAAGTGATTTAAAATCCATCAGCTCATGAAGACCATCTATGAAGGCATGGGGAGTTTCAGCTTTAGCTCCACTAGACATTTTAAAAGAATTTGAATGTACAAGATCACTGTGTTTAGACTATCTCTGACCTTTGGGGATTGCTCTTAAGGAAGGCTATTGACATACTCTTCATGAGACCTTCCTTGTATATAAAGAAGAAACTTGAGTTCAGAGTATCATGGAGCAAATCATAGATGACAATTATAATTTTCCCCAAACACAAGTGAATGTCATTCTCAAATCAGATAATTGTTGGGCAAAAAATGAAACAAAAACACACAAAAACCTCTTAGGCCCTCAAGATTTAAAGTTTACCAAATAATAATAAAAAAAAAAAACAATGAGCAGATTACGTTTCACTGGGAACTTGTCTGACCTATGGAGGACTTTACAAAAATAAAAATAATTTTCAGATCATCTCTGAATATAAATAAAATTTACTCAAATAAGATATAGAGAAAAAGCAGTAGCTTTGTAATGGATGGTCCACAGAAATCTCTGCCTACTCTATGTGACGAGGTTTGTTGAATTGGAAGGGATTTGAAGTTTTTCATTCTTTATCCATTTGCAAAAGAGAACAGAGTAAGGTTGTATAACCTTTCTGTAGTGTTTAAAAGAATCCTGGGGGCAGAGCCAAGATGGCGGAGTGAAAGCAGTGATTTGCTTGAGCTCTCCCCCAAACCCTTCCAAATACCCTGTAAAAAATGGCTCTAAACAAATTCTAAAGCAGCAGAACCCACAAAAAGACAGAGTGAAACAAATTTTCAGCCCGAGAAAACCTGGATGGTTGATTGGAAAGGTATATCACGGCGGGGGTGGGAGGAAGAGGAGCACAGTTTGGCATGGGCGCACAGGCCACAGTGAACCTGGAGCAGGCCTCAGAGGGCTGAATCCCAGGCAGCTGTGGTGGTTTCCAGACTTCTCAACCCATGAATGCCAAAGACAACTTAGAAGGTCAGTGAGAAAAGTCTGTTTCTGTGCTGAAAGAGAGGGGCTAGGTCTCAGTCACAAGTCCCGATTGCAGCCCGGAGCTACTGCTGCTTCCTGTGCTTCCGGCCCACAGATTGAGGGGGAATCGAGTGGCTGATGAGAAGGGGATTGCAGGGATCTCTTTGCCAGTGCTGAGGCAGGAATCTCTTGCTTTGCCCGTGCTTGGATCTGGGTCACTGTTCTGAGGGGTGGTCCTGGGGCAAGGAGGAGTGCTGGCTTGGTGGAGCTTGTTGTGGTGGTGGAGAGGAAACACCTCGCCCCTTATCATACCACCTTGGAAGAACTGAAAATTTACAGGTCCCTAGAAGTAGCTCTGAAAACAGCTGTACAAACCCCCAAAGCTTGGGACAGTACATTCTCCACATTGGAAGGAGACTCTTACCTTAACAAAGAGTTTAAAACTCAAGTAATTGGCCAGGATCATGAGTAAGCAGCACAAAAAGAGTCAGTCTATATTATCTTACTTTGGTGACAAAGAAGATCAAAACATACAACCAGAAGAAGACAACAAAGTCAAAGCTCCTACATCCAAAGCCTCCAAGAAAAATATGAATCAGTTCCAGGTCTTGGAAGAGCTCAAAAGGGATTTTGAGAAGCAAGTGAGAGAAGTAGAGGGAAAACTGGGAAGAGAAATGAGAGTGATGCAAGAAAATCATGAAAAACAAGTCAACAGCTTGCTAAAGGAGACCCAAAAAAATACTGAAGAAAATAACACCTTAAAAAATAGCCTAACCCAAATGGCAAAAGAGGTCTAAAAAGCCAATGAGGAGAAGAATGCCCTAAAAAGCAAAATTGGCCAAATGGAAAAGGAAGTCCAAAAGCTCATTGAAGAATATACTTGTTTAAAAATTAGAATAGAGCAATTGGAAGCTAGTGACTTTATGAGAAATCAAGACACTGTAAAACAAATCCAAAAGAATGAAAAATTATGAAATGAAAAAACACTGTGAAGTATCTCATTGGAAAAACAACTGACCTGGAAAATAGATCCAGGAGACAGAATTTAAAAATTATTGGACTATCTGAAAGCCATGATCAAAAAAAGAGCCTAGACATCATCTTTCAAGAAATGATCAAGGAAAACTGCCCTGATATTTTAGAACCAGAGGGCAAAATGTTCAATTGGGTATGGAAATCTGTCTTACCCTACAGGAAAATGGGGGGGGGGAAGGGGACAAGAGAGTAGGGAGATGATAGAGAGGAGGGCAGATTGGGAAAGGGGGTAATTAGAAGCAAATACTTCTGAGGAGGGACAGGGTCAAAAGAAAGAATAGAATAAATGGGGGGCAGGATAGGATTAAGGGAAATAGAGTTAGTTTTTCACAGCATGTCTACTTTGGAAGTGTTTTGCATAACCGCACATGTATAACCTATATTGAATTGCTTGCCTTTTCAATGAAGGTGGGTGGGGAGAGAGGAAGGGAGAAAATTTGGAACCCAACATTTTAAAAACACGTGTTTAAAAAAATATTTTCACATGCAACTGGGAAATAAGAAATACAGGAAATGGGGTACAGAAATCTATCCTGCCCTATAGGAAAATAGAAGGGGAAGGGGATGAGAGAAGGTGGGGAGAGATAGAAGGGAAGGCAGACTAGGGGAAGAGGTATTCAGAATGCATGCCATCTTGGGGTGGGGGGAGGGGCGAGATGGAGTGAAAATTTGGAACTCAAAATCTTGTGGAAGTAAATGTTTAAAACTAAAAATAAATAAATTTATTAATAAAAAATAAATAAAAAATCCTATGATTCAATTTGCCAGCCATTCTTATTTTCTTTCTTTTACAGTATAAGCTACCTGTAGCAAAGCAGTGAAATGTGAAGTCAGTCAAAATTTACACCAAGAAGAATGTGTAAGATGACATTCTTTTGCTCCACATTGTATACGGGATTTGCTACATCCCATCCTCATAGAAAGAATTTAATGAGAAACCAGCTCATTCTGAATCTATTCTCATGACAATGGCTTTTTAAAAGGAAAAAATGACTCATACTTAGTCACTCCTTATTGTTATTTTAGTTCTGTCATATCTCTGTTTTGGATATAGCCATAAAAAGCAGCAGTAGAGGAACTGTTATTTATATGAACACCTACATGGGAATTTTTAGCAATTCCTACTTAATACCTCTTTAGAGCATGCCTTCATTAAAATTTTAAGTCCATTTTATGGACAGAAATTCAATACACATACTTTACAAACAAAACCAAAATAAATCACAAAGACTTATCCAATGTATAAGTAACTGCTTTACAAGGGTCTCAGAGACCTTCCTGAAGGGCTCACTTAAGAAAACAAACTAATTTAGAAGTTAGAGGGAAAATAACTATGTTGGAAATGAAATAATTATTTGAACAGACTAATGTGGGTGAATTCAGGCAAAAAGAAAGGGGAAAAGTTGGATTTCAGCACCTTATTAATCATTCTTTTCTTAAGCTGTGTGAGTTGTAGTTGCCTGATTAGGTTAACTCAATTAGAACTTTTCATGGACATAATAAATCTCTTCATCTTAAGGGAGTCATTAATTTTATTGCAAAATGAACCCAAAACCATGGGAGCAGATCTAGAGCTTGACAGATTTTCTTAAACCAATCTACTTGATATTTTGATAGGGCCCTTGTAAAATGTTCACAGTCCAAGTGAGTTTTAACCTTGTGCACACTAAAACTCATAGCCTATCGTGATAATCTCAGTGTTATTACCCTGGTAATCTAGTTCAGAGTATATCACAATTTGCTGCATTATCTGAAATTCTCATATCATCTACCGTCCTTTCTCTACTGTCCTCATTTTAATAAGGGAGGATGGCGTTCAGCACCATGCTTGCTATGTTCTGATAACCTTACACATTTAATGGTAATTGCGAGTCAAGTGACTTGTGCAGGGCATGCATTTTAATTAGCTTTCAACTGAGTAGTGAGGCCATTTGTCTATATTCTCTTTCATCATATTAATTAATTGGGAGTCAGGGGTAGGGTTGTGTCTTGCATCGTCCGTGGAAGATATTCATTTTGGATAGTTATATATATTTCCATTTTTACCACTTACTTACATAGGACTCACCACTTGATTAATATTTTATTTCTAAGCCCAAATGAGGGATCTACATGGTATGGAGGTGCAGTGTTATAGGTTATGATAATGTTAAACTAAATATCCCAAATAAAACATAAACCAGCAGGCAGAAGAGTGCAAATCATAATGATTATATCTTAATTACATTTGAATAGAAATGATGCAATGGAAGCCATATAACAGAAAGACAAATTATTCAGGATTGGAGGACTCCATAGACACCAAATGAGTGAGAAAATGGAGGCAATTATCTGAATAAACAATTAACTGAGTCAACCAAAATACACTGTATTTTAATCATTTATGCACATCCAATCAAACTGTTAGGTAGTCCAGGTAAACTGTTTCAATTGTCCACTTGGATTTTTGTCTGGATACAACTCTGTTTTAATAGCTGCCTACAAATAAGGATAGCCTCAAAATTTATTTCAAAAACAATTAGCTTATGACCAGTGTTGGTTCCAGAAGTTTAATGTTGGAATACATGGCTTTCCTATTGGTAGAGAGATTTTCCCCACAGAATATTACATGCTCTGCCAGTCACTGAGATGCTGAATTTATTTTATTTTATTCTATTTGTTTATTTATTTTAATAAGGGAGAATACTATGGGAGAGTTATTGGGAAGAGATTGTGGTATAAAAATACGTCAATAAAGCATGAAAAAATTGGCATACTATATGACCTTTGTGCTTTTTAACCACACTTGCAGTTTTCATACTCTCACCTTCTCCATTCTTAAATAAGTAGGCTAAGTGAACATAAATCTTAGCCTTTTGAAAATGATAGAAGCAGGGCATATTTATACCCAAGGAGAATTCATATAATTCTATAGAAGATAATTCTGATTAATTCTCGCTATCACCTGAATTTAAGCAGCAATTTATGTACTTAAATCTCACTTTTTATGAAGTAATCATTTCTGATATCCATCAATAACCCCACATAGCTGAAAATAAAATAGAGTATGCCTGGTTGATTGAAGGAATGCTAAGAGATCATCAAGAAAATAATGAGGAATGACACATTTACTATGCTCAGTCACAATACTATGGACAACAGACAGAATTAAAATATAAATCATAAAATATTCTGTTTCTTAATATCTGTCTGATTTCCATTAAGTACACCCTTATTGCAGTTAGACCCTAGATACAGACCAACGGTTATTTTCGAGGTTATACTAGGAAATATGTCATTTCTTGTTCATCCAGTGAGTTTAAAGTGCCTAAAATGGGACCAGCAATTTTAACCCAGGGAATGACAACCTTAAAGTTAATGACAGCTCCATGGGAAGGATGCTTATGTTAGAAATTGCATAGAATCTAAAGCCAGGGGTGGGGAACCTGTGGCTTCAAGGCCACATGGGGCCTTCTAGGTCCTTGTGTGTCCCTCTAACTGAATCCAAACTTCACAGAACAAACCTCCTTAATACAAGAATTTGTTCTGTAAAATGTGAACTCAGTCAAAAGGCCACACCTAAGGACCTAGAAGGCCCCATGAGGCCTTGAGGCCACAGGTTGCCCATCCCCATTCAGTGGGGAAATGTAGGCACTGGTTTTCTGGAGTAACCCAATAAGCTGCTCTAGGAATGGCGATTGTAGCTTATTCAGTTTTCTACTCCTTGTCACTGATTTGCCGCTTAACAGCTTCTTCCATATGCTGCAAAGGAGTATCCACAGTGAATGATCCTTAGAGAAATGAGAATAAGTTATCTGGTCAGCCTTTTTAGGATAAGTAACAATGTAATAAAACGCCATTGGGCTAGAAGTCAGAAAAGCTAGGTTCTAGCATCAGTTCCACTTTTAACTGGATATGCTTACACATCTTCCACACATAAGCCAGTATAACCAGGCAAATAGGCAGCTGCCAGTACTGACCCTGCCATGTGGTTCAGCATAGCCCCGGGCAAACAGGCAGCTGCGAACATTAGGACTACCACTTGCTTCAGTGTAGCCCCATGGAAACAGGCAGATGCCAATGAAGGAACACCCCACCAGCCTCAGCACACTCCAGACACCAGCACTGGGGCCTTGACTCAGCACCAGGTAAGCTGCCAGACCCCTTTGGCCTTTGGCAGGTCCCCCATGAACCTCAGAGCAACATCAATGCAGCACCAGGTAAACACCCAGGGCTTGTGGCCCCTTGCACAAGAAGCCTAAGATAATGCCCCTTCCACCCCAGGAACAGCTCAAATTTAAAAGAAAGGAAAAAAGGCTGAAAAAAGATGAGCAAAAAACAGCAAAAGAAAAGAATCTGACCATAGAAAGTTATTATGGTGTCAGGAAAGATCAAGACACAAACTTAGAAGAGGACAACAATGTCAAAACACCTAAGGGCAAAACCCTAAGGAAAAACAGGAGGTGGTCTCAAGCCCAGAAAGAACTCATCAAAGAGCTCAATAAGCAGCTTAAAAATCAAATAGGAGAGGTAGAATAAATATTGGGAAAAGAAATGAGAGTGATATAATAGATTTATGAAAAAAGAGTCAACATTTTGGAAAAAGAAAACAGCTTCTTAAAAAGTAACATTGGCCAAATGGAAAAGGACGTACAAAGACTAACTAAAATATATCACACTTAAAATTCTGATACTTAAGAACTACTCAAGCCATAGCTTTTAAAATAAGAATTAATTGATCTTCATCTTAATATGTTAAAATAGAACTAAAACTGTGGCTATATTTGGACTGCCTGCCACTTATGTCATAAATTGGACCACGAGAACACAAGGTTTTCTTGCCACCTTGAGACAGCTTAGGGATAGTACAGGGACAATTCATTAAAGGAGACATTAAACTGCTGAAGTACTAACACTACAAATGCAGCTCTCTCAGCAGTCAATATTTGGTCACAAAGGTCCCCTTATGTCACTAGCACAACAGGTCAGATGAGATCATGTTTATGGAATGTTTTGTAAAAACTAAAGCTATACTGTTTGTAGATGTGTGTGTGTGTGTGTGTGTGTGTGTATTTACCTGTTTTACTTTGTCACAAGAGAACTCTAAGAGTGGGGATAATTTAATAACCAGTATTTATATAGTGATTTAAAATTGCAAAGCTTGGGCAGCTAGGTGGCACAGTGGATAAGCTCCAGCCCTGGAGTCAGGAAGACCTGAGTTCAAATCTGGCCTCAGACACATAACACTTACTAGTTGTGTGACCCTGAGCAAGTCACTTAACCCTGATTACTTCACCAAAAGGCAAAAAAAAAAATTTGCAAAGCTTAATATTAACTCCTTTATTCCTGGTGTGTTTGTGTGTGTGTATAATGTGATGGTATGATTATGGAACAGTGGGTAGTGAGTGACAGAGTTACATGATACAGAAGAAAGAGTATTTACTCAGGAGTCAAAGGACCTGTCTTCAAATGTCACTTCTGATATTCACAACCTTTGTGACCCTGGATCAGTCACAGTGGACGTGTTGGATAATTTTGCTGAACTGACTTCTTCCTTCTTTAATTCTTGATTAAAAGGGATAATTTACCAGGTAAAGGAGGTGATAAGTAATGCATTGGAAAATGAAGGTGATATCTAAACACAAGATATCATTAAAAATTGAAAATGTAAAAAAGAAATGATTTAATGAGAAATATCATTCATCTGTCAATTTATTTTCAAAGACAAAAATTCAGCATGCTTTCTTAAACTAGATCTGCTCACTGCCTCACTTCAAACTCCTATCTCTAATTCTCAACTGTATTTTACAACTTATTCTTGTAGAAAATTATTTCCTTACTTATGAATTATTAGATTACTGGGATGAATAAGTGTGGTTTATAAGTATCAACATTACATTTAAAATGGCTAGAACAGTTAAGTTACCAGGTCTGCAAGCCACCAGTGCATAAATAAACTGGAAATCAAGTTGCATCAGAAGCCTCGTAATTTATGCATTAAAATTGCAGAAGAAACAGCAGCTGAAAAATTATGTGGTGGTGAACAAATGACTAAAGTAATAGCACTGCATCACTTACCTTAACAAATATGTGGTAAACATGTCCTGAAGGAGCAGATCATCCATTAGAGGGAATGGCAAAAATTTTAGCAGAGTATTTATCATCTGGGTAATCTTACTATTTAGTAGCATTTTTTCTCAGGATTTTTGATCTCCCTCTGTACAAAAAAATAGGATTGTGTGGAAGCTGCCCATTTCTCAAAGTGAATTACAGTTATAAAACAATGATATTGATTAAAAAGGAGTGACTGAACCAGAGAACACAGCTTTGCCCTCTGAAATAGATGTATATATAACTATGCAAAGAGATTGACATGGAGATTGGGTGTTAAGAATGCACCTTAAGATGTTTAGATAATATTGCCACTTGAATAACTTAACTGAAACAAACTGTACCAAGTATAAATGGCATATCTCTTTAAAATATTCTTCCAAACCTATTGCTCTCAATGCATAAAAAAGGCAAACCCATTGGGAAAAGGAGGAAGAGGTGACTGAACATATTAGTCTTAGAGGATTCTTGAGCTGCTTCACATCCTAACACATTAAATGGCAAATGATCATCTTTCAGTAAGGAACCCATAGCATAATTCATCACTAACAGTATAGTATTAAGAAGGTGGAGAAGCAGTGTGGAGTAGTGGATAGGGGGCCAGTCAGAGTCAAGAAGGACTGGGTTCATGTCCTGTTTCTGACACATTCTACCTGTATGACTTTGTCCAAGTAACCTAACTTTTCAGTATCCCAGGCATATAAATTATATATATGAGTAGAACAAATTTGTAAATGGAGTTTTCCATCCTGATGCACTCATGAGAACCCACTGCACATAGACACAAAATTTTAAAAAATTGAGCTGATCTTTAAATGAACTGAAGTCTAAAAGATGGAGAACTTTTTGCAATAGCTGTTATCTTTGTGGGAATCTACAATATGAGGCATGCGTTTATGCTTTCTTCATTTGGACTAAGTGATGACAAGGGCACATATATAACCCTACTCTTTGGTTTTGTAAATATTGAATAATGAAAACAATGTAACTCACTTAAATTATTGAGTGGATGAAATGGAGGAAAGAGACACATGTAAAGCAATTAATTTTCTTTTGTTTCTGGCATCACGTAACACATTTATACATATGTATTATACACACACACACATATAAAGGTTTGAGAACTGAATGACATTGTGAAACTTGTTGTTCAGAGGGATATGCTTTTCCTCTCAGCCCTGAGAGTGATTTGCTCTATTGTTAACTCTGAGCCAAAAGGCAGACTGAAGTCACGCCCAGGAATCTTTAAAGATAACCCATACTGTTTTAGAGAGTGGACGGAGAAGGTGGTTTTGGGACAAGAGTAGGGAAGCAACAGCATTGGGGGAAATTCCTATGCAGGATATTATAAGCCAAACTGGAAAGAACCAGTGACACATAAGCAACAGGCAAAAGGAAAAACACAAGGGATAGTTGAGCTGCAGCAGGGAAAGGACAGATTAAAGTGGGCTTATTAGGCACCTATAGGCAGAGGTATTTTGAAATCAACTTGTACCAGTTAATGAGAGGTGATTGCTAAATTTTCAGGGTGAGCATTTACATGTCAGAAATCAGCAAATGCTACAAATTAGGACTTGCTTTACTATTTTGTCGAGGCTTAAGAAGTTGATGGGGAAAATGGTAATAATGCAGATAAACATAAAAATGTGTCCCATGAAGTGGTTGTTGTTGTTTGAGAGCTAGTGTCCAAAACACAAATCAATACAGCCCTGCCTGCAGCCATCTTGATACACAGAATTTGTACTAAAACTGCTAGTTAAAATTGCTTCTTCAATGAGTGAGAAGTTCCAAGAGATCCACTCTTGTTCCAGTTTCTCCTCCTCATGTCTGTCCAATAACAGGTACTGTGATATACTCTGCTTGATTCCTTTGTCTGAACATTTTCTGTAGTCTGATTTTTCCTAAAACAAAGAATCCAGATGCTATCTGGCAATGCACAAAATTTAAATTAGGACAGAGAGCTAAGCTTCTATCAGAATGTCAGGGATTTTTTTTTTAACCTAGGGGCTCAGAGCTATTGTGATGGTGTTAATAAATTAGTAATACTTTAGTCTGTTACAGACTCAATAAAAATAGCAGAGAAATGAACCACCTGAAGGCTATTATATTTCCCCTAGGCCAAAACTGAGCTAATTGTTGTAATGGGATGTGACTGATTAACTCTTCAGAGTAGGGGGACAGGGAGCACAGAGTGAGGAGCATGAAATGATATGAAAAGAACATACTTTAACTCCAGGCTGGAGAAGGACTAATTCTCCCATTTTTCCGGAAGAGAACTCTAACCTCCACAGTGACAGTTGTCAGTATTGTATTTTTTTAGGGATTTGGAAAATAGAACACATTTCAGTTGGGGAAATATATGTGCAGTGGTAGTGTGTAATTTGCAAATTTTGTCAACACCAAAACTTTTGAAGACTAAGCCAAACCCCACAAAAATCAAAACTTTACAGAAAAAAAGGAAAGAGCCCCAAATTTAATGATCTAACATCAATTTCCCCCCAAAATGTCAACAAATGCAGAACTTTGGTGAGAAAGCAACTCATTTTTAAATTGGATAAATCTCAAAAGAGTAAGTCCATGAGTAGAGCCTACCTTTAAATTTATTCATGTGTATTCTACATCAGTACAAACATATTATTTTATTTCGTTTTGTAGAAACTCCATCTCTGTATGTTGGCATCTCATCTGGTTATACGCTTATAGAGTTGCCTGAGAGGTAAAGTGACTTGCTCATGGTCACATAAACAATATGTAACAAAAGCAGGACTTCACCCATCTCCAAGATTAGCCTTCTACTCTCTATGGCATATACATCTATCTTTCTATTCATCTGTCTTTTCTCTCTGTCTCTCTTTCTCTTTGTGTCTCTTAGTCTCTGTCCATCTCTCTCTCTCTCATCATCATCCTCATCTAGAGATGAATTTAAATGTACCTTTACAATCTTTATCTTCTCCACCTCCAGCACATGCTTTCAACAAAGGTAGAAGAGGAAAGGTTGGGCTTATATGTACACAGACTGCATAGTTTCCTGTATGTGTTTCACTTTATCTTTTTTACCTCTGGCTGCTATACAGATAGCTTAGGTGAGACAGAACATTAAAGTTAGATTGAATGTAGGAAGCAGAAAGAGATAGTTGCTTTTATCCTCCCAGGCCAGGGGACATTTCTTCTCCAGCATGGCAGAGAGAATCATGACAATCTCATGTACAATGAAATCAATACCTCCCCAGACTACACTATGTACTTTAAAGCCATGACATATATGTAATCCTCATGTCCAGGGTTCTTCTTCCCAGGAAGTTTTATAATTATCTATAAGGCAACCAATTTCTTAACCTTAAAAATTACCCAACACAAGGACTTAAATATGTAGAATTTCATTTAAATAAGTCAGTCAACAATTTTTTATAAAGTATTGAACACTTCATTGTAGAAACATAGGCAAAATGACTATTATAAGCAAAATGAAAAATACTGTTCAATTTAAAAAATGTACTTAAACAAGAACCTGAAAAAGTTTATGATATGCATAACATTGTTCAAGCAAATTGCACTAGTATTACATAAATCAATAGTTTATAAAGGCCTCAATATGGCAAAGTTTAGAAATAGGTAGTATGCATGCACATAGTACAACAAAAAAATCTCTTTATAAAACAGCAGTTTTTTTAATGCTTGTACAAAGGGAATAAAGAGCAACCACAAACATATTTCATCTGTTATGTTAATACATTATGACAGCTAAAAGTCGGTCATGTCTATCAGAGGAACAAAAAACCCTCCATACCATGTGAATAAATCTTTTGTGCCTTTAAAGATATTTGTATAAAAATGCTATCTTTTCATATGTAACTTAAATAAGTCATATTTCTTTCAGTTGAAATTTTGGGGAAAAATAAGTGAGTGGGCTCTATATACTTTTATAGAATGGAAAAGAAATGGATACCAGAGTAATTAGTCCAATTTTGACACTTTCCACCTTTGATTGTGGATTGTTGATGATTATCCCAGAACTATTCTGCTAAGATCCCTTAGCAATAAATATTTTAATGGGGCACATAATGAATTGGTCCTAATGTACCTTGAATATATCCAATCAACACTGCTTACTAAAAAAGCTGCTTTGTCTTGTATTCATGGCCTGGCAAAAACAATTCATTTGCTTTCACAAAATTGGAATTCTGTTGTTAATTTATGTGCTCATGTTTACTCTCTCTTTTGTTGTTTCCAGTGTGGTAAGGGGTTAACCATCCACAAAATGCTGTGTGAACACATCCGTAATACACGAATAGATAATGCCCTCTTGTGCTCTAGAGTGGCTACTCTACTAAAGGCCTAATGGAGATCAGGTCTTGTCCCATAGCAAGTAAAGTCTTTCAGCTTTTAAGATAGTGTTGCTACATTCTACCAGTATTGGTTAAATATAAATGTTGATTATATGGCATATGTGTTTAGGATAGCACATATAATTTAAGAAAGCATAGTTGTTTTTATTCATGCAGATCATTAGAATTTATCTTTTATTTTTTTCATTTTAAAGCTTCATTTATCTCTTCATGATCTAAGGCAGATTTCAAAAGCAGGCCATGTTGGAATTTTTAAGATTATATACTTTTATTCAGGCTCTGAAGTAAAGTCCTAATGGGCGCAAAGAAGAAAGTACACCATTCAATCATTCTTTCATCATTTTAAACAGAAAAAACAACTCCCCGTACTACAGCTTTCAGACTATATCATGGAAAAGTGCAGATATCATCTTTGTTGACTAAGTAGAACCAAAAAAGTTCATACAAAATAGATTGCTCATATTCACACTACAAAGGAATATGTTTTTAACTTTAACAAATTCAAAGGTGTGTCATATCAGCAGCATTGTTGTAAATTGTACTGTAGTGCAGTTTCTTTTTTTTTTTGTAAAAATACCATACAAATGGTCAATCAATAGTCATCAGCAGAAAACAAATCAACAACAGAAAACTCATAAAACAATTAAACCCAAAAAGAGGGAAACAAAAGAGGTAATGCTGATGCCAAAAACAATTATAATACTGTTGGAACATACAAAAGTAATCCTTATATTTTATACATTTATACAGAATATAAAAGGTATCAGAAGATTATGCCACTGTCTCCCTTATCCCAATTTCTATTTTCTTTGGAAGAAGTTCTTTCCTTTCATCAACACTTCCTAAGGAATTTCGACAGTTTTGCCCATCCATGTATAACTTTGCATACACTGGATTGGAGTAATTTGTTGGCTGAAGGGAGAAAAAGAGATACATTATTGTTAAATTAACTCCAATTAATTTCAACAACAACAAAAAATAAGTGCCCAATATGTATAAAACACCATGCTGGGCATACAAAGACAAAAATGGAATCATTCTTGTCCTCAATGAGTTTACATTTCATGATGTAATAGATGAACACAGGTAAATATAAAGCAAATACACAATCATTTCAAGTGCTGGTTAGCAGGGGATAGAGATCGCAAAGATGGTATTTATATTCTGTTTTCGAGGAATCTAGAACTTCTGAGAGATGTAGGGGAGAAAATAATTCTTTGGGAAACATAGGAAACAGCCTGTTTCAAAGGTATGGAAGAGGGAGATTAAACAACTAGTAGATCACTTTGATCTCATTGAACAAGTTTTTCACTCATCCTTTACATCCTTTACAAAGGTAATATTTAAGATAAGTGAAGAGGGACGATTACATAACATGTAGTATAATTTAAATGTGATAAGGCTTATTTAGGCAAAATCACAAATTATTGAAATCTTCTCTCTTTATCAGAAAACTGATCAATTTGAAGTTCACTATATTTAGTAAAATTGGGCATACTTTAATGAAAGTTCCTGTGAAATCTGTGTGGAGGCTAGACTTGAAGTAGGGAAACAAGTTGAATCTTTCAAGTACTAGAATAATAACTTGCTAAATGGTATCAATACTTGGAGGTTTTACAATGGCATCTTTATGATTTCCTGTTTCATTTTTAAAGACGTTATTCAAGCTCAAAATTCAATCAGTTATCTCAGTATTTTGTCAATATGATGACAAAACGCTCGGTCATTTGGAAGCACCAGAATGATGTCTTGAATCTTGGTCTTTTCCTTCAAACTGTATCTCATAGATATAGCCTTATAAGCTACTTGCTGAAAACGAGGCTAAAGGGAAAGAATATTTTTCCATTCTGGTGTTCCCGTTCTCATGATGACTAATTTTGGGACTAAAATGCTAGCTTACATAACTGATACAGACAGAGGCACTAAATTAGTCTCTAAGGATTGGCTGGTTGGCTACAATATATGCAGTCATTAAATTCAGTCAACAACTGTGAAGACAGAAAAATCACTTAGTCACTTACTATTTTGCATTTTTTATCATTAAGTTAAAAAAAGCAAAACATTTGTATTTATAAAGGAATAGCTTTGTAACCTAAGCTGTTGTAGCTCTGTGCAGAGTCACTGTTCTACTTACATACTCTTATTTATAAAAATCATTTACTGAGCTGTTTCCAAAGTATTATGAAGTACACATTCACACTGAGTCACAGCAACATTTTCAGCTCTGAAATTGTCGTAGGTACAGCATCATTTTACTAATCTTTATAGAGTTAATTTTTCAGCATTTAGGGTTTTAGCACCCAGAGTTGGAAAGATCTGAGTTCAAATCCAGCCTCAGATGCTTGTTAGCTTTGGGACTCTGGCCAAGTCACTCATCTTCTTTCTGACTTAGTTTTCTCACCTGTAAAATGAGGATAATAATAGAACCTACCTTCCAGGGTTGTTGTGATGATCAAATGAGTTAATAATTATAAAGCACTTAGCACAGTGCCTAGTACATAATAAGTGCTTTTTAAGTGTTAGTTTTTATTATTATTATTTTCAACAGTCATTTATTAAGCACCTGCTAGATATCAGATACTTTGCTAGGTTATGGAAACAGAGACTTCAAAATGAACATAGATACATTAATCTTTCATACTGAAGTAATACATTTTGGTAGTATATATACAATTATTTTACTTAAGAAAAAAGAAGCAATAATAACAATACTTTATACTTTATAATCAAGCTTAGTCCATGCAATCTTAGTTACAATAAGGCCACTGCAACCACCTGATGCAAATGAGGCAAGAAATAGTGACATCACAAAATATGAAAATGAACAACAGATTATTCTCTTCTAAAGCATGCAGCATGCTTCTATGGAGTTTGGTTACTTGAACTTAATCTATCTTAATAATATATAAATGACTACTGAAGATTAAACATTTTAATTTTTTCATCTTAAATTTCTGCCCAGAAATTCTAAATTTCTAAGAAATAAAATATCATTTTGCTTCAATATGATATAGATGTAAATGCCCATTATAGCATTTTCTTATTGCTGCAGAAGTTTTATTTTTCTTTAATGAGCTGTGGAAAATCTTAAAATCTCAGGTAACATGAAAAACAACTAATCCTAAGCAATTAAAATGTGTTTTTGGAATAACTTTTCTATTAAAAGCTCAATAAAGAGCTATGCCTCTACAAAGTCAAACACCCAGTCTTGGCTTATGAGGAGCCCTGTGATGGAATGGACATGGAAAGATGAATTTTCTTCTCTCACCCCTGTGGTTAGTGGTCCTTTCAAATCAGAGTTTAGGTAGATGGGTGGCGCTGTGTGGGGAAGCTTGAAAGCACTGGGTCCTCCCCCTATATATCTGGCCTGTATATAAATAAAGAATTTTAGTTTTTGGTCTATAAAACATTGCATCTTCCCTCCCATCACATTCATAAACTCATTTTTTTTTCAGTCACAAGAGTAACATTTTTGTCCTTAGACCATTATTTAATATGAAATACTGTACATGTTGCCTTTGTCAAGGGAAGCTCTTACTGTCATATTCACCTGCTGCTTCAGATATAGACATGCCTACTCTCTCCAACCTACCTTTGGAGATTCTGAGCTGTAAGGGATATCCTTTCCATTTCATTTTATCCCCCCAGGAGATAGTATGCCTACTTACAGATCAGTGAATAATGTGCTTGCATCTCCCAATTAAAGCCTCTTCACTTTGAGAAGTCCTGCTAGTAGAACCATTCTGGATAATTGGCCATTTTATTAATCCTTACTGCTTCTACTCAAACCAAAATTGATCATCACCTCTGTGAGAAGCACTCATCTTATTTTTCAAGAAAAAGAAGTGATAGAACAGATTAATTAGAACTAGTCCTAAGAGCTAGAGTAGCCCTTGAACTTGATACCATAGGTTAAAATGAACCAAGCTCAAAGGTTTGGTTAGTCCAGCTTGATACCCACATCCCACATTTGATCTGTGACATGAAAGAAAGAAATGGGAACATGCAGTGGGTGTGGTGACAGGGAAGAGTGGCTCTGTGTCAAAATGGTGTGTGTGTGTGTGTGTGTGTGTGTGTGTAAGAGAGAAATTGGAAGAAACTAAATTCTCCCTCTTTATATCTAGAATTTCTATGAACTCAACGTTGAGTTTATTTTATTGACCATATTAATCACTTTAATTATGTTTAATAAAAGACTTGCACATGATAAGCTATCTAGTTCATTTCATTGACTGGGCTAGAAATACACAGAGAAATGAAGTTTCTTCAGGGTGCAACCTCCTTCTTTGCACAGAAAACATATAAAAGAACTATAAGGAAGATTATTAGCCTGGGAGCTAGAAGACCTGGCTTGCCATAGCCTTGGGCTTAAAGTCATTGCCTCTCTGGTCTTCAGTTATCTCAAGGGGTCCCGACTGAATGATAGTTACAATCCCTTGTCTTGTTTCTGAGAACTGTAGTCTGGGTAATAATCCAGGGTTCAAATCATCACTTTCCAAGTCATAACCTGATAACTTGGGGAGCTTCAATATCATTTTATGAACTACCATTATGAATAGGTCCAAAGGGCAATCAAGGGCAGCTCTATGTTACTAAAATAAATGAGAAGTTGACAGAAGAGATATTATTACACAGGATTCTCACAAACTTTGAGATTTCAGTCCTATAGAGCTATTTTTACTGAAATGCCTAATAACTGGCTCAATTTAATCAATGCGGGACTAAAATTATAGGAAAAATTAAAACGTTTTCTCTCATTGAAATAGTCTAAATTAAATTTTTCAAACAATAATATATTGTGATTGTAAATACTGTATTATTTTAACCCCCAAGTATACTAGAAAGACTTCAGAAAGTATGGTCTCAGATGTCTCTGCACTTCTCAGATAAACTATGTAATGAAAACATTCAGATTACCTGTCTTCTGCCAATTCCAAGTGTCAAGAATATTAAAAATTAAGGTTACTTATGTTTGTACCTTGAACACATTTAAAATGTAGTTGTTAGTTACTGAATTAATAATTACTGATGCTGATTTTCAATTGGATGTTGTTCATTCCAATAACAAGGCATTCTACACTAAGATAATGTCTTAGAGATATTCCATTCCAAGGCAAGTTCAATTCAATTTGTGGACACAGAACCAGTTGCCACTTGGTCAATTCATTTAATTAGGAATGTTAATTTTATCACCTGGATAAAGGAAGATTGGCCATATGTCATCTGAGGATCACAGCATGGAAGGGTAATGCAATGTATACTGTATACCACACAAACAAAGGTTCTTTGGCTTAGAACAGTGCCTAGAACATAGTATTTGCTCAAATAATAGTTGTTGAATGAATATTTGACCCAAAACCAAGTTTTTATTAACTATGGGAAAAAATGAAATCAGTTCATGGCAATTAAAAGAGTAAAAATTGAACACCTTTACTTAAAATATTAAGAGAATTCAGTTGGATTTTTTTTGCCTTGGTTTTCTGGTTAACCACTTGACTTGTCTACTTCCCTTTCCTAATGCAGAAGTGACCATAAAGCAAGGTAAACCAGCAGTGATCTAATGAATGGATCTAATGAATTTCAGAAAATAAAATATAGAATTTATTGGTCTGTAAGTTAAGAATATTTCTCAAGGCATAATAAGGAAAGGATGTTTAACAGAGAAAGTTATCTGCTAATAAGTATTATTTTCGTAGAGGCAGTGTGGCATTGCGAATAGGCAAATTTCTTTAGAGCAAAGAAGAACTAGATTAAAAAGGCACTTCTGAAATAGTGACCGTATGATCCTGGACAAGTCACATAACCTCTCACTCTAACACTCTAAGAGTGTCTCTAACACTCTAAGTTACAGAAAAGGTGAGCATTTTCTGCCAGGGGGTTCCCTCTATTAGTGAAATCATAGTTCCAGTCTCTATCCCCTATATAAATAACAGAGAACATATAATCATTAGCACTTTAATTCCAAATACCATAAGGAAAAAGAAAAAAATGCTTTGTTTTTTGCCAGAGCAGCACTTTTTATAGATTATTTTGCTATCCACATTTAACTTTATCCCTGATATTTATCCCAATAGAATGAGGTTTGACTTGTTGGAATCTATACAATGTGATTTTGTTTCAATGTACATTTAAGTATACTATACTTAGAAAATGGGTATTGTTTTACATGAAAACTTTGTATACTTAAAAATTGAGTGAATTTATAGCACATATATTTCTGCCAAAAGTTTATTCTTTTCAAACGTAATTTATAATTTTAGCTAGTGAATTCCTGAAAATTTTTCTTTGGAAGAAAATATAGCACTCAAGAATTCTTAACAATATTTAATATCTTCAATTGAAAATTGTGTTTAATTTCAGAAATGTAGAAATAGTTATGGCCCTAAGAATATGAACCGTTTTTCTTTTTTTTTTTATCCTCTAAAGAAAATGTTACCTTTGCTGGATCTACTATGAAATCTGGATCTAAAAGACTTCCATCATTATGGTCATGGTCCACCTCATACATATTATACGATGGATTGCCAATCTCCACATTAATTCCTCCATTGATAATAGGCTGTCTTCTAATTGTTTTTGTCCTATAATAACAGGAACAACAAAAGTGGGTATACTTTGAAAATATTACAAGCAGGATATACAGAAACATTTTAAGCATTTAATGAGTTCGTTTTTGCATCTAATAATTTAATCTAGTCTCAAAAAATTTTGAAACAACATAGAAATACGTCTAGTAAATGACAAATTATTGGTTATAAAAGGAAAAAAATATTAAATTCCAATAAAACATGAAAGATATTCTTAATTTTTCTAAGTTAGTTACTGAAAAGACGTCCATATTTAGAATTATCTTTCTCCAAGAGGGCTACAAAAATAGACTATCTACTTCATTATTACTACCAAACAGTAGTGAAGGGAAATTAAAACAGAATGATATTATTCCTCAAATCATATATACAAATTCCCATTTTTTTTTTAATAACAGCTCTACAGGCACTATTCTGACTAAGATTTCTTCTTGCTTCAGGCCAACTTTGTTGTGGTAAGCCATTATAACTCTAGTTATTCTCAAAAATTTTTTTGGTTTATATAGTTCTTTGCTCATATACTCTGTACATGTATAAATGCATTCACATATTTCTATGTATATGTGTGTATGCCTGCATATATGCATGTATATTTAACATGTATATGTAATATCTTAAAAGTTGTAAGCTATTTAAGCTTAAAACTCCACTAAAACTTTTGGGAGATTCTGTGTAATGCCTGGGCACTCAACATCTAACCAAAAGGTCAAATACAACTGAACTTACCCCGAGGTAAAGCCTATATGAGATTCTTAGCAAAATACACTTAGACAACTAGTTAATTTTCTACTAAACATGAACTAGTGGCCAGTTTAGCCTAACCATCTGAAGACCACTAAATTTCTATAATTGACTGCTGCCAGGTGCCATGCTAACAGTTTTAAGTCAATGAGTCATTGTAAATTAACCTGACTACAATCAATCATTCAAACAAATCAATGCAGTCCACAAGTATCAACATTTATGATTACGTGGTTCACTACTGAAAAATATACTGTCCTTGATATTGCAAGACTCTGGGTTGGTCATTTATGGACCATCCTTTGGTGATCAAGGACCAAAAGGAAGATTCTACAGAGCACATTGATTGACAACTTATCGGGCTAATCTAGCCAGACTGCCTCCATTCTAGTAAGGGGGCAAAGAATAGGGACTGGTCAAATTATTGTCATGTCCAGTTGTTCTGAGCTGGTGTTAAAACCGAGAATGAAAAGCAAAGGATACATAAAATGGTAGGGATGGAAAGAGTTTGCTTATATGAACTAAATCACCTCATTCTGATTATCAAGGGAAAACAGAAAGCAGACCTATTTTATATATGTATATAAATATACATACACATACACATGTTCATACATGTTTTCAATTCACCTTTTGTTTTTTAGTCATAGAACAATACACCTTACCTTCTTTTTCTCTTACAAAGCACTAAACCAATTACTAAAGTAGCAATTAGTGTCACCAAGAGGACAAGAGGAACAATGATTGCAATACTTCCTGCAAAAGATTAAAAAACAAAACAAAACATATATCTATGTAAAAATAAATTCAAAGGTTTTGTAGAGAGAGATCTAAAATATAATCTAAGGCTGATACAAACAAATTACAATAAAAAAATTTAAAAACAAACACACTGAGGACTGCGATTTCACTGCTGTATGAAGGGGAAACCACCACCAGTCCCCCAGATGTTCAGGATACATCTATGTTACTATGAGATAAATCAAACCCCTTCTATTCTTGAACAGTTTTCTAAACTGTTCTTTGTTTCACATGCTGGAATTCTGAAGGTATGTAGCAGACTTCTGAAGGTTAGAAATAATGCCCCTTAGAAACTATCTCCCCCCGAATGATTCCTTCCATCTTTACTCAGCCAACACTTCAATTTATTTCCTCACACTAGTGCCTAGTATGACACATTGTTCCTTCAACAAAAGCTGTTGAATGTCTCTGCCTCTGCATATTGCTACAAATATGCATATTATTTCATGCTTGCTATCACAAAAAAGGCTGGGGGCTTTAAATGTATTAAACAAATGGGGGTCAGAGCTAATGATTTTCCCTATTTATAGTTTTCCTGAGTCTCTGCCCTTAGCTCTTGTGATACTTGTGGAGTTTCAATTCATTAACCAAGTGCATACTGAAAAAAGCAATGCTGAAGGTTACATTTTCAAAAGTGTTCAGGGACTGCTTCTCAAAATATCATAAAGAAGTAAAGAATTCAAATGAATGGAAAAGATCATGAATGGTTCTTTTACCACCATCACCCCTTCTCCCCAGGTAAAAAGAAAGGAAGGAAGAAAGGAAGGAAAGAAGGAAGGAAAGAAGGCAGGCAAAGAACACTGCCTCTTGAGTCCAAGAATCCTAATTCTGGGATCATAGGCCTTGGCTTCAATTCCCTTTTATGACACTTAATATGTGACCTTGGCTTTAACACTTCTGGGCCTCAGTTTCCTCATTTATAAAATGAAACAGTTGGGCTAGTAGATAGAGAAATTCCTTCTGTCTCTAGATCTATGATCACTATTACAAGCCCATCTGCCTACAGTATCATCTGCATAAAATCTTCATGAAAGTATTGTGTGCAAACTTCAAGGGGTCTTTTTAATGACAACATAAAAAGTTTTAAAGAACATAAGATCTTACTGTTTGTTGATTTTCAGATGGTATTTAACTCATTAGAACAAAATGTACCACTGAAGCAGCTTCTCAGATAAGGATTTATGTAAATGTCAAAATTACAAAAGACTCTAAGACAGCTATAACTGCAGAGATTACTCTTTTTTCACCAAGACATTGATTATTGATATCAACTAAGGTATTAAATAGGAAGATCTTTCTCTCTTTCTCTTTCTCTCTCTCTACCTCCCTTCCTCCCTCCATCCATCTATCTATCTATCTATCTATCTATCTATCTATCTATCTATCTATCTATCTATCTATCTATCTATCTTTCTATCTATCTATCTGTCTGTCTGTCTGTCTTTCTATCTTTCCATCTATCTATCTAGGGTGGCTACCACAACTGACATTTTATTAGTTGTATTGAATCTAGGATATTATAGAGCCTCCTCGGTAAAATCCATAGTAAATCTAAAGATATTATTCTAACCATCTACACTAGAAAATAGTAAATGTCTAAATTTATGACCTGCAGCTAAATGGGTAGTGTGTTGAATAAGCAGTCTGGGTAGACTTGCAGTCCGAAGACTTAAGTATGGATTCTAGCTTTGCTATTTATTACCTAACACTGTCAGTCAGTTAATCTCTATGGGATTTAGTTTCCTCAATTGTAAAATGAAGGAGGTGAAACTAGATAATCCTTGCAATCTCTTCCAGCTCTAAATCTATGATGCAATGAGACTGATATGTGTATCTTGAACAAGAGCTAAAGATGGAAGAAGAATTGGAGGCATGAATGAGGAAGATGGCATTTGTATCCATTGCTTTTGAGAACTTGTCCAGGGTTGTTCAGTGACCCCCTTAGATATAAGGTCGTCTGTATACAAAGGAATAATATTCTATGACCCCTCTCCCCAAAAAAGTAGCAGCAGCAAAAACAATAACACAATATCCATCTAATTTAATTTCCCCTCAAAATATTGTATTATAAGAAATATCATGTTTTCTTTGCCCAGTTCCTTAAATGATAAAACTTACATATCTGATTTTAATCACATTACAGAAAAGAAAAGAACTTGCTAAGTTGTATAATATGCTAATGGATTATTTTTGAGAAAGTTAAATTTTTAGGAAATTGCAATGTATTAGTAACTAATGATGGGACAGAATTTGGCAGGTAGCATAGTAATTGACATTTGGTCACAGATTTTAAATACCAATGAACAGCTTGGTTACTTCATAAACCATGACTTTAGTTGATTGATTGTGAAACTTATAAATATCCTTACTTTATTACTTTTTCCACTAAAAATGTGATTTGAGGAATGTCTAACAATACCAGTTATGAATAATATATATATTTTTTCCTTTAGACACTAATATAAAGTATTGAGGAAACTGCTTAGGATTCAACTACATTGTGTAGTATCTATCATTCTTATTTGTTGAGAAGCTGTTAATTATTTGTGCTAGAAAACAAAGGGCTCCCCACCCCCCTCAGGTTTAATATCATATTTTAAAACACAATGTTTAAGAATCAAGAATGTCCAATGGTGACCTAACTGGTCAAGGTAACTTCAATGATGTTTAGTGTAGTAGAGAAAAACAATGTCTTTTATATAGTCTTTTTCTATGATCATTTGCAATAGGAAAAGAAACAGAAGCATCCATAAATATTGTAGAAATCAAAGGGCAGGTATTTACTGGAACAGAAATGAAACTGCTTTAAATTATAAACATTACATTCTAAATTACAGTGACAGTGAAAGATTTTTAATAGTCAACCTGTTTTTCTTACCTGCCCATCATAGGCTAGACAGTCATAAACTTGCAGGGTCAAATGATTCTGTCAGTTTAGGGGCAATATCTTTCCTCAATAGGGGAGGAAAATGAACTTTTCTCTTTCGAAGGTGCACGGGTGTGTTCAGTACAACCCGCAGCATTGAAAGCAAAGAACTAGGTTGACTAACAGTACAAGGTAAGCTCCCTGAAATCAGACTGACTTTCGTTTTTGTCTTTGTATCTGTAGCACCTCACACAATGACATACATAAAAAAGTACTTAATAAGTGTTTGTTGAACCAAATTGAATCTGCATCTTCCTTCAAAATAGAGTATGCAAATGATCATAAAAGTAGCTTCTTTGCAGCTGAAACTTAAAGGATTATTGTTAATATAAATGAATATAGAATTTAAGGCTGGAAAAGATCTTAGAAAGCATATAAATACAATTCCTTGGTTTACAGATAAATAACCAAGGATTAGAAGGAACTGCTCAGAATCACATGGGTAGTAAATAGGAAAAGAAAGACTTGAATTTAGGACCTCTGAAAAATCCAGATTCTTTTGTTACTATACCACAGTTGTCCCCAAATAGCTTGCAATAAATACTGTGATTAACAATACATTGAATCACATTTTATGTAGGGTTAGGTTTTAAAGTCAGAACATAGGTTGAAAATTTCATATAGTCAAAAATCACTTGAAAATTCATTAAATTCCTCATAAAGCATAGTGTAGCAATAACAGTTGAAGCTGGAAAGGGGCTAGTGTTTCATTAAAAGAAAGCAGTATGTATCAGAGAACACCTGGATCAGAGATGGTTGTTATGGAAACAATTGAATAGAAATGGTATTTTTCACTATGCCCGGATAAGCTATCGATTAGGAGAGTTAAAACAAACACCTCTAAAAACCTATGTGGAAGGGAAGCTTATAACTGTGGGAAATACTTTTGAATTCACACCCAAGTGTGATTCTATTCTGAGGGTGATCACACCACAAAACTGTTTCTTCTTCCAGTTTTATTATAAAGCAAAATAGGATACAAGAAAGTCCAACAGGACTTTAGAGCAGGCACCTCTCTGGCTAACCTGGATACCTAGAAAGGACAATTGAGGCTGTTCTCCTGAATTTTATCAAGTGTAAGCAGAATAAATAAAATGTCTTCTTGTAGGTGTGATGAAGATGAAATTCTGGAATCATATTAAAAGTTCCAAGATACTCAAACTAATTGAGGAATTGAGGATGACTGAGGAAATAGTGGATTTACCTTTCCCATCTCATCCTCACATCAGCGAATATCTTCATTAAGCGGAATGGCCAGAAGTACTTAAATGGTAATTTCTCTATCTCTTTTTACCTAGTGCATATAGTTGAATGTGTTTGTAACCCCAGTCCCAAAGCCCATTGATGTAAGACTTTTTCCTTATTAGAGATCAATGTCTTGAACCTGCAAGAGGGATGGAAGTGGAGGTGTCAGGAGAGGGAAAGAGAACAGGTCTCTAAGTTTCCTCAGGTTCTCTCTTTGGGGTTTCTGGTTTCCAGCATCAAGAGAGTAAAGATGTGGGATTCCAACCTTTCTTAAGGGGGCATGAAGCAAGAAAGACTGAGAAAAAACCAATATGAGTGGAGCTGGCAGTCTCTTTCATGTCTTTATCTTTGCTTTGCTACCCTAGAGATTTGGGGGAATTTTCCCCTTGGGTGAGATTTGGTGCTCTTTCTTGAGTGAACTGATATACCTTACTCCCAATGGGAGAGCTCCTTCACTCTGTATTGTCTGGTCTATATTCTCTTATGTATACTTTCTCTGACTTTTGTTTTGCTATGGTTTTGGATAAATGGGTTTCTTTACTATTTGCTATGCAAGTTATTTGTGGAACTGTTATTTGGTGGAAAGGGAATTAAGCCTTGGATATAAAGCTGGGAGTCCTCCTTTCCCTATTAATGAATACTGACCAATAATTTACCTTGAAACTGAAAATGATATCCCTTAGACTAATGATATTTAAGGGAGGAGATGGAAATAAATCTAATTTGGATAACTTCATTCTGAGAACGACCAGCTGTTTTAGGAGAGACTTGGAGACCTTGGAGAAGAGTGGGGGGAAGAGATGCTCAAGATATATCTATTCCTGCCTCCCTTCAAACCACACGTTTAGGCAGTCTCTTTTTGTGTGTTAAATGTATAATGAAACTCTTTTTGTAGTTGTTCAAAGAAGGATGTTAGTGAAAGTTGGAGTTATCTAGGGAAGGCTTTGTGGAATAACGAGGCCTAGGCCTGGGTATTTAAGATTTAAAAAAGTAGAAGGTAAAAGAGGGGAAGGGAGAACTTCAGGCAGGAAGAAAATAGAGGCCAAGATGGTGCAATGGGAATTAGCAAAGTGTGATTGATGGGGAGATGATAGGACTGAATAGAAGGTGAATATCAGAAGAAGTGTGGCTTAGTGGATACAGAACTGGACCTGGAAGCCTGCGGCCCTGGGCAAATTCTATACCAGATGCCTAATAGTTTCATGACCCTTGGCATGTCACATCCTTTCTGTACCTCAGTGTCCTCACATTTAAAGTAAAGGGTACGGGTTAGATGCAATGGCTTCTAAAGTCACTTCTAGTTCTAGATCAGTGATCCTGTTAATTAGGCTGGAGAGAAAGATAGGGTGTGGTCCATCTGTGGAAGGCATTGAAAGGCAGGAAGAGAAGTTCATTTTAGTTACTGAAAAGATTTTTTTTAATCACCTTAAGATTTTCCCATCACAATATTACCCACATTTTCCCATCAGTTCATCATCCCCCAAACTACCCACTATGCTTCCCCCTCCCTTGGATTTCCTCACATGAGTATGTCTTCTCAATGTACAATGCTTCATTACTCTCCCTTTTATCAATCCATTTTAATTTTGAATTTATTTATTTATTTGATTTTTGTCCTCACCTCATCCCCTCCCCTTCTCCCCAGAATGTAATCTTCTTAAAAGCAAGGATCATATTATAGGGAATTAATAACTGTTTGTTAAATTTCATTGAATTGAACTTTAGAAGCCCTATCTATATGAAAACATAACTTGAAGGAAAACAGAAATGAAAATAACTTAGGCCAGAATTATGCCATGCAAATAGGAAGTCATTTCTGACTATTATTAGAGTGGTACCTCTCCTGGGCAACACTTCCAATTACCCTTAGATGGAGTCATCAGTAATTAGAGCTAGAGGGACCTCAGACATTAAGGCCATCCTCCCGTCATTTTACATTTGCCAATATATTTATGTTTATTTACACATATGGCTGGTAATATATGCATAAATACACATATACATATGCCTTTCTATATAATATACTATGCATATATGGTTTTGCAGTGTATTTCTTCAATAGTTTTAAGAAAATAAAGTCTTTGACTGTTTGCCACTCTCTCATTTCCATTTCTGGGATTCTTTCCTACCTTCTTATCACTCTTTTCCCCAGTCTCCTCTAGGATCATGCTCTCCTAAACAATTCATTACTTACCTAATACTTCTAATTGCTTTTATTTTAGAGCAAATGATTTCAGCTAAATGTTAGGAGAACAATCTGATTTATAAGTCAAGTAGGACATTAATTTTAGGTACTTATTTGTACTTAAATGTGAATGCATGATAGGTCCTTAATAGTCCCAGAGGCAGGTTTGTCTTTTTTTTTTTAAAGGATGCTTGCTAACTATCTCCCCATCCCAAACCCATTGCAAATTCTCTAAATGGTAACCCTTCCTGCAATTTTTCAATTTGTGAACATTATGTGGGGTGGAGAGGAGAGGGAAAATCACAAAAGAATTTTGAAGAAGTAATAAGACCATATAGACAAATTGACCATACCTCAGATTCTCTAACCAAGATTAGCATCCTCCTAAGCTGTTCCTATTTTTCACTTTCTTCCCTTTTTCCAGTTCTGTACTCAAAAGTTTTTTTCTCCAAATACCAAGCATTTTTGCCAGTAATTCTCATGGTATCAAAACTGGGGTCCTAGGGACTGGGGCAGGATGTGTTTGGCTGTTTACAAGTATCAATCGATTAGTGTGTATATGTGTATATATATGCGTATATGTGTATAAATGTGTGTATATGTGTATATATATATATGTATGTATATGTGTATATACATACATACATATGTGTATACATATGTATGTATGTATACACATATGTGTGGTGTTCAATTTTTTTCAGTCATGTCCAATTTTTTGTGACCTCATTTAGGGTTTTCTTGGCAGAGACATTGGAGTGGTTTGCATTTCCTTCTATATTATATTATTTATAGCTTTAATAGCTTAAAGGTATTACTAGCATGAAATGTGTTTACATATACATATTTGTAGATGTAAAATCTGTCACTTCTGAATATTTTAATGAGAATTTATTAATGTTTGCTTACTTAACTGACTTTACAGACTCTCCCAGGTTTTCATTTCATATTCCAAATTGCTGACAAGATGCATGAATTGGAAAACTTTATTTCAGGATACTTTATTTTGAAAACTTCTATGAAACATTTTAAGTTGACAAAGAGAAAAAATTACTACATAGTTAAATTTCTGTTTTAGGTGGTGTCTGACAGACAATAAAGCTTGTCCTAGGACTAAAGAGTCACAAAAATGCTCTTACAAGGTTGAACATATTTTAATTGCTCTTCAAAATTGACACCTTAAAAATGATTAAACTACAAATCAACTGTGGGCTTTATGAACAAATGGATGTTAATTTTCTTCTTTTGGGGATTAATCAAATGAGAAGGCATTCTCCACAACATTTCAAGATGTATGTTTGGAATGGGGGAGGAGGCAAAACAGTTTGCTTTAATTATAAAATATGACTTTCTTCCCTCCCCCAGTGACCTTTTCACAACATGTCATGATATTCACAGCATTTGTAACCTAACATACATTTCCCAAGAAAAGCTTATGCTGGGCTTGCAAAAGTCAGCACTTTGCCACCTGCCATAGCTCAAAGTGAAATATAACTGCTTAAAGGGACATTCTCATGATGAATCAAATCATGAAGGAGAGCTAAGTATGCTGCATTTCAAAAACACCTGGCCTGCAGTAGACTCCTTCAAATGCCCCAGAAATGACTGCTCCCTCCGTCTCATCTTCTTCAATAAAGGCATCAAAAAAATCTGGTTTGTATGATTTACAAGCCATTGAGAGCATTAATCTTAAACACTTACTTGTACTGATGTGATCAGACTTGCTGCTCTTTGGAGCTGGCCTTTCACACTGGGTGCCTGACCAGTTGGCAGAACATCTGAAAGGATCCAATGAAGAAAGTAAAATTAGTGGAGTCCGACATCGAACTCAGAAAGCCCCAATTGAAAAGATAACCATCTGACAAACTTAGTCCTAAGCTTTACAAGGAGACATCCTCTGAAGTTTCCTATATATTGTCAGCATGCTGAGAAGTTTCTTGAATTGAATGCCTTGGTTTAAACACTTAAAAAACACACACACACATATACACCATGATTTATAATCATAACTTTGTTATAAATTATTTTAAGATTTCAAGTTATAACAAGACAAATGCTGAAATTTGACAATAGAAACAAATGTATAAAGTAAAACTGACTTGAGTATTATGGGTACACTCGATATGGTAAAATTTAACATTTCACTTTACGAGTTATAACTCCTAATGTGATTCCATGACTTTTTTCCCACTAGGGAAGAGGGCAATAATGCCTTATAAAGACTAAGACATACTTAGCAAAGTACAACTTTGTACTTTTTGCAGACTTTCAGACAGGGGAAGGAGGTCATGGTGCTCTCCTATCACTAAAATCTCTGCTACTGGTTCAGCATCAGAAAAATATGTCTAGCTAATTTGGTGTAATTTTGGACATTCTACTTGTGAACTTAGCAATAGTTCTAGAAATGAATGAAATTAGCAGTGATAACAGATCAAAAGTGATTTTTTTAAAACACAGCAACTGAAGAATTCACTGTCAGCATTGAAATCAAAAGGAGTGTTGAAATAGGATCTTTCTCATTATGAATAATGCCTATTGATGAACACAAGATTCATGTGGATATATGTCAGAGGGAAACTACTGTCTTTACCAGAGATATAATTCAATTGGCTTCATCTTGTACCAAGGGTACCATCAAACTGTCTCCATATCAAGATCTGGCTCTATGCTCATAGTTTTGAAAGTGAAAGCACAGTTCTAAGAACCATTCCAACTACCACATTCAAGGTCAATCAGAATAATTACCACTTCCAGTTCTCTGCCTATTTGTCCTAGTATGAATGAACTGTAGTGACTGGGTCAGCCAAAAGTTAGCTGTAACTCTTTTTTAATCCATCTTTCCACCATTCCATAGGTACACAGGGTGAATATAAATCATGTGCAATTTACATGACAGTGAGAGTTTATACTGGTATAATTTTCCCCAAAACATGGTCATATTTTATAAAATAATTGATAGCGACAAATTAAGAAAAAAGATTCATTTTTCACAAGAAAAACCATTTCAACATAGCTGACAATAATAGGGTTGATTTACAGAATAGGGTTATTTTATTAATAATGATAACTATAAAACTATGGGTATGGAGTATGATTTAAATGGAAATTAATATTATTATTCACACCAGGAGTTCAAACAAGGATCATGCATTATCCCATTCCTTAAATCAACCTGTCCCTTTCCTCCATCTTATGTGGAATTCCCACATAGCAAAATTCATTCAATGCATTATAGATAATTCAGTTTAAGAAAAAAAAAACATGTAGTAAAGCCAGTTGCCTATAGCTATCTATATTCACAAAGTGCCATGGTGAAATTGGTAAATTTCAGAGCCTTTGATTAAAATCACCTCATAGGAATGTAAAAAAAATGTAAAATCTATAATTCCCTCAATAGTATGTTTTTAAAAGTAAATGATATGAGGAAATTTCTTCAATTCTCCACTTTTGATTGCTTGTATAGACATAGGTTATAGACAAATTATGCCAGAAAGTTGAGGCTATTATAATGAATGTAGGAAAATATGCCTTTGTATTGAACCATTTAGGGAATCTCTCTTTCTCTCCCTCTCATTTCCTCCTTCCCTCCCTCTCTCATTTTTTACTTGACTTTCTGGTGTATCTTGCATTATTTGTCTATTTTAAATTAGTTTTGTAAAGATTTCATTACATGCAGCAAAATCCAAATTGGAGTGTACCTCATAAAAAGCAAATGGATTTAGGCACATATCACCCCACAGATGAGAAACTTCTATGCTCATTACTATGTGACCCTTGTATGACAGATATGAAGCGGAATTGTTCAGTAATTGGAAGATTAAAGGTTAACTTGAACAGCTTATGCTGTGACATGGCCCATCATTCTGAAGTACATTGGAAGGGTTTTTAAAATATGTCTATACAGCTGAAGATAAGCGGAAAGAAGTTTTCTCTAAGAGGGCATTGTCTGTGTGATACTTATTTCAACCTGTGGACTGATTTTTAAGAGTATACAGTTGGCATTTGTAAGTATCTTGGTTAAGTTTCTAGTAACTAAGAGACCAATATACTAGTAGATATGATACTCTTCCACTCAAACATTTTTAAATGGAGGGAACATATCCAAAGTTCTCCATAGGGAATATTTTAATTATTAAAGACTGGAAACAACTCTTAGAGATTGCACTGGACATGTAATTAACGTTATCACATACATGCACATATATGATATACACACATATACACACATACATATACACACATGTATGAAAATAACATGTGTGTACAAGTATGTGTATAATTATATATATGTTTGTATTTTAATTAACTGATGATCTCCTTGCAATTTTTTACATTCTTCATATAACCTGATGTTTATGATTCTAAGATCAAATAAGGTGTTCCTCTGTTTTGTATATATTTTATTAAAAATAATCCCTTCTGGGATATTAAATCAAATGGAAATCATTATTCTTATTTCCTACTTTACAGAATTACTACTCATAGAATTTGCTGCTCCACAAGTTCTTCTGATGTCAGATTTAAGACTGAATCTTTCTACCACCTTTATGGAAATTCATAAATCTTCATAGTCTTTATAGACTACAAAGATAAAAATCATTAATGACAGACTATCTTATTATGGGGAGATTTGTACATTCCTCCAAAGGTTTCTATTTAGTGCACTGATAAATGCTTTTTTCAATCCATAACTACATCGTTCGTAGCTATCCCTTTAACCAAATTCCTCCTGGCCATTTTCCACTCGCATTGTTGCATTTAATCATCTGATTTGTTGTTGTTGTTTGTTTCTTTCCAATATCCTTGCAGTCAGTTCTTCATGGCATAATAAAAAGTCATGTTCCCTACCTTTTCAAACCTTTCCTTCCTTCTTTCCTTCTCCCTCCCTCCCTCCTCCTTCTCTTTCTTCCTTTCTTTTCTTCCTATCTTGTCTCTGACTTTCTGTCTCTGTCTTTTTTTCTGTAACTCTGAAAAAAGTTTTATTGATGATTTTCATTTCTTTTCTGGAGTAGCTAAGTGGTGCAATAGACAGAGTATCAGGCCTGTACTCAGGAAGACTCATTTTCCTGGATTCAAATTTGGCCTCAGATACTTACTAGCTGTGTCACCCTGTACAAGTCAGTTAACCTTATTTGCCTCAGTTTCCTCATCTGTAAAATGAGCTGGAGAAGGAAATGGAAAACCACTCCAGTATCTTTGCCAAGAAAACCCCAAATAGGATCATGAAGACTCAGACACAAAATGAATGAACAATAATAAAAATTTCTTTTCTAAATATCTGGGAATAGCTGTCTCTATAGAGCAGTATTTGTTTTGTTCCTTCAATTACATTGTAAGCTCCTTTTGACAAGAGACTAACTCAGTTTTATAAATAGTATTCTCTAGAGTGCTATGCATACAATAAATACTCTTTAAATACTGACTTTATTTGAAGTTACCTTACTCCCTATTCTTTTATCCAAATAATTCTAGCCATCCTTCCCACTGCTACAATTATCCCTCAGCTAATTTACTTTATTTCTGCCTGGGTCTGAACTGCCCTCCATTCATATTCCATCACTTCTTAGAGTTTCTCGGATTCTAACAGTAAAACTTCCTAGGCCTCTAGGAAATAAATTCTTGTTTTCTTTCTTCCTTCCTAATTCTTGGCCTCAGTTGCCCCATCTAGAAAATGAGGAGCTTGGATTAGATGACCTTTAAAGTCCCTTCCATCTCTAGATCTATGATCCAAAAAGATCTAATATAAAGAAAAGAAAAGAGATTACTTTTAAGGAAGTATAAAATGAAAGGCAGCATGGAATAGAGGCCAGAAGGCCACTTTACTTTCAAGAAGACCTGGGTTCAATTCTTGCTAATGACACATACTGTATGTAGGATCATAGCCAAGTCAAAGACTTTAAGTTGAAGATGAATTGTGCATTTCAGATGTGCCTTAGTGGACAGCTTAGTGGAAAGAAGTTTGTAGACCTCTATACTGGAATGAAATCACTGTTTCAGATCAGAATAAAGAAACAAAAGAGAGGCAAGAAAAGTCCATTTTGAACCCAAAGTTTTAAAAACAAAAGTTAAAAAAAAGTTTTCACATGCAACTGGGAAATAAGATATACAAGGGATGGGGCATAGAAATCTATCCTGACCTATAGAAAAATTGAAGGAGAAGGGGATAAGAGGAGGGGGGGGAGAGATAGAAAGGAAGGCAGATTAGGAGAAGGGGTATTCAGAATGCATGCCATCTTGGGGTGAGGGACAGATGAGATGGGGAGAAAATTTGGAACACAAAATCTTGTGGAAGTGAATGTTGAAAACTAAAAATAAATAAATTAATAATATTGTAATTAAAATATATAATAAAGAATAAAATTAAAAATAAAAAAAATAAAATTTCTACATTGGCCATGTCCTTAAAAAAAAGAAAAGTCCATTTTAGGATGAAATAAGAGAAATACCCCCAATTTCTAGAGTCATAAAGGCAATGTTAACATAGTAGGGAGAATACTGAACTTCAAGTGATGAAGACTTAGGTTTGAATTCTGCCCCTTACACAAAGCCTCAATTTTCCAGTCTAAACAATGGGAATAAGGAAACTAGAGCCAACTTCCTAAGGTTGTGACACTCAGATGAGATTATTATTATTATTGCATCTACTAATAGCTAATATTTCTATATCACTTACTATGTGCTAGGCACTATACTAAGTTCTTTACAATTATCTCATTTGATCCTCACAACAAGCCTGGGAGATAGATGCTATTATTATCCCCATTGAGAAAACTGAGGCAAACAGAGGTTATCTGACTTGCCCAGAGTCATCCAGCTAGTGTCTGAGATTGGATTTGAACTCTGGTCTTTCTGATTCCAGGCCTAGTGTGCAACCACTGTGCAACCCAGCGACCTAGGTTATGGTGTATGTTCATATAGAATACTGATATCAAATACTTTGAAAACTTTCAAGACTATGTACACGTCATCAATATTAGAATTACAGGATCACAAATTTAAAGCTAGAAATAATGTGACAGGTAGTATGGTGTAGTGTGTAGAAGGCTGTACTTGGAGTCAAGTACTTCAGATACTTATTGTTTGTATGACCCTAGGCAAGTCACTTAAGATCTTTGGGCCTTACTTGTATTATATGTAAGATGAGGATAATAATGGCAATCACCTCACAGGGATGTTGTGAGGGTCAAATGAGATAAATGTATATAAACTGATTTCCATACTTTGAATCTCTATATAAATAACAAATATTATTATCTGGCCTAATCTTCTCATTTTACAGATAAAAAAAAAAAAACTGAGGCCCAAGGAGGTGAATTGTCCAGCCATATGGGATGCAATTCCATAGTTTGTAGAGAGATAAAAGCCACAAGAAATGTATTGCTAAAGTAAAGGTCTGGTTGGTGTATGAGTTAGGAAACCAGAAGAATTCATAAAGATTCATTAAAATCCAGAAGTAGTGTTCCTTACAGAACAAAGAGTACCTTCCATTTCTTGGAAATTGGCTTTAGATCAGCGATTATCAAAATGTGGTTCATAGACCTCTGGCAGTCCTTGAGATTCTCATAGGAGACTATGAGGTCAAAACTATTTTTGTCATAATGCTAAGATGTTATTCAGCTATTAAAATCCTCTTCCCTTTTCCAACTACTTATCTATATGAGACTGGCTTTTATTCATATATTTCAATAAAAACCACATACTGTGTTGCAACAGATTGAATACAGAAGCAGATATGAAAATCCATCTGTCTTCTAGTAAATCATATTGTAAAAAGATTTGAAAAATGTGCAAAACAATACCACTTATCACTATTTTTTGTTTTTTAAAGTATATGGTATTTTTCATAAAATTTATCATCAATCATTATTTATATTAATATGTAATATGTTTATCATTCCTATTTTAGCAGAATAAATATTTAAAAATTTTTCACTTTAAATTTCTATTATGATAAATATTAATAGCTATAACCCACATAAACAAAAGCTTTTTGAGACCCTCAATAATTTTTAAGATTATAAAGAGGACCTGAGACCAAAAAGTTTGAGAATCCCTTGACCTCGATAAACCTCGATGAACAAAGTAGTACCTTCTGTGAACTTTAGAGATGACTTGGGTGACAGGTTGAGTCATTCTTTTTCTTAATGATGAGGGGAAAACTCTGATAGGATTTTATAAAAAATTAATTTGATTTTTAATAGAATTTAATAATAGTCTCTTCTCTCCACTTTGGTTTGATATGGGTTGAGGGATGTTGGTTGGATGATTATTTAGATGGTGGGGCTAAATAGCAAGGTGTGTTCACAATACTAAAAGCCCACCAGCACTCAGGATTCTCTCTCTTTTGGGGGAATTGAGGGAGATTTAGGATTTGCAGAATGGTCAGTGACCTTTGTTCACCCATGGACAATATATGCATATGATCAGAGGCCCACAGATCTACAGCTAACAGCACTTTGATATTTCATTGAGTTTTCATTTTATACATGAGGAAACTGAGGCCCAGATTGCTCAGGTGATTTGCACAGGGTCATGCAAATAATAATCTGATGTGGAATTGGAAAAATTCTAAATCAGGTTTTAGGCTTAAAGAAAATCAGGACATTCTGGATTGATTGAAAAATCTAAGATAGCTTAAGTTAGATAAATAAAATTGAGTAAATCCCAGTAGTTAGTGGTCAGGATAAAGTAGTGGAAAAAACAATTAATTTGTAGGCAGAAGGTTGTATTTAAATCACTGGTCTGTAATTTACTACCATTATGACTTTGGGTAAATTATTTCCCTTCTCTGGGCCTTGGTTTCTTGAACTGTAAAATGAGGGGTTTGAGACTTGATGACCTCCAACTTTCCTAAAAGATCTAATCTATGATGCTGTGGCCTTTATATGTCATTCGACAGTTTCTTTTATAAGCAAATCTGATTATGGTGACCCTCTGCATTATTATTGAAATAAATTTTTTTTTTCTTTTGAGTAAACAATTGGGGGAAAAATCACACAAAGCTTCACCTGTGTGTTCACAGAAGGCTAGAAGGCAAGGGAGAAAGGGGTACAGGTTCTAGTGTAACAGAAAAAAATAGCAACAGCGAAAGAAGGGGGTGGGGTGGCAAATGGTCAAAGATAGGGTCCAGGGGATTCTGAACCTGGGGAGTCAAGCTATCTAGGGAACAAGGTCATGTTCTCAGTGCCCTGGTTGAAAGGTGAAAAAAAAATCAGCCAAGTTTAGATTAAAGCTTTAAGGAAACCTGCGCTAAGGACAAAGTATCCCTGGGTTAGTGTCATGAAAAATGTGGTCCCCAGGCCTGGGGTCTCCTCACTGGGCTCACGGCCTCAGGGCAACCCTTACAACTAGTTTGAGCTAACTTCAAAACAAAATAATGAAATGAATATCTGTTCCTCTTTTTATACAATGTAAAGGTCAAGGGACATTTTTGACCAAAATGAAATCTAAAGGTGAACTGCAAGGCAGCTTGAAATTAAATTGATTCTACTCAATGAGTTCTGTGCTGCCCTTATTAACCATTATGGCAAAAGTATTCAGGAAGAAAAATCTTTTAATATACCCTTTCCTTTCTTCACACATGAAAATTGATGGGACGCAGTATTAGAGTAGTCCTGAAAGGCTTCTCTCTTGATGCCACACATACCCTCAGTACTCCAGAAATCTTATTTGATGAAGACAAACAAGCTTTATCACATGTGGTGCACAAAAGTCAGGCAGCAAGATTAAAAAAAAAAAAAAAGACTGCTTTGGAAAGAACCAAAAGGCAAAACTGAGCTCAAAAGAGAATGTATTTAGTTTATATGTATTAATTTTCCAGTTCCCACCATTTTGGGGACAAGGAACTTCTGATTTCTATAACCTTTCTACATTTTATAAACTATTCCATCTTTTTTCCCCTAAAACATAATAACTCTGAAAAACTCAGTGAAATTTGAACTAGTAAGCTGGGTCTTAATAAAAAATCAAACAAAAAACCTAAAATTCCCTTTGAATTTGTGATTGTTTGGCAGCTACATTAATCAGCTAATCAATCAATGTTAGAGAAAATTATATAACTCCTAGCCTTTCTACATACACTGAAGGGGAGCTTTGGGGCTTCGCTCAACACATATGCTCATATAATAGGTTTCCCATTACTCTTTGCCCCACTCCCCCACCCCCATCCCCAAGATTTGCTCCCAAGATTTGAAATGGATCTTTTACATTTAACTCTTAGATCCACGTCTTTCTCTGAGCAAACTATGCTTTCTCAGCATTAGAGTGGGTCTACCTTTAACATACTAGGCACTCAATATTCACTGAATATTAGATGAGTGAATGAATGAATGAAAGAATGCCAATGGGAGATATGCAGTATTATCCAATTATTATTCAAAGTCAAACATTTAGTTCATCCATGTTAGATTGGTTCTCACGCTGATATAAAGGAACATGTAAATGGTTATGATTGCCTTTTTTTTTTTTTTTAGTGAGGCAATCAGGGTTAAGTGACTAGCCCAAGGTCACACAGCTAGTATGTGTCAGGTGTTTGGTCTGGGGCCAGATTTGAACTCAGGTCCTCCTGACTTCAGGGCCAGTGCTCTATCCACCGCACCACCTAGATGCCCCATGATTGCCTTTTTTTGATGTTAGCTTCTACATTTACAAATATTTTTAAAACATTCCACTTTCCCATAATGGCCCATAATGGATCTTCCATCTATTCATTTGAACTTTTTTGAAGCTATATATTCATTTTTTATCATGTCTCAAAGAATGAGTTTAAACCACCCACCCTAGTTTTATCTTTTTGATTCACTTGATATCTTTTTATACTTCCTTATAGTTTTTCATGTCTAAATGTCTTACTTCCTCAATTTAATTGTAAGTTTCTGGAGGGCAGGAGTTGTGACTTAAGCAACTTCTTATTCTATACAGTGTTTAGGATAATGACTCAAAAAAGCTTTCTAATTATTTTTTAATGACCATAAAATGTCAGAGTCAGGAGGAACTTTAGAGGTCATTTAATCTAAAATGTACTGAATAGTAATCATTTCTACAATATTGCCATCAAATTGTCATCCAGACTCCAAGGACCTCAGTCTTCTTTTGAATACTGAGAGGAAAATGTTCCTTACATTGCCTCCCTGCAATTTTTATCACATTACTTCTACATTTACAGATCAAACAAGTCTAATTAATCTCTTTCCACATGACAGTCCTTCAAATAACATAGAATCTTCTCTTATCCATGCTAAACATACCCCAGTTCCTTCGATGTAGCCTCATATATGGGGTTTCAAGTCCTCTCACCACACTAGTTACTGTCCTTCGGACATACTCTTAATCTTTCAATGTCCTTCCAAATAATATGGCATAGAGAATGCAACCCAGTATTTCAGCTATAGGCCAGTCAGGGTGGAAGACAAGAGGGATATAACTTTCTTAATTCTGAACTCTATATTCCTTTCAGTGTTGCCTGGGATTGCATTCTATTTTGGAAATCTTATTATACTATTATATTAAGCTTGCATGCCAGTAAAATCCCCCAAATTTTTGTTTCCCCATGCTATACTTGTACAATTATTTTTCTGAAGTCAAGTGATGAACTTTAATTTATATCAATTAAATTTACTCTTATTAGTTGATATAAATTAAAGTACATTAATCTTAGGCAACATTAAAATATCTGTGAATAACATATCATATTCAAGGCACTGGGTTCAAAGAAAAACAAAAAAAAGTCCCTATGCTCCAGGACCTTACATTCTACTGAGCAGTTATACTTAATGCAACTGTGTGATTTCATAAACTTAAAGAACTCCATGTGCACAGAGAGCAATTGATCTATGATTTAGCAGATAAGTCACAAGTAGATGACTGAACTATACAAAGATAAAGACATTTGCAGAGGGTCACAGAACTAGTTAGTCAGAAGTACAACCTGAACTCAAATCTGCTTCCCTTATCCTGTACTATCTTTCTCCAAAAAGATGTAATTAGAGGTATTTTGAGAAGGAAGAGGCCATGAGGCTAGCCTAGAGATTTAGAGAGATTCCCGCAGGAGATGAGAGATTAGACTAGCTGAACTCTTAAGTGTGCTCCTGCTCTGAGATTCTAATAGCTACAGACAAAATTGTACTGAGGTCCATGGCCAAGAATGCAGGAGTTGTTGAGGATTAGAAAAAAGAAATTCTGAGAGATGAAAAGAAAAACAAAAGATGACCAAATGTTTGGTTAGCAGATACATAAGCAACTCTTTCATGACAAATATGTTACAGATACGTTCTTCCACATTGAAATGCTCCTCTTCAGATATTTTCTCCAGGGTAATGTGTTGAAATATGAGTTTCCATAATTCCTAGCCCCATTCCTCTTCAGGCTACATTCCTGAATGCCCCCAAAACCTCTCCTCTAGAAGCTCACTCTACCTCTGGATGTCACACACTGAAAGTACCCTCTACCCCTTCAGTTTCTTCCTTTTACTGGATGGTTCCTCCCAGAATCTCCATTTTAAGGAGAGATGTCCAGGCCAGTCATATCTTCATTCCTCTCCAGGCTGCACTCCTGACTCTCCCAGACTTTCCTGGTAACTTCATCCATCCATGGCAACCCTTCCCAATTCTCCTTTCAGCTTCATTTTTTAGTGTTGCCCCATTAGCATGTAAACTGCTTAAGGGCAGGTCTATCTTTCTGCTTGTATTTGTATTTCCAGTGCTTGGCACAGAGCCTGGTACATAGTAATTACTTAGTAAATACTTACTGACTTGATTTGACTTCACTATTCTCCAAGTAGCTTCCTCTTTCTATTGAATTGTTTGTAGAGATATTAGAGGTGCTGATCAGAATATGATTCTGTACATATTTAGCACTTTATCCCATTCTCTCTCCGACCTTGATGTCATTTGTGTGCCACAATCAGATCTTTTGGCTGCCCAAAAATTTCCCAAGGGGTCACTGTTTTCATACACCCCAATCATTCTGTCAACTCACTGCTCTGAAGGGTAGGAAGGTTTAATTTACAAAAGTCAATTCAGAGACACAAAGGGAAGAAGTGGGCTAAGGATGCTTGATCTTGTAGAGCTTAACATGTCTAAAATATAGTACATCCCATTGACTAACCCTTTACAATCTCACAGTACATAAGGATATCATGAAGAGACTTTTGCAAATACTGTACTGAAATACAATTGTATCCATACCACTCCCCTTATCTATCAATGTAATAATCCTATCAGAAAGGAGGTCAGCCTTCCATGACTTGTTCTTGATGAAACTATGTTGACACACAATGATTACCATTTTCCTTTCAAAATGTTTACAAAACATCTTTTTGAGTAACATGATATAGAACTTTGCCAGGAATCAAAGCCAGCCAACTTCACCAACCTATAGTTTAAAAAATCCACTTCCTTTTTTTTCTTTTGGTTAGAAATCAGAAGAACATTTTTTCCCACTTTCATTCCTAAAGCATCTCTCCCCTTGACCACGAATTTTTTAAGATGGCCAACAGCAACTCAACAATTATATTTACAAGTTATTTTAGTACCTGTTGATGGAATTCTTCTAGGACTGGTGACTTGAGATTATTGAGGGTAGCTAGGTATATCTCCTCTCTCATTTGGGGATTCAATTCCCTGTTAACCACTTTTTGGTCCTACCTTCCCAGTCTGAAGATCATGTCTCTTATTCGAGCAAACAGAAGCAAAATAGAAATTGGATTTTTTTTCTTATCTGTTGTTACAATCTTATGTATCCCCAAAGTAATGGTCTTAATCCTTCTTCCTCCAAAAAGCTTTAAAAATACTTTTTAGTATCCTTAGATCATTCTTTGAACTGAGTGTTGTCATTATTATAGGACCATTATAGTCTTTTATGATCATCTTTTATTATTTTCACTAGTTTCTATCTTCGTATAGATCTTTTTTTTAATGAATTGGTTAGTATGGTTTCTCTATACCCACTTCTGTTTCTTTAGACAGGTATTCCTTTTCTTCTTCAATTGAATCATTTGTGTTTTTGAATGGATAGTGAAATTATGTGAACTACTGTAGTCAACAAATCGCTACAATTTTATTTTTGAGAATATTCTATTTCCTTTGAGTCAGTTTGATCTAAAAAAGCCCAAGCAACAGAAACCTATAGATTCTCTCTTTCAGCTCTTTGAAATCTTCTGTCTCAGCCTAGACGTTTAGAGTTAGAGTTGGAGGCAGAGGCGTTTAGGGTTCTTTCCCATAACAAATTCTAAGATCTCATGGTCATTTCTTCCCCAGATTCTTATCATTTCTGCTTAAGTATTCAGTTCCTTTTTATTTGTCAGAATCAGATTAAGAATAGCAATTCCTTTTGTTGCTTCCACCATCTGCTTAAAAACGAAATTGTCTTTAAAGCAAGCCAAGAAATGTCTTGGCTACTCTGCTTTAAGTAGTGAGGTAAGTCCAGGATTTGCCCTGATAATTGCAGTCCTCAATTACTGCTATGTTCAACCAGCATGCTAGCTTTTTTGAACAGCTTTTGGAATCCTTCATACAATTGCTCTTTCTGTTTGGGTGGTTTGTGATATATTCCCAACACAATGTCTGTTCAATTTTTCCTGCCATTCATCCTGTTTCAAAGACTATATATCAAGCTTCCTTTATCTGGTTGTGGATTTCCAAACAGGAAATTTTCTTGAAAGATAATGCTGTTCATTTGGCAAAAGTTATATCATTCAATGGTCATATTTTAGTCATGGATAACACCCTCCCTATGCTCAGCCACACTTATAAGTTCATATTGTACCTCCCTGATCCTATTACTCACTCATTGCCAAACTCCTAAATGAAACTGTAGGGACTACCATTCTTCACCAGTCATACATTTTTAGCTCCTTGCTATATAGCTTTTGTCCCCATAGCGATACTAAAGTTGTTCTTCAAGGTCACTTAATGGGCTCCTTAGTTTTAAACTCAATAACATTTTTTTTCTGTCCTTGCTACCTTTCACTTCTCTGTGACATTTTATGCTAGTTAAACACTTCTTCCTTAACAAATGTCTTCTTTTCCTTTGGTTTCTGTATCCCTGTACTGTCAGGATTTCGTCCCCCCTCGCCCCCAAAAACTAGTCCTTCTTTGTTAATTTTTTGGTTCTTATTTAGTTTTATTCTTTAAACATGAACATTTACTCAGGGCTCTGACCTTGTCACTCTTCTCTGTCCTTTCTACCCTTTCTCTTTTGTTGATCTGCCATTCCCAGGGATTCATTTATCTGTACAGATGACTTCCAAATCTATATCCCCATCCCCCAATGATGACTAGTGCTCTTGCTACACATTTCTCAATGTTTGCTAGGTATCTCCCCACAGACAGACCATGAGAACATTACATTCAACATAGCCCAAACTGATCTCATCATTTTCTCCTTAAAATCTGCTCTTTTAAAAATTTCTGTTGATGATAACATAGACTACTTGTCTATATACCTTTATAAAAAAAATTAACAGATTCTTGACTACACACAAATGAAAATAGCAATTATATTCCACTCTTATCCATGGGAAGCAGTTTGATAAAAACATCAGGAAATCCAATTTCTAGTCACTTCTGTATTCTTATTTTATTTTCTCTTCTCTTCCCTCACCACTGGATCTTTCTTCTTCATTATGCCTTATCTCCTGTCCCTCCGTAATGTAATAATTGGTGATTCTACCAAGGAGAATGATGGCAGGGTCTGTTTGGTTTTTGCCCAGGTTTCTATCTTCATATCCCTAGAGTCCTGGTACATAGTAGGTGTTAATAAATGCCTGATGAATTGAACTGACCGAATTGAACTGCACTTCTGTGTATTCTTTATGAGGTGACTGATGGTAGCCTGGTTGGAAAATATTAATTCCATGTATAATGTATTACCAAAAGCTAATAATTAGGGACTTCAATCACCAGAGATGGAGAATTTAAATTTCTATGTTTTACAATTTATAAAAAAGTAGGCCTACGAACTCTTTATTTTTAGAAAATGACAATGAACTAAGTTCAAGAAGAGTGACAGGCTGAAAATAATCCCATTTGAAGAATTTTTTTAATGATAGAAAATGATGAATAAATTCACCAGAAAAGGTAGCCCCAGCAGGAATAAAATAAAAGATACAGTTTTTAAAAGGATGTATATGATGTAACAGGGATAAGCAGGAACATAAGACAAATATATGAGAGATTACAAAAAATTATTAGTAAAAGGGTATTTGTTGTAGCCAAGTAGTTTAATTTTAAAACATTTGAAAGTAAAATTGCTATAGCTTATGTTGTCCACTTGACCAGAAAGGGCCATTGAACTGTGAAAGGACTGAGAAAAAGCTTTTAAAGTGATGAGCTTAGTGGTAGTGGAAGAATTTTACCATATGAGCCTTCTCAAGGAACTATTACAATAAGCAGTTCTGAAAGGCAAGGAAGTATATTTTGTAGAGAAAAGTGACTTTTGTTTAACTCAATGCATGAAATGTATCAACTGAAAAGGAAAAGAAGCAATAATAAAATTGGTGTTAAGTAACATAGAGGATATATTTGAAGATATAAAAGTCGGCTATTCTGTTGGAAGCAATAGTTTCAATCTGAAAGCTAAAAGTGGAAAGAGAAAATATATACTTATAAAGCAAATCTGAGGGGAAGCTGTGAACACAGGGTGTTAAAACAACTGGTCAATTAAATATTTAGGTGTTAAAATTCATTAAAAACAGGGTGAAAGAAGTCAAATTTATTATTTGGTGGTACCGAGACAAAATAACTGATTGATTGGCTGAGAATTTTTCAGGCAGCTTAAATGAACCTGACACTGCTGAACTCTAATATTCATCTTTCTCTGTGAAGCAGTGCTAAACCTGGAACAATATTATAATGAGATTACTTTGGTATTTCCAGTAATTATGGGTGATTCTAAAGTGGATTTGTCCATTACCTTTTCTTTTTTTCTTTCTCCCTTCCTCCTTTCCTCCCTCCCTCCTTCTTTCCCTTCCTCCTTCTTTCCTTCCTTCCTTCTTTCCTTCCTCCCTTTTTTGTTTTTTTTTTCTTTCTCTCTTTTTCTTTCTTTTTGTCATAGTAACATATACAGTGAAGTACTGGCAGTGGTTTAGCAGGCAGGCATCTTGTGTTTATATAAAAAAGAACAATATCTCAAAAAATGGATTAGGCATCATTTTTTTTCTTTTTAAAACATAATACTATAATAAAGTGTTCAACAGTCTAGGCTGGATACAGTTTATAGGTTCAGTTGCAGGTCACACTGTTCTGCTAATATGCTTAGGCCATGATTTTAGGAGACAGTTGAGCAAGTAACCCGAATCAATGAAAAATCCATCTTAGCTGTGCACATTGGTATTCCTTCCCAGGAGTTAAAATAAATCTTGTACAAACTCAGGGACTTGGCTTAAGTGAAGACTTAGAAGATATTTTCTAATGGTTACCAATACCTGGAATATCCTCTTCTCCCCCTCAAATCTTGTAACACCCACTGTAAATGCTGCTTATTCCATTAAGCCTTCTTTGATATCCTCCAGCCAGAAGAATGAATTGGACTAGATGACCACTGAAGTTCTTTCCATCTCTGAAATTTTGTGATTCTGTGAAGTAATCACCCCCTTCTGTATAGTACTTTCTACTGCTTTGTTCAGTCATTCAGTTGTGTCTGACTCAGTGACCCTGTGGACCAGAGTGTCCATGGGATTTTTGTGGCAAGGATACTGGAGCTGTTTGCCATTTCCCTCTCCAGTGGTTTAAAGCAAACAGAGGTTAAGTGCCTTGCCTGAGGTCACACAGCTAGTTAGTATCAGACCAGATTTGATTCCAGGTCTTCCTGAACCCAGGCCCCATGTTCTATCCACTGAGCCACCTAGCTGCCTTATATTGCTAGTACTCGCTTATTCCATTTTACTTGGTGTTACAGTTACTACGAACATCTTATCTCCCTTACTATATCAGAAGCTCCTTGAGGATGAGGGAGGAGGGAGAGGAGTAGTATGTTAGAACTATCAGGAATGAAGTTAAATGCCTGGATTTGGATGCCACCTGAGGTCTGACCATATCACTTCTTTGCTCAAAAAATTCCAGTGGCTTCCTGTTGCTTTTAGGATAAAATACCAGCTTGCTGGGCATTTAAACCTTTTTATAGTCTGCCTACAACCTATCTTTCCAGACCTATTATACATCACTTTCAGGCATTAATTCTGTATTCCAACCAAAGTGGACCAATCTCATTTTCTTGCATTTGATACTCAATTTTCCACCTCTGTGCCTCTGAAAATCAAGCTCTTCCATATGCCTAGAGTCCATCACCTCTTAGTATCCCTACCTTCTTTTAAGTTTAGCTTAAATGCTACTTCTTACACAAAACTTATCTAGATGCTTCCCAGTGTATAGCGCCCCTTATATTACTTTGTATATTTTTTCTATTTTCATGTACACTCAAACAAGTATGTATATAAGTCCAATCACCTCCTCTGGTGAGTTGCCATCTGCTTTATCCCTGGCCTGCTTCTCTCCATTTGGGATAGGATCTCTGAACTAGCCCTCCACAAAAATGCCCCCAGGAGTTTACTAGATCGCTTTGGAACTCTCACCATAGGACTGACCTATCTTGATTGATAAGTCAATAAGTGAAAACTCTCAACTAGTCCACTATATCTGGTCAGTTCTTGACTACTGCACTACTGGTCAGAGGATGATTCCCACTTATATTTCTCCACCTGATACTTAGCCCAGTGCCTGGCACCGAGTGGTATATTTTATTCATTCCTTCATTCACTCATGAATGTAAGGGGGTGCTGGTAAATATTTAACAAAAGGTTATCTAGAAGCATAGTTGTACATTCAATCTACATTATTCAAATTTTCCCAACCACTTTCTTATCTAGAAATTAACAAAACAATAAATTAAGCCCTAGTATGTAGTATTTGATGATTTCTGAGTTGCGAATGCTCATACTGAAAATTTTAAAAATCAGTTCTAGCCCAGTAGGACCTGGCTCCAGGACACCTCTCCACGCATGCATTAGTGATGTTGCCTTCAATTAAATCTAAGTTCCTCGAGGGCTGAGATAGTTTCATTTTTGCCTTTGTATCACAGGCACCTATCCCAACACCTGACACATAGCTGTACTTAATAAATACTGGTTAAATAAATGAACAAATGAATACATAGTCTATTTAAATATTGCATTGGAATCTTCCATTCCAACAGCAAATAACTTTGGTGAGCATATGTCTACCTGTTTTATACTTTCCTTGATATCACTGATCAAATGATCATTGAACAAAGTTATCTTTGTGGTTGCATACATCAAAGACTCTTCTATGATCTTAAAAAGCATGAAAGATACCTTTCTGGAAAAAAGCCAAAAGCTATTCTTTGTTCTATTGCTTTTTTGTTATAACAATAACATACGAACACACACACACTTGAACATTCACACATACACAACTTCACAGTAAGAGGGGGGAGATATCTCATGTCTCATAGTCTCTCTCCTTCTCAGAGGCAATATAGAAATTCAGTGGACAATATTCAGGATTCAGCCAGAAGATCCAGGCTCATTTCCCAACTATGACACTTACTGGTTGTATGACCTTGGGTAAGTAGCAACCTTTCTATGACTTAATATTTTTTAATCTATAAAATGGGAATGATCCAATTAACTTGCCTCACTTATTTTGTAAGGAAAGTGCTTTAAAACTTAAAGCACTATATAAAGTTATAATTGTCTGAAAGTTAAGATGTGGTGTGCTATAAAAAACATCATCTGCAAAAGCCTACCTCTTCTTCTTTTATCTTTTCATCAAGTATACCTTAAATACATATGTTGACCACTAGCATAAAGGTTTTGTATATGAGATTAAGTAGTTAGTAGTGATCACTGACTTATCAGCCTGAACTGTGTTCAAGAATGTGCATAGCACTTCTAATAATTCAAGCTGTTCACTATTACAAAAATCCAACTCTATAAAATTGCTATTCTTTTAGTGATGCTATATGGATACAAATCATCAGATACCATGGTCCCCAAAGAATAAAAATTGTGTGAATAATCCAAAAGTCAGTAGAAAGAACAATGACTAGTATAAACAGGATCTAGCATGTTAGCAATATTATTACTCCTTTTAGTAAGTGGCAGCATGAGTAATAAATAAGAATTCTGGGCTTGGAGTCCTAGAGGCCTGATTTCAAATCCTGTTTCTTTCACTAAATAATTTTGCGTTGCTGGGTGGGACATAGGACTGACCATGTTTTTGTTGTATTTTCATTTGTTTGTTTGTTTTGGTATAGGGAACTTCAGGTGACTAACTTCCTTTATTAATTCAGATTGCCACATTCTTCTGCAAGATATAATCTTACAGAGTTGTTTAGAGCACTGAGATGTTAAGTGACTTATCCAGGGTTACATGTCACATGTCAGCATATGTCAGAGGGTAGACTTCAATGCAGGTTTTCATGGTTCTAATTATTATTATTCATTTATTATTATTCATTATTCATTCATTTATCCTGTGAGGATGCATGGAAGGGTATGAACATGAATATCAGAATGAAAAGACATGGATGGGTTACAAGCTGCCCTGATAGAGTGAGAACTCACATCAATAAAAGCCTTCAAAATATTAACATATAATGCAACTATTATTACACTTATTTATTATGCTATGATAACTAAAATTACTATAATACTTAGATTTTATAGTGTTTCTGCTTTCGAAGGATCTTTCCATCTAGTACCTTGTTCTGTGCTCCTAAGAACCTTATGAATTAGGCCAGGGAACTGTCATATTTCTCTTTCAAAGATGTGGAACCTGGGCTGCAGAGAAGGTGAGCAACCTACTCAAGGCCACAAAGTAATCAGGTTCTCCAGACTCCTATTCCAGATCCTTCCTGACAAAACCCTTGGGTCCATTAGTGCAATTTCAGTTTGACAAAGCCCAAATACTCACTGTTGGTAGGGTCAATCAGGAAAATGTTTTTGAGAAGGAAGACACATTATAGTTTATCACTGATTTTTTTTGTAGCCAGATTTTGAGAATAGTCACAATGTTTTCCTTGTGTTAACATATTCAATAAAAATTTATTGAAGGTAACTGAACTGAAACCTATAGCCACTCGCACAGTCATGTTGATATGAAAAACAACACATTAAAGATAGACACAGGCTTCACATGATTATGTAGGCACCCCAGCAACTTATACTTCTGTTGTTCAGACAAGGGAGGTAGGAAGTGACCCATGGTTTCCATTATGCACTCTCCTATTTGTACACTCTACTGCAGGAATAATCAGTGGCCACTATTTAAAAACTTTATGCAGATTTGGTTCTAAAAGTGATTGACTAATTTTTAAATCAAAAGGAACATGGAGGAGAACCACTCAAACAATTGAATTCTAATGTATGTAAAGAAAATTTTGTGGCAGAATAGTACTTTGACAATAACAATTTCATAGATTTTTGTTCCTAAGAGAGCACATGTGGATGTCAGGATCTCATCTAATGATTGTCTAACTGGGATGGCTTCTGTACCTTCTGAATTTCTCTGCACATAGTGAAAGATTAACATAAGTTGATTGGAAAATATTGAGAGAATATGTCTTGGAAATAGCAAAGTACATTATACATGTGATCTTTCTTGGTATCCTGGGGATAGCAGCAAGTCAGAAGACATGTGTTCAAGTCTCAGCTCCTCTACTGATCAGAAGTATGACCCTAGTAAAGTAATTTAATGGCTTTATGCTATAGGTTTGTTATCTGTAAAACTGGAATAAATAATACACTACTAACTGTGCAGGATTATTGTTAGGAAAGAGCTTTGTAAAAGGAAAGCGATATATAAATGTAAGTGGCTATTATTAGTAGTGGCATCATTATTATTCCCACAACTAACATCAATGAAAGAACAAGCATTAATATGGTATCGAACAAAATATTCATTTAAATATTTACATGGGGGAACTTTATGCTGTATATTTTATAAAGTTAGTCTACTATTAGTCTTAAGTTGATAATATAGTCTCAATTTGTATAATATTGAATTTCATGGAAACAGTCTGACCATTATAACTTAGAGGGAGTAAAGGTGAGTAGTAAAATTACGGATTCCTCATGATTAATCAAAAAAGAAAATTTTATTTAAAATTTCAAGAAAATGTATCTCAATAGGTTTGGTAGCTTTTATCTTTTGTTTCTAATTTACTTCAGTCCAGTTTTTTCATTAGAAGAAGAGGGTTGCTTTTCCAAATCTTTGGTGTTAAGGAAAGAATAAGAAAATGTAATATCCAACTCAGAAAACAGTAGTCTCACATTTAAAACTACCAAATAAAACTACCAAATTGAATTGTGCTTCTGTTGAACTGAAAACACAAATGGAGTGAAAACTTGAAGAGGAAAAGGTGACAAGTGTTTTCATTGTTTTCCCATGGCAGGACTACATTCATGGTGAAAGTTAGTACAAGCTACAACTTGTTACTTGAGCTTAGAAAGAATTGAATTTGGATGTGACAGGTTTTTCTTAGTTTTCCTATTATATTCAATGTCCTTCAGAAACATACCAAGGGGCATGAAAACAAATCATGTATGTCCAATGCCACGACCATTGTTGTCTGGACAACATTTGCTGCCAGAGCTGTATTCTTAACCCCCTGAGAATGTTGCGATCTGCTTGACATCACTCATGATAACTTCTAGGGGTTATTCTCAAATATTCTCTATACAGTTGCCATCTAGACCCAGAGTCCATATGGGGAGTGCTGCTAAGTACTTGTCAAAAAAAAAAAAAGCTACTAGAGGTCAAGCAATCTTTTCTCCTTTCTGCAATGCCAAGAGTTTGAGGAATTATGGCCTTAGACTGATAGTTCAATACAGAGGAATAATTACTGAATTCTATTTCTTAATGTCATAATCAGAACTCATTATCTTTCATCTAAAGGCACAAAGAAAGCCACCCCTGTTACTTTTGCATTTTTTGATCTGTGTGGATATGTTTTCTTCCAAAGGATATTTTTGGGGGAAAAAAAGAGGAATGCTAATCTCTTAATGAAATAAATAGACCAGAGCAACAGAAAAACAAAATACAAGTAACAAAATATCAACTATTCATTCCTCCTTTCCTTCACGTCTTTATGCATTCTGTTAATATGATATTCATTTGCCTTTTTTTTTGTTCTGCTTTGTAGAAGTGTTTAAATTTTGTTTTTACATTTTCCAAATTCTTTTAGGGTGAGGCTCATGTTCACTCTTTCTTTGGTATCCTCCAACTGTGATTTGGATAGCATTTCCATATCAGTTAGTGTGGTGTTTCCGTTGGAGTTGGTATCCATACTATTTAATTGTGCTTAGGTTAAAAACATTAAGTTGAATTTAAAAATTCTCAATTCTTTCTTCTAGTCATCAGTTAGCTATCATCAAGTCCAGAGAGTCTAAAGTCCTGGGTTGTGGTGCAGTAGATAGAGAACTAAACCTAAAGTCAGGAAGACCTGAATTCAAATCCTGCCTCAGACATGAACTAGTTGTGTGACCCTGGGCAAATCACTTAACTTATATCTGCTTCAGTTTCCTCAATTGCAAAATAGGGATAATAATAGCACCAGTCTCACAAGGTTGTTGGGAGGATCAAATGAGATAATATTTGTAAAGTGCTTAGCATAGTGCTTGGCATATGTTGTTGTTCAGTTGTTCAGTACTGTTTTGACCCCGTGGACCATACTGTCCATGGAGTTTTCTTTGCAAAGATACTGGAGTGGTTTGCCATTTCCTTTTGCAGTGGATTAAGATGTTAAGTAACTTGTCCAGGGTCACACAGCTAGCATGTATCTAAGGCCGCATTTGAACTCAGATCTTTCTGATTCCAGGCCCTGAGCTCTATCCACTGTGCCACCTAACTGCCTTTCTTCACATATAGTAGGCTCTGTAGAAATGCTTATTCCCTTCCATTCTGGCAAAGAAAATTCCTTTGTTATTCCCTCCCAAATTCCTCTGCCAAACCGCAGCATTCCCTTACTTGACAAAATTTTAATTAGTACTTCTTTTAAAATATGCTTAAGACTCATGTCCTCTATGAAACTTTTACAAACTACCTCTACTTGGACTCATCCCTTATCCCACCCAACTCTCTGATTATTAGTCCATTCTATGTAATTGGTATACACATATACATACACACATACACACACACACATATATACACACACATGCATATATGTGTGTATATATATATTCTTTCTGATTGAGGTATATGTATGTGTGTGTCTGTGTATGCAGTGAGAGAGATGGACACAAACTCATGGATAAAGGCATGACTTCTTAATATTAAAACCTCATATTACTAGGACAGGACTCTATACAGATTGAAAGCTTCAAACAGTTGAAATTTATGCCACACTTTTTCCATGGCAAGGACAGGCATATGAAGACCTTTGCCAGAATAGGCTAAGAAAGAATTTATTTGGAGGATAACAGCTTATAAAAGGAAAGGAGAATATTCCTGATTCAATAGAGTTGAGAAAGAAAATTAACCAATGAGTCTCCCTCATAGAATTTTCATCAAAGTTTTGTTATATCAAATGAGATAATATGTGTAAAGTGCTTTGTACATCTTAAGGTGCATCTGAATGCTAGCTATTGATCAGTAAATACATTTGTTAAATAGTATATGCCAGGCACTGTGCTCAGTACTGGGATACAAAGAAAGTAAGTCAGTCCCTACTCTCAAAGAACTCACAGTTTAATGGAGGAGACAACATGCAAAATCTATGTACAAACAATCTATATACAAATGAGCTATAATTGATTGGAAATAATCACCAGAAGGAAGGCACCAGCATTAAAGGGGATTGGGAAAGGCAGTGGGATTTTAGCTGGGTCTTGAAGGAAGCCAGAATAGCCAGGAGGTAGATATGAGGAAGGAGAAGTTTCCAGGCATACAGGACAGTCAGTGTAAAATGTCCTGAGTCAGGAGACAGAGTGTCTTATTTGAGAAATAGAAGAGGCCAGTGTTCCTAGATTAAAGAGTAAAGGGAGTAGGGAGAATAAGGTGTAAGAAGACTGGAAAGTTGGGGAAGCAGGTAATAAAGGGTTCGGAATGTCAAACAGATGATTTTATATTTGGTCCTGGATGTGATATGGAGTCAATGGAATTTATTGATTACAATTGATTGGAGGGAGGGGATGGGGGGTGACATGGTCAGACCTGTGTTTTAGAAAGATCACTCTAGCCGCTGAGTAGAGGGTAGAATGGAGCGTAGATATATCTGTGGCAAGGAGACCAAACAGTAGGCTATTACAATAGTCCAGGTGTGATGTGGTGTGGGCCTGTACCAGGGTGGAGGCAGTGTTAAAGAAGATAAGGGGGCATGTGTAAGAGATATTACAATGGTAAAATCATCAGGCATTCACAGCAGATTGGATATGGAGGGTGAGAGAAACTGAGAAGCTGAGATTGCACCTAGATTGTGAGTGTAGGTGACTAGAAGGATGGTGGTGCTCTAGATGGTATTAAGGAAGTTTAGAAGGGGGAAGAAATAATAAATCTGGGTTTGGACATGTTATGTTGAAAATGGGTATAGGACACCCAGTTCAAGATGTCTAATAGGCAGTTGGCAGAGAGATTATGACTGGACAAGTAGATCTGAGATTCATCTGCAAAGAGCTGATAATTGAATCCATGGGAGCTGAATGAGATCATCACGTGAAATAGTTTAGAGGTAGAAGAGAAAAGGACATAGGACAGAGTCACATGGGACATCCAAGTTTAGCAGGAATGACTTGGATGAAGATCCAGCAAAGGAGACTAAGAATGAGTAGTCAGATTGTAGAAGGGGATCCAGAAGAGAACAGTGCCATGAAAACCTACAGATAAAAGAGTATCATGGAGAAGACAGTGATCAACAGTGTTAAAGGCTACAGAGAAGTCAAGAATAATGATGGTGAATATGATTATGATTTTACAGTAATAAAGAAGAAAAATCGAGGACCTTTCTTTCAGAATATTAAAGCTGTCCAAATGACATGGAAGTAAAGATTTAAGAAAAAATAAAAAAATCATCTCATATCATGGCCTATCTACTCCTATATTCCTCACATCTGTCATCTTTCTATTCACATGGCCAACACCCTTGTTCAGGTTTTAATCACATCTCACCCCAACTACTCAAATAGTCTTTTAACTCAGCTTGCTGCTCCAAGTCTCTATCTCTCTGTCTCTCTCTCTTTCTAATCTGCACAGCTATAAAATTGATAATCCTAAAGCAGAGGTCTGGACATGTCAGACTTCTGCTTAAAAATCTCCCATGGGACCCCATTACCTTGAAGATAAAATACAAACTTTTTGATTGTCATTTAAAGCCCTTACAATGTGGATCTAGTCTATCTTTCCAGGCTTATTGTATACTACTCTACTTCATGCCCGTTCAGTCTAGCAAACCAACCTACTTGTTGCTCTTTATAGATGACCTGCCAGGTCTCATCTCTATGCTATCCCTGCTTCCATGCTTGGAATGCATCCTTGTTACCTCAGTCTATTTGAATCTCTAGTTTCCTTCCAAGTTCAGCTCAAGCCTTATCTCCCACACGAGAAAATGAAACTGATCGTGCTCTCTGAGGCATATAGGAGGCATCATGGTGCAGTGGTTAGAGAGTTAGGTTCAGAACCCAAATGTTCATGTTCTGCCTCTGACACATCTCAGCTCTATGACTTTGGACCGGTCACTCCCAGGTAAATTTCTTAACACCAGAAATTACAGAAAAGGTGTCAATCTGCATTGGAAGAGGAAGTTCCTTACTTGGAGACCTCTATACTGATGCAACCACAGGTCGAATAACATTAAAATTCCCTGTCCCACTGGATAGAGATTTGGGACCAGAGTCAGGGAAATCTAAAACACTTACTGGCTGTGCGGTCCTATGCAAGTGACTTAACCTCTGTCTGCTTCAGTTTTCTAATTTGTAAAATGGGTATAATAATAAATCCCAGGCTTGTTGTGAGGATCAAATATGATAACATTTGTAAAGTGCTTAGCACAATGCCTAGACCATAAGAGTAGGAATAGAAGTTGGAGCTTAATGGGTGCACATTTCCTTCTTTCCTTCCTAACTCAGACACATACTAACTGATTCTGAGCAATTCACTTAACTTCTCAATGTTTTAGGCAACTCTCTAAAGACTATATATGTTGCAGAGAATGTGATGACCTGCACTGGATGAACAAGTTTCTTCATAGGGGACATTCCTGTACTGATTAAATGACAGATTTAGTTCCTAACCAATTATACACAAACACACACACACACATTGCAACATGTATAATTGTATATATACACATATACACATACATGCACATACATAAGTTTGCAGACATATGTATATACATGTATGTATGTATATATACTTGTATAATACATACCTATAAACACACACACACATATGGAGAGAGATGGAGAAAGAGGGAGACAGAGAGAGAGTGAGTGAGCAGGATTTCATATCAGCAAGACCTGCATTCAAGTCCCGCCTCTTGTACTTAATGGTTGTGTTACTTTGTGCAAGTCATTTAAACTCTCAGTGCTCTAGACAACTCTCTGAGATTATATATTTCAGAGACAGTGCTGACCTGCATGAATAAAGGGAGTTTGTCAGAGATCTAACATCAGAGATCTGCTCTCTCTGTGTCTCTGTTTGTCTGTCAGTCACTATCTCTCTCTCTCACACACATACACAAAGATGTATATATCATGTCTATCTCCCTTGTCTGTTGTACAACTTCAGCTTAATGTCTTGCTGACCTTTCAAATTTACTATGCAAAACTCAACTCAATATCTTTCTTCCTTAAAACTGGTTCCTCCTTCAAACTTTCCTATTTCTGTTGATAATATCATCTCACCAGTTACCCAAGATAAGAGTCTGAGTCATAATAATTATTCACATTTATATAATACATTTTTTCCAGAATGCTTTCCTCATATCAGTCCTGTCAGAGAGATAATGAAAGTATTATGATCATCATTTGGAAATAAAGACCCAGAGGGGTTAACTGTTTTGCTCAGTATCACCCAACTAGTAAATGTTGGGACTAGGACTCAAATCTAATTCTTTTGACTCTGGTACCAGAGCTCTTTCCCTTATACCATTCAGCTTTCACTCTTCCTCCTATCAATCAATCCATACTTTATAATCCAGCTGTGGTCCTGATATATGGATTTGACATGCCAATCCCCTGCCCAAAAAACTTTCGTGGCTCCCTATCACAGACAAGATTAAACACTCGCTCCTTAACCTAACATTTAAGACTTTACAACTATATTCTAAATTCCCCTTCCTGCCTTATTTTCATATTAATCCCCTTTGTGAACTCCAGGCTCTAGACCAACTATAATACTAGTTAAAATAAGCCTAAATTGGAAATCCACATAGTAGGAAAAACTAGCTCCTCTTAGTGTCTCAACAGCTCTCTGTGCTGTCTCTACATAATCTTGATGTTAACCCTCTATGCTGTGGGCAGCTCTATGAGAGCAGACATCTCAGTGCTTGCCTAGTACCGAGAGATCTCTATACTGATGCAACCACAGGTTGCATTCCTTGATGGCCCAAGGACCTAGGCTTCTGATATGCATATATGCAATGAAAAAATTGAGCTTAGGCATTTGTCACATTAATATTAGTGATGATGATATTATCACTATGAATAATCCTAATAATGCCCAAAGAACTCCACTATAACTCATATTAATTTATAAACTCAAATAATTTTAAAGTAATCAACTCATTAGCATTTATAATTGGCAGATTTCTCTGCAAATAAACATGGAAGTAAAACCCCTGCCACATTCTGAACTTTTCTCCAAGGCTTTCCCTTTTGTAGAATTTTATTCATATAGTAATAAGTGAAAATGGCCGTCAAGAGACAAAAGGGAAAGATTTCAAAGAACAAATCTATTCCTTAAATTGAAGGATACAGCCATTAAAACTTCTGTGTGGAAAACCTGTCACCTCCATATATCTGAATGTTTTATTGCCTTTCAGATGTATATAAGTACAGAACAACTCAAATAGTTTCCTTCATTTTATGACAAAGGGAAATGCATTGACAGACAATAGCAAGCAAATCACTCGGTCTTTTCTTTATAAAGCAACTTTGTTCCTATGAAACCTTTCTGAAAAACTACATATACCAACTTTTCCTTAAAGGCAGGTCCACTGCATATATGGACATACAAGACTGAAATCTGTGTTTTCTATATTTTTAAATAGCAGTCAACCCAATTTTTTTTTTCTACCTTAACGTGGAGAAGGGACTGTTATATGTGGCATCAGGGTAGCCTGATGCTTCTTTAGGATGGAGGTACAGAATCATTTCTTCATGGCCCAAGGACACTAACTGGAAGGGTCAAAGATTAGAGTTGGGGAAAATGTACATGTGCAGAGTTGTCCCTTGGGCATCATGGCTTTTTGATCCTTTCTCTCTCAAAAACAAAACATACACTGGTGATAGATAGCTTATGTGTCAGTATAATCAAGGACTGTTTCCAAGATGCTAAAGGTCTCTATCTGCGCCATCCCCCTCTGTTCTACCTGGAATTCTCATTATGAGACTAACTTTTCTGAGGTAGAAAATAAAGGCAGAAACATTGCTGTCTGAAGACGGCTGCTAAAATGTACACAGGTAAACTGGGAGTGAAAAGAGAGCCTCCAACTCTGTCTCACTAGTGCATGCTCCTGGATTACTTCATTGTTCTGCTAATGTTTTGAAAGAGCCATTGCAGATAGCTCATAGAAAGTAAGATATCACACAGCTATGAGTCAATTGAAAGGCGGAAGGATATACTAATAGCCTAAGGAAGTATTTGGGATAATTGGGCAGATGGAGATGCAATAGAAAGTCAAGAAGGTGAGGCCTTAAAGACAGAGTGTCAGCTTGTGCACTGCTAAAAGACTAAAATTTCATTCATTTTTGCCTTTCTTCCTTAGTATCAACTCTGAATTTATCAGTACTATGAAGTGCCTATTCTCTCCCAGGATAATTTGTTTTTCAAGTATGTACAAAAACAGGAGATCAAGGGCACAGTATGATAGAGTGGAAAGGGGCTGGATTTAGAAACAGAGGTTTTAGGTTCAAATCCATGTCTTTCCTTTTTCTACATATGTGACGCTGGATAAATCACTTTATCTCTCTGGGATTCATTTATAAAAGGATGGGGTTGGACCTGCATATCAGAAGCCATTGAAGTCCTTTCTAGTTTTACATCAATGAGCCTATGAGGGGATGGGGGAAAAAGTTTTCCTTTGCTCCTTCAGTAGGAGATGGTGTTGGGAATGAAATAATAACTGAGCCAATTTACTGACAGATTCCACAGAATACTTTTAGGCGGAAGGCTTTTTATTTTCTTTTGCTGTTGTTGAATTGTTTATGGTGAAGTTGGTCTAGCAAGTTCTAATGCTTTCTAGGAAAAATATGATTATGATTTGCCATATGTGAGTATTTTAATGATTTTTCAAACTTTATAATTGTTGATTAAGCAATGGCAGGCATATACCAGCATGACTAAAGTGCATTATTAGGTATATGATAACAGGAAGATGACATTTGAAATTGTAGTTGCAATGGTTTATCCTGTTGAGGTTTAGAAGAGTGGCTAGGTCCTCCAGTGCTACAATCAATGGGTGCTTTATCAGATCTCAGAATTGGTTTGATGCCTAGTATTGCTGACTATAGCATTTTGAATCAATGAAAACACCTGACATGGTATATTTCTAAAGCTTAACTGCACAATGGAAGGATAGTTTCCTTTTTTGATGAAGATTGATAGTTCCCCTCCAAAAGGTGACTGCAGTTTCTCAGAGGAAATATAGCAGGTTTAAAAAAAAATTTAAATAAAAAAAGCTGCCCTACTACAAATTGAATCAGTAAAAATATTTTTTGAAAATCTAGACTATTTTTCTAATCTTTTATATCATGTTCCAATTTCCTTTTTTAAAGGTGATGCATAAGTTAAGGTTAGATATTTATCTATAAGTCAGGGAAACCACATAACATCAATTACTTCATCAATGTTAGAATGAAAAGTTAATTACCAGATAGAAATCAACATACAAATGGCAATAACATTTCTTAATAACTTATTTATTTCCACTATCTGTCAAAGGGAAGTCTGATATTTTCAGCAGATTTAGTTATTCTATACTTTGACTATTTTTTCCTTTTATTCTTTTTGATGCAATTCAAGACACCCTAGTAACCTACACTTAAGCATACTTGCTGGCATTACTATCCAAAGGTTAAGTGTGTATTACACAGATGAGCCCCAAGATCAAGTACAAATTGTGAAATGTATGTGGATGTGCATGATCTGAACCAATGAACTGTGGCCTGAAATGATGTCACAAAATGTGCAGCAGTAAGTGGAAGGTTAAACCTACTTGCATCTCGGTTCATTAAACGCAGTTAAAGTGCAAATTCCCTCATTCTGACAGTAGTAATCACAAGGGTTCACTTTCTGGTCACAGCGCTGACTTTTAAACCCCACAGAGCATCTGCAGAATTTCAGTAAAATACAGCTAAATAAATATTCTGCCCTTTTTTTTGCCAAACATGTTTTAAAATCATTGCATACAAAGATAGTAACATGTGAATCAAGAACTCATTTCAAGTATGCTCAGTTCTCTTTCAACCACCCTCATAACCCACTACCTTGAAATGGTAGGGGCAATTAACTCAGGCACGGTGTGCCTACACATCAATCCTTTTGCCCAAGAAGTCAGGAATATCTGACAGTAAGCTTAGAAAGCCAAGTGGGCACTAAATTGGGATTATTAGCTCTGGCCTGTCAGAGAAAGGGCCAGGGGTAGGGAAGTGGAAGGGAAGAATCCACTGAAATCTGGAAATTATGAGAACTATTAATGGCATTTTGGAAACTGCAACAGCACTCTTTTTGTATATTCACAAACCCAGACTCAGTTTAATATATTCCTAAGAAGCCAGAGATTTCATGGGCTGGTATCTTATAGCATGGGTTTATATAATGCTTCACTATAAAATTCGATACATACATCAAACAGCATTATACATTTAAAAAGATGTCTCATGTTCTTTTGAAAAGAATGGCTGTAAGTACCAAAGCATTCATAATAGATGATTATCTCTGGAGTTGAGATGTATCTGATTACAACAGGGGAGATTAATCCAATTTTCCCCTGTATTTCCAAGTTCAGAGATCCACTAGTGTCTGAAATGGGCATGATGCTAAGAATTAAATGAACTCTTCTTCACGATATCATTAGCAATACCAAATTGATAGATGAGGACATTCTGTCACACTTCAACCCAAGTTGGACCAGATTAGCATTCTAAAACTGAGACATGTTCATGGAATACATTTATATCGTATCTCTCCACTCCCACCCCCCAAGGGAGGGGGGGGACCAAGCAGACCAGAGTTGCTATACACACACAGGTCCCATTGTGATACACTTGCAATATAAAATACTCACAAACACACAGGTATATTTGTCTCAGGGTCCAGCTGACATGTGCCACCATTGTAACAGTAGCCATCACATAACTGACAGCTGGAGGCAATCTTTCCATTTGTGCAACTGCAGTGACAAACAAAAAAAAAAAAGCCCATTGTTATCTCAATCATTATAGTTGAAAGCTGACTCCACTGCAGATGAAAATGTTCATATTGGGATGGTAGTAGAAGGGTAGACAGTGAGTTTTCAGTAAGGCAGGCTAGCTAGAGGCACAGATTTTTTTAAACAAGAGAAAAAGTGACAATTCAATACTTTTCTTTTTACAACTCTCATATTTAACCCTTCAGTTAACATCAATAATTCAATGCTAGTTTTATTTGTAGAAAAAAAACCCATCTAATTCTTATGCTTTAGGGAGTCATCAGCATTGGTAAATTTCTCTCCTTATACTCAAGGCTGGCCACATCCCTAGGAAGGATAAAAGTTACAGTGCTGCTTGCAAAGAGTCTGGGAAGTTCATGCTTTGGATACTTAGTCTATAAAGGAGAAATCCAGCTCAAAGAATTTTCAGAATTGGGTGCGAATTTTAAACTCCAATTCTTATAGAAATAGAAATTTCTTATAGAAATTCTTATAGAAAACTGTAGAAATAATATCCTGTAGGCAATTTTTCTCTTTTAGTTCTTTGACTATATACTTAGTGTGATGAGCTGAGGACCCTAGTGTATCCTCCGTCAATGTAAAATGAAGAAATTCAAATTATGTCAAGTATAATATGCAGTACAAATATAAAGTAACAATGTTTTCTCATAGATTTATGGAATCTGTCTAATTAATGTATAGTCATATCATTTTTCTAGGCCTTTAATTCAATTCAGTTAAACAACATCTTGTAGGTATCCACTGTGTGCACAGCCCAATCCTAGATCTTGAATCAAAGACTATACCACACTGTAATAGTAGAGTACACAATTGGAAAAAAGAATAAAAATTTCTAAATGTGATCATTTCTATCTTGATAAAGTATCACTAGAGGAGGTACAAAAAATGCCTGGGAAAAATGGCAGATGTAAGTATTTGTGGGTGTTTAGTCTTTGCTTACTGGTTGTTGCTGTTTTGTAAATACAATTGATTAAAATAAGTATCCAAAGAGGGCAGGAAAAATGTAAGGTGACAAATATAATTCATGATAATTTCGTTGCCTGATAGGAAAGTCCAAAGGGTGATTTTATTTTATTTTATTTTCAACATTTTTCATTAGTATGCCGGAATGGTAAACTAGAGAAATCACTGACCCTTAATTCACATTTGGGTCTTGAGAAAACATTTGTTCCTAATTCTTTGCTTCAGAAAAATAATAATTGCTATCTTGTATATATTGCTTTAAGGTTTGCTTTTCAGATATTTTCTGGTCATCAAAACAACTCTGGGAGTTAAGTACTATTATTATCCATAATTTACAGATAAGGAAACAGGCCCACAGAGGTCAAGTGACTTGCCCAAGGTCACACAGCTAGGAAATGTTTGAGACCAGATTTTAACTGTTCCTGCCTCCAGGTTCAATGCTCTATCCCAGGTGGTACCTAGTTTACTGTGTAGAGGTAGGATTAGGGGAGAATATGTGCTGAGAATCCTAGGCAATGTTTTCTATTTCATAGAAGGTCTTCAGTTAGGGGCTAGATAAGCATTTCTTGGGGCTATAGAAAGGATTTGGATTTAAGGAATTCAGGCTTCAGGCATGGGTTAGATTAGATAATCTCTGAGCTTCCTTCCAATGCTAAAATGCTCAGATGCTAAGTACATATCCTTCCAGATTCTCTTCCTTCTCCCAGTGATGATTTGGATTCAAATGGGTTGTAAGCTTCAAATTAAGTGTTGATACTTGGTTATGCAGAAGGAGACTTTTAAAAGACACAGAAGGTACAGAAATGGGGAAGAAAATATATTCTTTATAGTAACTTATTTTCATGCTTTAAAAGCTTATGATATAATTGAGCAATGCTAATGTTTGTGTAATTGCATATGACCATCTGCACACTTTCAGTATCATCTTAATATATGGGAAAACAGAATAACCCAGGCCCTATTCATATTTCTTTAGTAGTGGTTTTCCAATAGATCTTTTCCTAAAGAAGTACTGTGGCTTCTTTCTCCCTCTATCCCTTTATCTATGAATTAATTAATTTATTTATTTATTTATGTATTGCTTCTTTGGAAATCCTGGTCCTACTACATAGTTGTTGATGCCGTTGCTGTTGTGCAGGCATGTTCGACTCTTTGTGACCCTGTAGATTATAGAATGCCGATACTGTCCATAGTTTTTTTCTTGGCAAGGATACTGGTATGGTTTGCCATGTCATTCTCCATTGAATTAAGGCACACAGAGGTTAAATGACGTGCCCAGGGTCACAAAGCTAGTAAGTGTCTGAGGCTGGATTTGAATTCAGGTCTTCCTGACTCCAGGCCCATCACTCTTTGCAGTAAGCCACCTAGCTGCTACTTACCATCTTGCAGGGGCTCGTTAAAAATTTATAGACTCAAAGTGAATTTTTTAAAAATCAGAGGACTAAATCAGTAAGAATAGGACACCCTAGATTTTTCCCCCTCTAGCACTGACTTGGAAAGAACATTGCAGAATCTGACATGAAAATGTTATTTTATTACTCTCCTCTTCCTTCTAACAAGCTTTTTTTTTTCATGATTACATTAAATAATAATAAAAACTAGCATTTTTACAATGCTTCAAGGCTTGCAAAGTCATTTACAAATATTATCTCATCTTATTGTCAAAACAAGCAAGTAGAAACCTAGCAGGTAGGTATTATTATCTCCACTTTATAGAAACTACGGCAGAAAGAGGGTAGGGGAGTTATCCAGGGTCACACAGCTAGTGAGTATTTGAAGCTGGATTTGAGCTCTAGTCTTTCGGATATCATATTCAATGTTTTATCCACTGTATTATATAGCACTCTCTCTGACTCTCTCTCTCTCATACACACATAACACAAACATATGTATATATGCATACATTTATATATATGCACACATATATGTATATATATACACATGATTCTTTCTTTGTATTCCTAGGTTATTCCAAACAAGGGCATATTTTTCATAACTGTCACATGATGAGCAAATCCCACCTAGTTTAAATCCTGGATGAAAGACAGAAAATTGTAGGAATTTTAAAAAAAAGTATATGTCCACATCATTCCCAGGCACAGAAGAGCACTACTTATATTTTAAAATTGAAATTTCCATAATAATTTCTCTCTTAGGAAGTGTATACCCATGTTATTTCTGGTATATTACTTTTCATGAGCTAATTGCAAGTTATTTGGCAGACCAAAAAAAATAAAATAAAAGAATTCCCATACCAATTTATATCACAGGGATATTATCTCTGCAATTCAAAACTATAATCAACTTTGACTTCACCAATATTTATTTGGTTTTCTACAGGAATATGAGAGGAGTTCTGCTACAGTGATTACATTTATGATGTTCAACAGAGAATCTGCCTTAGTGGACATAGCTTGAGCCTGGGAGTTACAAAGCCTAATTTCCCATATCTAATCACAGCTCTATATGATAGCTTGAACAAGCTTGGATAAGTTATGCAGGATGTTTTTGTTATGTTGTAATTTTGTTTTAAGTCTTGTAGTCTCTGATTGTTATCTTTGAAACAGGGATTCTATCATGACTTGGTGAACAACTCTTTGATGCCAAGATGAAAGGCGCTATGCAAAAGAAAACTAATTTTAGCTAACATATCTCTAGAATGTCAAAACTATTATTTATTTATTATGGTGCTGCCACAGTCAGTTATTCTCTAGAATATTTTTGAAAGAACTTATTTTGGTAGCCATATTTCAAGGTGGTCATTATTTATTCACTGTTAATGACTTCTATTTAATAATTTTTAAATACACAATTCCAAAATGTCTTTGAAAGATTTAGAATTACGTATATTTTATGACTATGGATTGTGCTCTGCTATTTTTTGTTTAAATCAAGGTCCATCTAAATCTCAAAGAGAAGAAAATAGCTTTCTCTGGTTGGCACTGTCTGGGTCATTAGTGGCATGGAGAAGAGGAAATGAGTCAAGATTCTGGGAGGCTTCCTTGTGAATCAGGATCTCTTTAGGTAGTCTAAATGAATTTCAGAAATGATATTTTTTCAGGACCCCTCTACTTCTACAGGATAAATGAGAATATGTTTACTTTTCTTTTTGCTTTCTTTCTTCCTTTTTTTTTTTCATTTCATAGAGTTTGATTCCTATCCTCCTCACAAAGCAGGGGTGGAAGCATAGTCCCTGGAAGGTATCTGAGGGAAGATTCTTCCTTTCATACCCCCAGGAGGCTGACCAGATGGGAAGTCAAAATGCAGCATGTTGCATTTTGCATCTTTTGCACCCAGTTCTGGAATGCATTTTAAATTTACTACAAAGACCTGCTGAAACTGGTAAATGAACTTGACTACAATTAGGCTATTTGCTTCAAGAATCAAACAAAAGAGTTTTTCTGCTTATGTGTTTCCTAAAATTCTAGCTTTCCAAATTATCACTTTCCTTTATTTCAAAATAATACTGTGCTTTTCAAAGACTATATACATATATAAAAACATACACACATATGTGGGATTTATGGATATCACTTAATGTCATCCATAACAATAACATCAGGCACGTTCATTGTGAAAGCAAAAATGAGAGTGAATAAAAAAGAAAAATCAGAATAAAACATGTTAGTCTCGACTGTAATAAAGTTTTATTAGTACTTGTTTGGGGAGACCTGCATAACTCAGTGTTGACACAATCTCAGTGTAGGCACTTTAAATTGTGGCATGAAAACTTTATCACATGCTCTTCTATCATGTATTTGTATTTATTACACTCAAAATCAAGGCAACTGACAGAGCCTACCCCTTTAAAAGTCCTTCTTTTAAAATCCTCTCAAAGGAAGTCTCCAGTGACATTTGATCTCTAACCTCAGTGTTATAAACTTGTTTTATGATAGCAAATGAATAACATTAGCCTTTAGCCTTCCTATGGTGGTGGGAGCATTTATCTATTTCACTGTTTAAGCCAAAGGCCAAAAAAGCATCTAACAAAAAGCAAAGCCTACTTGTGTTTGTTTTTGTTTTTGTTTTTTCTTTTGGTCAAGGTTTTCAGGAAATAATGTTCTGTTAGCTTAAATTGACCTAAATGATAATATCCAATGTACTGACAATTTTTTTCCCATCAAAACAAAAGGTGCAGATGCTTATTTTATAATTCCTTTAGTTATGTTACTAGTTGCATGGCTTTAGCAAGCCCCTTAACATCTCTGGGCATCAGTTTCAACATCTTTAAAATGAGTGGGTTGAGCCAAATAATTTATAAATTCCTTTCTGACTTGATGATATCCCTTAACACAGTGTTTCCCAGATAAACCTAGATCTAAAGGTGGAAAAGGCAATAAAGGTCATATAACCCAATCACCTAATTTTACAGATGGGAAGCCAGTGATATGGAAGTCTTAAGTTAAGTGAATTGTCCCATGTTGTAGAGGGAGTAAATGGCAGGGCCAGGGATTAGAACTGAGGTCCTGTCACTCCAAGTTTAGCCCTCTTCCCACAGCAAAGATGTTATATTATTTTTTTAATTGCAAAACTTGCACCATTAACCCAGAAACTGATGGAACTTTTAAAAATACAATAATATTCTATATCAACTTTTTATAATATCATAATTTCACAATTTTTAGAGGCTATCCCTGGAAACATCCCATGTAATGAATGTTCTGACAGTTTCCTTTACATGAAGGATAATTAGATTTTGAGAAAATGTGCACTTTGACTTTGTGACTAACCATTAAAAAAATAAATAAACCAATATGTGGCTTTCTATCTGAAAGCTTACTCACCCACAATCATTTTATAGAGATATTAAGATTTATTCTACATTTTATTGCTTACTAATGGTTACGCTATTTTGCAACTATCTTCACTGAATTGAGCTGTGTGTGAACTTACTTGCATGTTATATCTTCATTGTCCTTGTTTATGATGCAGTGGCCGCCATGGCACCTTAGACATTTGTCAACTTCACATTTTGTTCCTTCGTAGCGAGTTGGACAAACGCATTCTACACTTCCATCATCTGTAATGGTGCATGATTCAGAATTCACGCAGTAATGATGGCATACATCTAAAAAGAATACAGAATAAAAAGTGAAATATTTTAAGGGATTTGTTTTATTCAAAAGCTAATCAATGGTACCATTTTATTCTATGATACTCCTTGATAATAAACTTGTTTACTGAAAGAGTTCTAATATTGTACATACCTAGAATTCTTTAGTTATGGGATTTATAGCTTCCTGTCTTAGATAATTTAGGCATTGTCCTGTCTGGAGGCAGGCATATGAATTACATGACCATTGGATGGCAAATCCTGCTCTGTGATTTAAAAAAAAAAATGCCAGTTCACCGATATAGATCAACCAATAGCTGACAAGATCCAGAAAAACATAGACTAATCTAACACAGTGGTTAATAGTGTGGTCCAAAGTTGTTTGGGAAACAGGAAACAGCCGGATACATATCTGAAATAAATAGTTGCCATAATGAGATTAGGCTGTTGCAAAACTTTGTCCTCAGAAGTCAGAATTTCCTTTTAGATTTCTTTTGTGAAGCAATTTTAACAGATACCATTAAGAGAAAAATAATATAACTTTAAAAGTTTGATCACTACTCATTCTATAACTACCACAGTAGTATATTCACCTAAAAAAATTAAAATCTAATTAATTATTCTCCTATTTAATGTTTTCTTTCCCAGTTCATTAAAATAAGAAATTAAACTGATTTGTTGCTAGTTTCACTTTCTATTTACATTTATCACCTTTTTCATATTTTATAATATCATCATATTAAAGTGATAAGAGGACCAGAGAACATCTATGCTACCTTTCCCTTTGACATTCCATGCACAAACTTTTTATTGTTGATTTTAGGCTAAAAAAATAGTTTAGCCGCTAAGAAGCTGTAAGAGTTCTAATTCTAAGAGAAGAAAAAAGCCTAGGATCCTATGATTGGTGATTGTAGAGTCTTGAGGAATCTAATACTTATTTCAGTTTTAACATTCACAAAGCAAACTTTCCTTGTACTAATGAATACCTACAGAGATATTCTAAAGAGCCCAAGAACTGAGGGCCTGTAAGGAAGGTGACATAGTGCCTCAGGAACCATTTAGTCTAACGGTACACAGTATAAAAATGTTTAATGATAATAGCTGACATTTGTAGCCTTTTGAAGTTTGCAAAACATTTTACATACATTATCTCATTTGAGACTTACAGCAACCCTATAAAGTAGGCAATACAGATGAAGAAATTGAGAACCCAGAGATAAGCTTTTGACCAGCTTACGGTTTACACAGTTAATATTTGTCAAAGGTGGGATTTGAACTCAGGGTTGTCTTTCTTTAAGTCCAGAATTCTACCCATTAAAGAATCTCCAAAATGGTCTAATTTGGGCAGTGTTGAATATAAAGGACTAATTTATATATTTTTACTCTTTTGATGAAATTGGCAATTACTTCAGATAACCCCTAGTTATATAATTTTTAAACAATCAGTTAAATCAGTTGTTTAATTGGATAATCCAACTGACATGTTATTGCCAATAACAGGCCATTTTCTGGATTACCTAGACCAAGGGTGAGAAATCTATGGCCTTGAGGCCACATGTGGCCATCTAGGTCCTCAAGTGTGGCCCTTTGTGTAGATTCAGTTAAAGGGCTACACTTGAGGATCTAAAGGACCACATGTGGCCTTGAGGCTATAGGTTCCCCACCCCTGACCTAGACTAACACATTATTATTAAAAGAATGACTTTTAAGGTAACACTTTTATTCTTGTAAGCATTCTTTGTAGCATAGATATAAAAAGGTATTTCCTTCAAACCACCTTCCATTTTTCTAAAATTATTCATAAGTCTAGTGGAAATTTTTTTTTCCTCTTCTCCCAATCTTATTGTCACTTCTTAAAATGAACCTGTGTTTAGTTTACCTTTGATTTCCAAATGAAACTCTCAATTTTTTAATTTAAAGTTTTTATTGATATCTTTTGGTTTTTTATATTATTTTAAATTTCCAAATATATCCTTTTCCCCTTCCCTACACAGAGAGCCATCCATTCTAACAAAGAATAAAAAGGAGAGGAAAAAAGCAGTTTAGCAAAACTAAACAACATTCCCTCTAGTCTAAAAGTATGAGTAATATTTCACACTCATCATCTCCAACTTCTGTAAAGGAGGGAGATGCATTCTCATATCTCTTCTTCAGGGTCAAGCATAGTCAATGTAATTACTCAGCATTTAATTCTGTTTGGTTTGTTTTTGTTGTTTTTTCCATTTATATTGTGCTGGTCACTGTATATTGATTGTATATTGTGTATATTGATTCTTTGATTCTACCTACTCTACTTTGCATCAGTTAATATGTCTTCCCATGATTCTCTATATTCTACCAAAATTCCTTATGGTAAAGTAATATTCCATTATATTTATGTACAACAATTTGTTGAGCCATTCTTTAACTAATGGGTATCAACTTTGTCTTTGGCTCTTTGGTATTAGAAAAAGTGCTGCTATTAGGGTGTATATGGGATCTTCCTTTCCATTTTGACCTCTTTGGGGTATAACCTACCTATCAATGGGTTAAAGAATATGGATACTTTTAAAAAATAATTAATTCTCCATTTATTAATTCTTTCATTTGTTCTTTGATAATATAACCTCTCATTAAATATGTTTGCTTAGAGTCATGGCACATCCACTGAATGCATCGAATATAAAGAAAAAATGTCATAGGAAAAATGTGAAATCTGCAGGAAATCAGTGTTTATTCTCTAATAAAACCACTCTAAATTGCACATTGTTAAGTTGTGCTATTTTTGCCTTTAACAAAGCAGAAATCATTTCAGGCTTGGAACCCCTTCTTTGACAGAGCTTCCATGGAATGCTATTTCATCTTGCTTGTTGCCTCTAAAGTACAGCTGCATAGAATAAGTCACCAAAGACTTGAGCCTTGGCAAAGACTCTTCCCAAGGTATTTCTATGGAAAACTCATGTCTTTGCTGCTGTTTGCCTGTTAGGCTCAAGACAGAAACCAGTTCTGAAAGGTTCCAATAGTTATATATTTGACTGAATTGTTTTATATACCCCTGTGAGGGTTCCTGGGAAATAGCCTTTGTATGCACATTTGTTTGCTTCATTTTTTTTTTCCTCTCTGAGGCTTTCCTATTGATTTTAATTCCAATCAACTAAGACTTGTGAGCATTGGTGTTTTAATAAAGAAAAGAGAGCTTACTTGGAGCAAGACCTTTCTTTTTAGCAGATGCAAGTTACCACATAAACACTGGAGAGTTTTAAGTTGCAAAGCAAAAAAATTCCTCCAAATTTATTGCATTATTTTAGGGTTAACTCTGATGTATTCATTCTGTGGGTCTATTTATGAGAGAGTTTACAGAGTACATTAATATTGTATTTGGCTAAATCAGGAAATTCAACTAAACTGCAGGCTCTTGGCAATTATCTCAAAATCGTGACTGCTATGCTTAATAAGTAATAGGAATGTCATCATATTTTCTCCCTCTTATGCCTCTCAGCTAACTGTTTCCTATCCATTTGGAATTACAAATAGATATGTAAATGTGGGAAAATACATTCTGTTTTTTTCTCTATCTTGTTTCTGTGTACTCTCAGGTAATTACCACTTACTCTAAGTAGCTCTTGAGCTAGCTATCTAATAAAAGAGAGGGTTCTTATTAGTCCTTTCCAGCTTAGCAGGGAGACTTTGTTTACTAAGTTAACAAATCTTGAAACTGAGTAACATTATGTTGACTTATTTTGTGGCTTCATAATATATGTATTTGTATGCAAAAGAACTAGACAGTTTTGCCATACCACTTTAAAGTGGACAGAAAAACTTACCACAGTCACACCTCATTAATTGTGTGTCATCAGGGAATGAATTGTTTGTTCTACAGGACAGAACTTTCTATAGATAATTAAAACTTACTCTTTAATCATTAAAGTTCCCTTTAAGGTGTGGTAGTCCTAAAATGTATTCTACAGTCTAAGTTAACCTTTCTTTGATAATTCAAAGTCATTATTAAGATCATCAATTAGTTCTTTGTGCTGTTAGATGGCCTGGTACACTGGCCTGACTGTGTTGGGAAACTAGCTTGGAAAGCAAATGGATAAACAAGTCACTTGGTCTGTCTCTGCTTAACTGGACATCTGTGAGTAAGCTCTTTATATTACAGACAGGGACTTAATAACAAACTATTGCAATAATAAATGAAAATAAATATTTGTTTTCATATGATCATAGTTCAAGAGTTGGAAGGGAAATCACAGCCACTCATTTCTGGACCCCCTGGGGTGTCCTCACCTTTTGTCCAATCATTTTCTGGCCTTCCCTTCAGGGGAAGGAAATCAACATTTATATAGTGCCTATTATGTGCCAGACACAGCACTAAGCACTTTACAGTTATTATCTCATTTAATCCCAGTAACCATGGGAGGGAAGTGTTATTATTATCTTCATTTTATTGTCAAGGAATCTGAGGCAGACAAAGGTTAAGTGACTTGCCCAGGGTCACACAGCTAGTCATATTTGAACTTAGGAAGTACTCCTTGTCCAAACTTCCTAATTATTTTATCTTATCATTATTCATCCCAATCCAATCCCCTCATGTTATAATTGAGGTAACAAAGGACTAAGGAAGTTAATTGAATTGCCAAGGCTGCCACAGATTTACAGTTGAAAAGGACCTTGGGAGGCCATCTAGTCCAAATCTTTCATTCTGTAGATGAGGCCATAGGTCCTCTGACTCCAGAACCAGTACTCATTCTCCTATACCATGTCAAACTAATGAAATGACAATGAAATGTACTGGTTGTCATATGTACCTATAATTGCTTATCGTATAGATGTCACATAGAAATAGTAGGAGTAGTAATAAATTGCATTTGAATTTTTTTGAATGAACAAACACATCACTCATGTAACAAATAGGCATGGATTGGCAAAAGATCAATATACTACATTCTGGTAGAAATGACATACAACTGCTAATATGCATGTAAGATAAACTCTATATAGATTTACTATCAATAAGCACCATATGTTGTATAACAGGTATTTGAGGTAAATATGCAATCCATGTGAAACTTACATAGATATTTTGAAAAAAACATATTGTAAATTTTTTACTGGAGAGAAAATATATCAGGGATTCTCCTCCTTCCCTTCTCTCCACTTTCACCCTGGGAAGTAATATCAGAGTGTGCTGTTCTTTCCACCCTTCCTCCTACCCCTGGTTATTATAAGAGATTAGAATTTCAGGGTCAGAAAAGACCTCTGAGTATTTCTAGTCCGACATGAAACTAGACAAAAATCCCCTCTACAATATCTTCAATAAGTGATAATCCATCCTTTGCTTCCAATGAATGAGGACTCAACTCCCTCACATGGTAGCCTAATTAACCTTTTCATACCTTCAATTGTTATGTAATTTTTACCTATATTGAATCAAATCTGCCTTGATATAACTTTATTCTATTTCTATGAGTCCCATCCTCTGGAGCCACCAATAAAAAGTCTAATTCTTTTTTTTTTTCTTCTTCTGCATGATAATCCTCCAAACACTTGAGAACAGCTATATTATACTCCCTTTCTTCCTCTGCCAATTCCTCACAAGTTTTTCCTCCTCTAGACCAGCTATATCCAATTCCTTCAATCTATCCCCTTGCATGGCATAATCATGAATCCTTTCATCTTCCTGGTTGCTCTTGTATCCAGAGGGAAACTCTCTCGCTTATCAATGTGCTTGCTAATATATGGTGCCTGGAACTAAACACAATATTCCATTTGTGGTTCTACCAGTGATTGTATATTGAAACTTTCACTTCCTTAGTCCTAAACTCTGTGCTTCTCTTAATGAAGTTTAAGAGTACATTAGATTTTTTGTTTTTGCTTGTTTGCCATATTATACTATTGATACATATTGATCCTGTGGTCTACTTTTAAAATCTCTTTATCTTTTTTTTTTTCAGGCAAATTTCTATCTACCATTTCTGGTCCATCTTACAGTTATGAAGTTTTTTTTTTCCATCCAAGTATAACACTTCTTATATTTTTAATAATTATCATATTATATTTGGTCCAACATTCAAACCTAAGGTATTTTTGGATCCTTGTCCTATCATAAAACATGGCAGCTATCCCTTCTAGTTTTGTGTCGGTGAAAATTTGATAATCCTATTATCTGCAATACCATCTATGCCTTTATCCAAGTCATTGGTAAAAATTTTAAATATCACAAAGGCTAGGATAGATATCTGGGGCACTTTAATAGAAACATCATTCTAAGTGGACATGAAACTATTAATGATAACACTTTTGGTTCTTCCATCTAACCAGCTCTGAATTCATCTAAGCATATGACCTACTAGCTTACCTCTATCTTGCCAAAAAGGCTTTTGTGAGAACTTTTGTTAAATACTTTGCTAAATTTTAGGTAATTTATCTCAAAGATATTCCCTTGATCTACACAGTGTAGTAATCCTGTCATGAAAAGGAAATGATGTTAGTATGGTATGACTTGTTCTTGATGAAACCATGCTTTTTCCTTGTGATAAACATTTCCTTTTTTAGATGTCATTAATCCTCCCTTAATACATTATGAATTTTACAAGGAATCAAAATCAAACTCATAGCTCCATAGTTCACAAATTTCTTCTTTTCTCTTTTAGAAATTTAGGAAAATATTTGCCCTCCCCTTGTACTCTTCCTATTTTTTTATACACTAACAGTAGTTTGTGGAAACTGGGAAGAGATTAGGATGTTTGGTCAAATCCCTGGAGGAGAGGGGGTCAGCTTAAATAGAAGAGATGCCATCTTCTGAGGAAAAAGAGGGATGTCTGGAATAGAGACCTGCTCAGAGGGTGAGATGGAGTGTTTCCTGCTTCTTGAATGATCTTCTGTGAGGTTACAGGTTAAGAAAGACCATGGCAGAAAGGAACAACTTTGAAAAGAAAAGGTTTTTATCTGACACTAAATTTGAGCTGCATGTAGGGAGAACCATAACTCTTTCCAAAAGAGGGAAACTTTAGTATTCGATCTGTTTTTCTATGATGGGACCCATGAAAGAAATATATTCTCTGGGAAAATGTTCAGTACTATGGAGTTTAGAAACCTATGCTCCTTGTGGAGCATTGAAGTGAGTGATGGTAGGAAGCACTTTGGGTACCATCTCTTAGATTTGGTGAAGAACTAGAATAAGCTACACCTGCTGGGAGCTCTCCCTATGTGGATTGTAAGCTTCTCCACTAGGTTGCAAGCTCCTTGAGGGCAAAGACTGTCTTTGATTTGTATCACTAGTACTCAGCACAGTGCCTCACACAGAACAGGCACTTAATAAATATTTAATGATTGAGTGATTGATAGTGCATGGGTAGCCCCTCCCACAAGCTTCTAAGATGCAATCTCCATCTTACAAGCTTCCAGAGACTGAGATAGCTCCTTGGAAGCCTGAAGGAGGGCAGCTAAATGTTATTTCAAGGTACTGAAACTAAACAGGAATTTGGGAAAGAAGCATGGTACATTGGTGAGTAGTAACATTTTCCAACATCTTATAATGTGTTTGTTTTCTTTAACTTTTAAATAAACCCTTTCTTGGGCTGTTTTTTTTTTAATTATATTCTTACAAAGAGAGTTGATGACAGTGTTAAAAATAGAATGAAATTTCCAGACTTTCTGAGTGTGGACAACAAATAAAACAGCTGAGAAATTCCCTAAAATGGTTACAGGACTCTCATAGCATGGGAGAACCTCTGACACAAGTCACTTTTGACTCAGCAATCAAGACTCATCAGAGGTCCATCTAAGAAAAAGAGATAATTTTGTCTTGCTTCAAGACTAGTTTATTAGACCAACAAACAAGAAGCCAAGGAGGGGGTTTTCTACTGAATTTATTATATATTTTAAAAAAAAAGGTAATAAAACTAGATATAGAGAATCTGACTGAGGAAGGGAACATTTGGTCAATCTTAAACAATACCCTTAGGCTTTTTGTGGTATAAAAATGAAGTGAAATAGGATTCTTTGCAAGAGATTCCATGTACACAAAGTCCTAGCTAGCAAACATGGATGTGCATATCAAAAGCATGAATACATAAATGAATGAATGAACATCTATGCATATATTTGGATATGTCCATATGTATCTTATGATGAATCTTTTTAGTTCATAGGCTTTAGTTAGTTAATAATATATTGGTTGAAGAAACTATAGATGTTTAGTCTGGAGAAGAGAAGGTTCATGGAGGACATGATAGCTGGGTTCAATGATTTTTAGGGCTGTTAAGTGGAAAGGAATCAGTATAGACTCAAGTACTATTAGCTTTTTAAAAAAATGAACTAGCAATCTAAAGACCTATTCCACCTTACTACTTCATTAAATAATAATTGTTAAATGGGGTTTGGGAAGTGGGGATCTGGGTCTTCTGATTTAGTATTATATGCTGAATTATAATAAAAGGATTGGCCCCCGCCTTTTAGAACTTTTGGGTGACTAATCATGTTTCTGATCCAGAGTTTTCTTACCTAAAAAATGAGGTAGTTAGCCTAAATTATAGTTCCTTTCAACTCTAATTTTATGTGACTTTGAAGCACAGATATGTATTGTAAGATTATTCATACATAAAATAATTAGATATCTTGTTTAGCAAATGGCCATTCTTATTTTTTTTGTATTTTAATGACAATTATATTTCATTTTTATCCATGTATATGGTTATATTCCTCTGTAGCAACAATCACATACAATTTTCCTTTAAGCATGAAAGGCTTCACAGAAGAGTGGGATTCTCATAAGATATGCCAACATGGAATGATAGACTATTGGATATATGTAGAGAGGAAGCTAGTTTTAGGTTCAGAGGCAAGTGTGATATAAATCCCAAGGTAGGAAGTCAATAGGGCAAAAAATAGAAATGGGTAGATTCAAATTCGGCTAATAGAGAAGACTAAGAAGACAAAAGATTCAAAGTGGTCAAGAGAGACTGGTAGAAAATCAGAAGTGAAAATTTTAGATTTAGTGAAGGACTTACTAGGAATCCACTGACATGATATTAGGAGAGGAATAACAAAACTGTTCTGGGGGATACAATATCAACAGCAGCAAGATGAATTAACTTTAGGGAAGATGGAGATGAGTAGGACAAATTTTGGGGAGTTCTGGCATATGAGTCAGGCCCAAATCAGGAATCTGATTAGGAAACTGGGAAGAAAAGGACAGATGAATCAACAAATATTTATGGAGACCTATTATTTGTTTAGCATTTTGCTAGCTGTTGTAGGAGACAAACGTGCAATATAGTTATTTCCCTCCATTAATAAACTAGTAGCTGAGGAGACAAAACTCAAGGCATAAGACATCTGATCTAAGACACACTGTCAGGGAAGAAAAACAGGGCAAGACCTGGCAAGACTTCATTGGTCCAAAGTATACTTGATCTTTTTGTGAATGCTCCATTGATTTGTGCAGATCGTCACAACCCCTCCATGCCTTACTATCTTTCCTGTTTCTCATTCATTTTTCCCCCTAAGGTCTTCTCCAGAGGAGTTACCAAAGTGCTGGAGGACTTTCTTGGGGTCTTCATATATTCTGTAGGTACCAGTGCAGCCCTCAGGTTATCTATATGTGACCACTTCTCCCAAGACCTACATGTCTGTCCTACCTCCTTTTCGTTTTATATACTGTATTCAGCAAGAATTGGAAAAGTCTTAAAGACATCGAGCCTAGTAAAATAAGCCATTTTTTTTTTTTACATTTTCTTCTTATTGGTTCTAAGTATCTGATACTGAATGACAGAAAGATTGAAATATTCTGAATAAGATAAGAATGGGCAATAATGGAATGTAATTAATCTGTGCTAAGAAAGTAGAAATTACCATGAAATTATATAATAATACTTTATATGCACCATATAAAAACTGTTATAACCTCTGCATAGTAATTAAACTAAAAACTACATAGCAGCACCAAACACAATCATGTAATCTAAAGGACAAAAATGACTATATAATTATAGTGTATTCACATGATAATTAGGTAGAAAGTAACTGGAGAATAATTGTATGGCTATCTTCTGCAACATAAATGAATAAAGTAATTTACAAGGAAGCCTGACTTTTTTCTCCTAAGGAACTAGACATACAAAGTGTATATGTTCCTAATTTTAAAGTCATATTAAAAAAATCATAGGAAGGTATATTTATGTGTGAGTGTACATGTGTCTCTATACATACTATATATTCTATTACATATATTTACACATAAAATGCAGTGAGAGACATTTCTATAAAAATTATGTGGGATATTTCTCTTACTAATAATGCTTTTTGCTGTTAACGACAAATATTTTGTCTCATATATACCAAAATATTCATAGCAACACTTTTGTGTTAATAATGAATTGCAAAGTAAATGCCCATTTATTGAAGGAAATGCCTAAATACAAAAGAATATAATGGAAGATTGCTTCACAGTAAAAAACAACATGTACAAAGAGTTCAGAAAAACAGGAGAGACACAGGAACTGATGTAGAGTGAACTAAGAGAATTAGAAAAACAATAAAAATGACTGACTACAATGGTGTGAAGGGAAAGACCAATAAAAAAGGCCCTGAAAACTCTCATGACCAAGGTGGACCCCAGGGAAGAGTTGAGAAAATTCATTTTCTCCTCTTCATTGAAAAGGTGAAAACCAATGGGTGTGGGATATTACATATATTCTCAGCTGTGGTAGATGTATTGGTTTTGTTGAGTCAGTTTTTTTTCCCCTTCTTTCTTTTTAAACCTTTGTTATAATTCTAGCCGAGTAAAGACTGAGAATGCTCAAAAAAGAAAATGAATTGGTAGGGTGGAAGATCATTCTATGATATAACTATAGTGACAAGGGAGACTTAGGTGGCTCACTAAGGCATATCCACTTTGCAGATTTTACATCCATAAAGTAATTATTTTATCTCACTCTTTTTTGGCCTGGCTCTAAAAGAATGCTGTGGATCAATTCAAAGATTCATGACAAGCAAGAAATGAAGGAAATTTTAATGGTGTTCAGAGAAAGGCAACACAATTGATTAAAAGTAGCATTAAGCTATGTTTAGAAAACAGTCAAGTCAAATTTCCATGATTGTATTGTAGTAAGTCATCCTTGTTAAGCTTCTTAGAATAAGTTTTAAAAGGATAACTTATTGGTAATTAAGCAAAATCTTTTTAACTAAGGTCTAGTGAAGTTCAATAAGTAAGGTCAAATAGTAAGTCATATTTTAAATCTAGAACGCATGTTTCAATTTCTAACGCACAACAATTTCTCCTCATGACAGTAGTTTCTTTATCATATCACCCCTGAGAGGCAACATAGTTTTATAGATTTGGAATTAGGAAGGATCAGTTTCAAATCCCATCTTGTAAACTCACTAATCATTTGCCTACTCCATGCCTTAATTTATTCAATCGTAAAATGAGAAGGTTAGACTTGATGGACTTTAAGATTCCTTTCAGCTTTAAATCTATGATTGTATAATCTTATTCTGACAGGTTGAAATATTCAGAAATATTCAGAAAAAATTTATCTTTCAAGAAATTTGGTTCTTATTTTCTTGATATTAACTATTCAGTAGAGTCCCAATTTAAGAAAAAAAAAGTTATAACAAACTCCCAATGTTAATAGCTACCTATATTGAATCACTAGTCAAGGAGTCTGTCATAAAACATCTTCAGCCTTAGAGGCAGTAGCCTTAATAAATGCTTACCAATACACATGGCAGCTACTTTGCAATGGTGGTCCTGTAACTATTGGATGAGAATTTGGGATAGTGATGAGAATGGCAATGGGTTGGCAATTATGAGAACTATTAATAGGTAACTGGTGTGATATTGAACAATTAATTCAAAAAAATTAAAGTGCCAACTATGTGCAATTCAACAGGCTGGATATAGGTGATAGAGTGATGAAATAAAAAAGTTCCTACTCAATAAAGAAAGGACTTACTGTTTTGTGGGGTCTGAAATATAATTATTTAACGAGTAGAATATAGCTTCTTGAGGGTAAGGCTGTTTCAGTTTATACCTAACACAGCACTTGGGCACACAACTAGTACTTAATAAGGATTTGTGGAATGTTTGTTGAATTAGATTTTCTGAAAATATAGTTTAGTCATGTCACTCTACTGGTTTTCATTTTATTTTTCATCTATAAAAAGAGTAAATTAGACTAGACCATCTCTAAGTTCCTTGCCAGTTGAAATCCTATGATGAAGATTTCCACAGGGTCCCTAACACTACCATACATAGAATGTTCCTGGAGTTGGTCTTCAAGAATAATATACTTTTGAATGAGCTAATGTATCTAATGGATTTCGATAAGGAGTACTGTGATTACTGATAACAACATCTGTGCAGTTGGGAGCTCCCAGACTACAATAATGTTCATACCCTGTTACTGGTTCAGAAGTCTGTAGCTCAGCGGATAGCTCCAGATTCCCATTCTAATGAAAAATGCATTAGTACAAAAGGCCACAGAACAGGGTAGAGGGCACAGAACATAATATCCATGACAAAGAGAAACCTTAAAGTCACAATCTTCAAGGATAAGAAGGGAAAACTCAGAGGCCTTAAAGTTGCCCCCCCCGCCCCGATTGCCTATAGATCTAAAATAAGGCAAGATCATCATCAAAACATCCCAGATGACAAAAAACTGATGAAGAGTCCAAAACCATAGACTCCATAGAACCAAGAACCACCTCAACCTTGATTGGTCACTAATACTTGTTGTTAAGAGCCTGATTGTTATGGCAGCACTTTATTTTCCTGTAACATATTAGAAAATAGATATGTTTCTATTTTGCATTGTTTAAGAAGAAAATAAAAGTAATTGCCACATACTTTTCTTAGAATTCACTACTGCTCTTTGAAGGATTTTTTTAGTGGGGGATGAAAAGAGAGGGAAAGAAATTTTATGAATATAAGCATTTTTTTTATTCTTTCTTGGGACTCAGAGGCTTTTATATAGCATAAAGAATCCTTATAATTCAATTTATTGCAAAGTGTTAAATAGAGACAGTTTAGCAAATATATTTTAAAGAGAATAGAAAATGGGCAAATGTGAATGCAGACCTGCAAGTTAAATCCTTAAAAAATTTGGGCACAAGAGGAGGAGCCAAGATGAAGGAGTAAAAGCAGTGACTTGCTTCAGCTGTCCCCCAAACCCCTCCAAATACCTATTAAAAATGGCTCTAAACAAATTCTAGAGCAGCAGAACCCACAAAAAGACAGAGTGAAACAAATTTCCAGCCGAAGACAACCTGGATGATTGATTATAAAGGTCTATTGCACCAGACTGGGAGAGAAATTCAGTTCGCGTGGGCGCGCGGGCAAAATAGGTCTCAGCAAACCTGGAATAGGCCTCAGAGGACTGAATTACAGGCAGCTGTGGCAGTTTCTAGCCTTCTCAACCCACAAACACCAAAGACAACTTAGAAGGTCAGTAGGAAAAGTCTTTGACTGTAGTGAGAGAGAAGCTTAGTGCTAGTCCCAGTCCTGGCGCAGCCCTGGGGCAGCAGCTGCTTCTAGAGCTTCTGGCCCACAGACTAAGGGGGAATTGAGTGGTTGATCAGAGGGGGATTGCAGGAATCTCTTTGCTAGTGCTGAAGCAGGATTCTCTTGCTTTGCCTGTGCTTGGATCTGGGTCACAGTTCTGGGTGGTGGTCCCTAAGGCAAGAAGGAGTACTGGCATGATTTAGCTTGTAGTGGTGGTGGAGAGGGAATCCTCCTCACAGTTCCAAGGCAGAAAAGAGTGCTTGTGGTCACTCATAGACCAGAGCACAGGCCAGGAAAGGAGTAAACACCTTGCCCCTTATCATACCACCTTAGAAGAACTGAAAACTTACAGGTCCCTAGAAGTATCTCTGAAAACAGCTTCATAAAACCCCCAAAGCTTGGGAGAGTACATTCTCCACACTGGAAGCAGATCCCTACCTTAACAAAGAGTTAACTCAAGTAATTGGCTGAGATCATGAGCAAACTTTGCAAAAAAAAAGGTAGACCATGGAATCTTTCTTTGGTGACAAAAAAGATCAAAACATACAACCAGAAGAAAATAACAAAGTCAAAACTCCTACATCCAAAGCCTTCAAGAAAAAATATGAATCAGTCCCAGGCCATGGAAGAGCTCAAAAAGGATTTTGAGAAGCAAGTAAGAGAAGTAGAGGGAAAACTGAGAAGAGAAAAGAGGGTGATGCAAGAAAATCATGAAAAACTAGTCAACAGGTTGCTAAAGGAGACCCAAAAAATATTGATGAAAATAACACCTTAAAAAATAGCCTAACCCAAATGGCAAAAGAGGTCCAAAAAGCCAATCAGGAGAAGAATGCCTTAAAATGCAGAATTAGCCAAACAGAAAAGGAAGTCCAAAAGCTCACTGAAGAAAATACTTCCTTAAAAATGGAGTAATTGGAAGCTAGTGATTTTATGAGAAATCAAGACATTGTAAAACAAATCCAAAAGAATGAAAAATTAGAAAACAATGTGAAATATCTCATTGGAAAAACAATTGACTTGGAAAATAGATCCAGGAGAGAGAATTTAAAAATTATTGGACTATCTGAAAGCCATAATCAGAAAAAGAGCCTAGACATCATCTTTCAAGAAATTATCAAGGAAAACTGTCCTGATATTTTAGAACCAGAGGGCAAAATAGAAATGGAAAGAATCCACTGATCACCTCCTGAAAGAGAGCCCCAAAGGAAAACTCCTAGGAATATTGTAGCCAAATTCCAGAGTTCCCAGGTCAAGGAAAAAATATTACAAGCAGCCAGAAAGAAACAATTCAAGTATTGTGGAAACAATCAGGATAACACAGGATTTAGCAACTTCTACATTAAGGAACCACAGGCCTTGGAATATGATATTCTGGAGGGCAAAGGAGATAGGACTACAGTCAAGAATCACCTACCCAGCAAAACTGAGCATAATCCTTCAGGGGAAAAAATAGATATTCAGTGAAATAGAGGACTTTCAAGCATTCTTGATGAAAAGACCAGAGCTGAATAGAAAATTTGACTTTCAAATGTAAGACTCAAGAGAAGGATGAAGAGGTAAACAGGAAAGAGAAATCTTAAGGGACTTATTAAGGTTGAACTGTTTACATTCTTGCATGGAAAGATGATATTTGTAACTCATGAAACCTTTGTCAGTATTAGGGTAGTTGGAGGGGAAAAAATTATATGTATAGATAGATTGATAGATAGAGGGCACAGGGTGAGTTGAAGATGAAGGGGTCATATCTGGAGAATAAAATTAAGGGGTGAGAAAGGGAAGCTAGGTGGTACAGTGGATAGAACACTGTCCCTGAAGTCAGGAGGACCTGAGTTCTAATCTGGCCTCAGACCAAACACTTGACACTTGCTAGCTGTGTGATCCCGAGCAAGTCATTTAAGCCCAATTGCCTAAAAAAAAAAAAAATTAAGGGGTGAGAGAGGATTTTACTGGGAAAAGGAGAAAGGGAGAGGCAGAATGGGGTAAATTATCTCACATAAAACAGATAAGAAAAGGCTTTTACAATGGAGGGGGAGGTGGGTGAAGGTGAGAGGAAATGAGTGAATCTTATTCTCATCCAATTTGGCTTAAGGAGGGAATAACATACACACTCAATTGGGTGTGGAAAGCTATCTTATCCTAGAGGAAAATAGGGGGCAAGGGGATAAGAGAGTGTGGGGATAATAGAGGGGGGGCTGATTAGGGGAGGGGGTAATCAGAAGTAAACACTTCTGAGGAGGGACAGGATCAAAAGAGAGAATAGAATTAACGGGAGACAGGATAAGATGAAGGGAAATATACTTAGTTTTCCACAGCATGTCTACTATGGAAGTGTTTTGCATGACTACACAAGTATGATCTGTATCGAGTTGCTTGCCTTCTCAATGAGGGAGGGTGGGGAGAGAGAAAGGGAGAAAATTTGTAACCCAAAGTTTTAAAAACAAATGTTAAAAAATTGTTTTCACATGCAACTGGGAAATAAGATATATAAGCAATGGGGTATAGAAATCTATCCTGTCCTACAGAAAAATAGAAGAGCAAGGGGATAAGAGAAGTAGGGGGAGATAGAAGTGAGGGCAGATTAGGGGAAAGGGTATTCAGAATGCACGGTGTCTTGGGTCGGGGAGGGATGAGATGGAGGGAAAATTTGGAGCTCAAAATCTTGTGGAAGTGAATATTGAAAACTAAAAATAAATAAATTAATGAATCTTAAAAAAATATGGGCACAACTCTGATTATAGTTGAGAAACTTCCTACAAACACAGCTCTTACTAAGAAAATTAACATTTTCTAATTTATGACTAAAAAAAAAGTAAAATAGGAGCAGCTAGGTGGCACAGCGGACCTGAGTTCAAATACAGCATCAGACACTTCTAGCTGTGTGATCCTGGGCAAGTCACTTACCCCCGATTGCCTCTAAAAAAAAAAAGTGAAAAAAAATTAAAAAGGCAAAATGAGAATATAACTCTAGGGAAAGTCAAACTCAACGACCAAAGTTTTTACTATATAAGGAAACAAAATTACTTTTATAATTTTTTGATTAGATGAGAATTTGATGTGTAAGGAAGTCAAAGATTTTAAAGATTGTTTTTAGAAAATGAAACTTTTGCCTGATGATACAGAACTTAAAAAACTTCTTACACAAAATTTTACCTGTTGTACTTAAAAATAATAAATAAAATGCTAAATTTCAGTTAGAGGTCAGTCCATTAGACAACAAACATTCATTAAGTACTTCGTATGTGTCAGGTACTTTGCCAAGCACTAGCGATACAAAGAAAAGCAAAAACATGGTGTCTGCCCTCAAACAACTCATAATCTCTTGGGGGAGACCATATGTAAATAACTATATACAAAGAAGATATATAGATACAGAAATAGATGTATAAATAAAGATATATGTATAAACAAGATATATAGACACATCTGTTTATATATCTTATTCATACATAGCTACACATCTCACATGTGTGTATGTATACACACACATATATACATATATATATATATATATATATGAATAATTGGAGATAATCAATGAAGAGAAAGCACTACCTTTAAGGGGGACTGGAAAAGACTTGTAGAAGGTGAGAGTTCCTAGAGGAACCCAGGAGGTGGAGAGGAAGAGAGAGAGAGCATTCCAGGAATGGAGGACATCCAATGAAGAAGCATGGGGTCACTAGACAATGGTAAGTGAAAATAAAGATGTATATATTTTTTTCCCATCAAGGTTCACAGACTCTTGGAAATCTATCTACAGAACCCAGAACCCAGCCCTAGTACAATATTAGCTCCTTGAAGACAGGAACTATTTTGATTGTTGCTTGTTATCTCCAGGGTCTAACACCGTACCTGAAACATAGTAAGCATTTAATACGTGTCTGTTGTTGAATTTAATTATGTTAGCTTGAGCATTACAATATTAGAAAAATGATTCATGAGCTAAGGGACTTCATAAAATATGTCTTTTCAGGGGCCCAGGTGTTTCCCCAGATACCCGTCAGTGAGAAGAGGGAAGCTTGAGCAGTTGACTAGAGCTAAATCTGACACATCAGACAAGGTACAATGAACATTAAATAAGAACAGTGAGCTTGTGATTTCTTGGGATAAAACTTTGTTTTCCTCACTCTGAGAAGTTTCATTAAGTGGAAAAATGGAAAAGGCACTACAGACAATGGTGCAAAATTGTATAAAGAGTAGTGAATTTTTAAGTGAATTCTTCATCTGGTTTCATCACTAATTCTGTCTCCTTAGGTATGTTATTTTACTTCTCTGGCTTTTTATATTGTATCAATATTAAGTATCTATGTATTAGGTTCTTAATAATAGCAGATGCTTAATAAATGCTTGTTGATTGACAGAGGATACTTGTAAGGTTACCTTCCATCTACTCCGTATATATCTGGTATGTATCAATTTATTTACATAGTTGTCTGCCATACAAAATGCAAGTTTCAGGGGCAGCTAGGTGGCACAGTGGATAGAGTGCCAGCCAAAGAGTCAGGAGGATCTGAGTTTCTGAGTTCAAATATGGCCTCAAACACATAACACTCACTAGCCATATGACTCTGGGCAAGTCACCCAATTGCTTCACCAAAAAAAAAAAAAATGCAAGTTCCTTGAGAGCACACTGTTTTTGCCTTTCTTTGTGTTCTGACTACCTAGCACAACACCATGTACGTAGCAACCACTTAATGAATACTTATTGTTTGATTGAATAATAACATATGTTTCAACTGAATATTGACTGAGTACTTGCAGTATGCCAGAACACTTGGGCTAGGGGCTGTGGAGTACAATGACCCTTAGAAAGCTTACAAACCAACAGAGGTAGAGACAACTAGAGGAAATAATTTGAGTGATAAATGATAGCATATGATCAGACTGTAAACGTAAGGTTACATTTACATTAATAATCACTGAAGCATGGGATTGTCAGGCTTCATGGAAGAATTTGAGCTGGACCTTGAAAGATATTTAGGATGTGATGAAACAAGGAGAAGAGCATTCAAGGTGTTTGGAGCAATATGAAAAAAAGGCAAGGAAGCAGGAAGTAATATCACTGCAAGGTACAGAGACTTTCTAGAAAGAAGGGTTCATGTTTCAGAAAGGATATAAGAAAGCATGTGTATTTTTTTTCAATCATGCCTATGTAGCTGCTATATATAAAACCAATGGAGAAAAGGAAATCTCTTGAAATACCATAAGTCACAATTATATATTTTTAAAAACCTAAAATATCCTGATATTTTTGATATACTTGGATGTGCCTTTTTCTGTTCTTTTCTTTCTATTTTGCTCCTTTGGAAGACAGAGATAAAGTAAGATGGCAAATGCATGTAATATCAAAAGAATCGTTCCTAGCATAGTGATGGTAACAAGAAGAATAAAAATAGCATACAAGGTTGAAAAGATTATTATTTATTTTGAGTTCACTGAAAGTATAGGGTGGCAAATAGACAAGGATTTTTCTGACTAGTCAGATGCTCATTTCTTTTGGGTCTGGAATGCTAATGGAAAACAGAATATGAATGTAACATAGAACTGTTTTTCTGCCCTTGAATATTATCTTGATCACTTTTTAAGACTATATGAAATGACTTTAACTCTAGCTATAGTTAATAGTAATTAACCTTCAACATGATTAGGAAACATGAATAGAATTAATGTAACTTATCCTTGAAATAATTTATTCTGAAATTACTTTAAAAAATAATTAGTTTCTGAAAGTTTTACAACCTGTATCAAATTCAAGGTGATTCATTCATTGTTCACTAGTGTGGATGCATCTGGACAATGAGAACCACAATGCTGCTTAAGTTTTCTAGGGGAATTAATGACATACTTAGACTAACCAATTGGATGAAAACTCATAAATTCAGACAAGTATGCATCTAGTTTCCTACTTCTAGACATTTGGTACCAGGTAGATAAAATATACTAGCAGCTGCCTGAATTTTTACATCTCTATCTAGAATTCTTTTTGAAGTTACAGGCTATGATGAGTGAAGGGTTGAATTTGTTCAGGAAACTATTTTTTTTTCAATATTTAATGATAATTATTTTCTTCAATAATATTGTTGTGCATCTTGCTTCATTATCTTTGCTTCAAAAAAGAAAACCAGTTTTAATGTGGTTATCAGTTTTTCTAAAGAAAAAGTATAGAGTGAAATATTCACCTTTTAGGGCTATTGTACCAAGGGTTACTCACACCATACTTGCTCCTATGCTTCAAGTTATATAAAAAGAAATCTTTATTCTTTGACTTTCTGATCAAACTTAAGGCTCAAAGTATCATAGATAGAATCTTTATCTGAAAAAAAAATAACAGATGCCCAGAAGCACTCTGCACAAAGTAGATGCTTTAAAATGTCTATAGTTGTTAAGGATATTGATAACAGTGGTGGTGATTCAGTGTTCTTTGTTCTATAGACCCTGGCCTTAGTTCTATAAAGAGACAAATACATTTAGGAGATTATCTCTTCTATTCATTCCCTTGATACCAAGATGACTAAAGAGAGTTTAGGCTGTTTGTCCTTCAAACTGTAATAGTCTTGGATGGTGTAGATGGGCCTCAAGTCACTCCTAGTTTGCAGGAATTTATGTTATCAATTTGATCTGAGAAATAGTTGGACTACCCAAAAGGGTAAAAAGTAATTCTTGGTCAGATAGAGAAAGGAAAAGAAAGTGGGCTGGTCATGTTGTGAAAATGAGAGAAAATAACAACAACAATAGCTAGCATTTATATATCATTTTAAAGCTTGCAAAGAGATTGATAAACATTGCCATTTGATCCTCATAAAAACCCTAATAGGTAGGTGCTATTATTATTCCTTTTGTACAGATGAAGCAACTGAGGTAAACAGAGATTAAATGACTTACCCAGTATCATATAACTGGTAAGTGTCTGAAACCAAATTTGAACTCAGGTCCTCCTAATTCCAGGTACAGCACTCTAATTGTGCTATCTAGTTGCCTCAGAGATGGGAGAGACATTTGGCACAATGGCACTTCTGAGATATTAAAAGAACAAGAAGAATGCCTCTACCATGTGGAACAGATTCTCTATGAAGGCTTTTAAAAATATGAACAACGATAGTACTGGATGATAAGATAGAGAGGATGTGACCTGTAACAGTGGGGGGAGCACTCACACTGATTAAATCAGAGTTTTATTAAAGCACCAAAATCTCTGATGAACATCATATTGATATGATGGGTTACACTGCTATCATGAATTTAGATCTAAGTTGCTCATGAGAATTTAGCCACTCAAATTTGGTTATTTGACTTTTAAACAAAAATTCTAAAATAATTTCCAAATGTATGACGTGCTCTTAGACCAGAGTTTGCCTGAAGAAAGATCTGGGGGGCAGGAGAGTATTGGTATACTACATGCTGCATTGTGAAAAACAGTTTGTGGGAATAAGGAAGTTATAGTGTCACTGTCTTCTGCCCTGGAGATACCTCAGATGGAATATTGTATTTAGTTCCGAGTAACATGTTAGGAAAGACATTGATAAGCTAGGGGACATTGAGAGGAGGGCAGCTGGGATGCCAAAGGTCATTTCATGAGGATCATGAGGATCATTTGAAGAAATATTAAGAATGGAAAAAAGAAGACAGAGAACATGGTAGTTGTCATTAAAGTGTTTGAGGGCTGTTACATGGAAGATGGATTAGATTTGCTCCATTTGGCCCCAGAAGACTTAACCCAGGAGCAATGGGTAAAAGTTTCTGAGGCAAATTTAGGTTTGAAGTAAGGAAGTCTTCCCAAAATGGATTAGTTCTTCTTCAGTGGAGTTGTTCAGATGAATGCTGGATGAATACTTTCTGGGTCACTGTAGTGTTTCCGAATAGGGTTTAGTAGGTAGTCAAGAAGGTCCTTTCAGCTGTGAAATTATGTGAGCCTCAAAAATGAAGACATTTATTGGTAGGAAGAGGTCTCTGGACATTTGCTTAAGTATTCATTTGGGTTGGGCCCAAATATACCTTCTCTCATATAGATAAGAACTTACTTAGTGAAGAGGGTACTGAGAAAAGCTAAAACTTGATCTTTAGTATTCAAATATATTTTTTGTTGTTTTGTTTTAGTCTGAGTATTTCTCTATTAAGAAATTTGATGGTATTTAGATTCTTTGCATTCCATCGTTCCATCATTCCATCGTTTAAATTAAATCCTGTACCAAGTATTCAAAGTATTTTCTGTGACTAACATAGAACAGATGAAGAAATTCATGAATTCACTATTCAGATGAGTTGCAGGTCTTTTGAATTGCTCATTTTTGTAAGTAGTTCTTACTTGGTTTGCTATATAAATTTAGGTAAAGTTGAAGTTCCTGCCTTCCGTCTTTAGCCTCATGTCTCTCCCCCCCATTTATATTTGGAAGCATCTTTTAAAGACCACAGATCTTTCCGGTATCCAATTTTAAGCTTCTCATGGCTTTGGAAGTTTGTGCTGTACTTATTGATGAATAATCCTTCTTGTCATAGAGAAGAATCATAATAGAGTTATTTATAATGATGTTAATTATCAGAAGAGCTTCTTTCCCACAAGACAGAATAATAGTATCCACTTTTCATTGATGGAAACCTCATTTGTTAAACATGAAGGCTGGAAAACACAGGACTCTAATTTTGTTTCATTCTCCTTAAAGCATTTAAGCTTCTCTGAATTGTGGCATTATTCCAAAACATGTCAGGAGACCATCCAAATCTGATATGAAACACCCTGTTTAAAAAGTAACCTTAAATTTACATTTAAATTAATTCTTTAAAAAATGATGTTTGCAGAAACATCCAACTAGAAACAATTTGTTTGATTTGGGGTAAGCCTCAAGTAAATATTTTTGTTTAATCTGTGTGTCTGTCTGTGCATGATTTATGTACTATATTGTTTTCAAAGACCCAATTGTGTTTGAAGATAATTATTTGTGGATCCATGCAGTTTGCTTAATGCCAATTGGGCCAGAATCACAATTACTGCAGGGTTTTTTTCTTTTAATGCAAAGTATTGAATTTATCTTATAGTCTCCCAAATGGACATTCACTTAATTTAAGTAAAAAAAATCTATTTAAGACATTCACCTTTTTTTTTTCATTTTACAGATCTTAAACTGAACAGTTGAAATACCATAGTCAATATTTCTGTATCCATTTCTTTGGGCTATCATTATTCCCTCATATTATTTTCCTCATTGTTTTTCCCTTAGGTTAGGAAAGGCATACATAACTGTCTCTATTGTCAAAACCATTTTAATTTTTAGTAAGCTGTAGGAGATGATTATATCACTCCAATATTGGCATATTTAGGAGATAAAATGTTGCATCTGAAATATTGTGAGATTACAATCATCTAAAATTCAAGATTTGTGCATCTGGTACAGAAACAAGCTACTGCTTGGTTGCCAGTGATGGTAATTACACATTCTTCAAGCGTTTGCTCTTAATCCATATTTAGTCAAATCACAAGTCACAAAGTTACTGTATTGCTTCTAAGTATCCATATTTGCCTTGACAAACATTGTGTTGTTACTTGTTTGAAGAATAATTTAAAGAAATAAAAATGGTGAGAGTTCTTTTGAATTGTAAGTAAATAAATAACATTTCAGAATGTTAAATGTTCATTTCTGTTCTCTTCACACATATGCGTTTATTCCTGATAAGGAATTCCAATCTTGGCCTTCTGTTCACAGCATGTATGTGGTAGAAGTTTCTTCAAGTCAACGCAGTACATATTTTATCTTATTTATGACATCTCTTCCATCTGTTTAGGGAAATCTATTTCAATCTCTCCATTAAATCTATTTTTAAAACGTTATTCTTTTCTGAGGGATATGCATATATTTGGTATCCCCCTCTCCGATTTCTCCTTTACATTTCATTCAAAGAAAAACAAGCTTTTGTAACACAAATCTTTCCTTATTTAATTCTGCTCTTCCAGCATGATAGGTAAAGTTTATTCTTTAAAACTGATCCTCAAGGATTTTTTTTTCCTAACCCTGAGTTTCCTCTAAGTCCACTGATGTGAATGAAAAAAAATTTGAAGATCAAGAATGTATTTATTTGACTATGTCATCCTCTCACTGGTTAACCAGACTTTTTCTACACCAATCATAGCAGACTAAAAATGAATATATGTTATCTCACACATTTCAAATTAGATGCCTTTCTTTCTAGTTTGAACATTTCATTGAGAAAGATCAGAGATGTGCAGGTAAAAGGCACATTAAATATTTAATGAGAAAACAGGGCTCAAAATAGTGGGTCTGATGCCTCAATGATCTTCTATGGCAATTAGGGCAAATGGGGGTATAGAGAAAGGAGTAGAAAGGAGAAGATTGAGTGACCAAGGAATAGTGAAGTGGGTGGAAAGGAATGGCTTGTTAACTCTGAGTCTTATCTCCTCCTTCACTGGTACCCTTCTTTCTTTGTAGGCTACATATTCTAGATATTTCAGAGAATTCTCATTTGTGACTCTACAGGAGTAGCAATTAAAAATCAATGCAACTGTCTGTATAATAGTTCAAATATATAAAATTTAATAATAAATTATAAATAAATTCAGTAGTACATTGTTCAATAACATATATATAGTAAAATAAAAAATAAATGTAAAATTCAACATTAGTGGTAACATAGCATTTTTATAGCATCTGTTGATAGGGTTAAAGCTATGTTCCTTTCATTATCCAAATTCTACCCTACTCCAAAGTCCAGTTCCATGATGCTATTTTTTCTTCTTTTCTTAATTCCTACAGCATTTATATTGATAGAGTAACAGAATCATAGCTTTAGACCTGGAAGAGAACTTAGAGGCAATCTAGTCCAATACCATTATTTTACAGATGATGCAAGTAAGGATGAGAGAGGATGAATGATTAACCCAAGGTCACATAAATGACAGAAATGGCAGAATATAATATCGGATTTTTTTTTCTAATATACTGATTGAGTTTGCCAATTTTCTTTTCTTTCTTTTTTTTTAAGTCTTTGATATAAAGCAGGGTTCTCTTGGAGGGAAGAGACTGGGATATAGGGGGAATATTGATGAAATAATAACAAAAGCTATCAATAAAAATCTATTTTAAATAATAGTAAGTGGTGGTTTTTCCCTGTCACTGGAGGTTTTCCAGTGAAGGGTAGAATACCACTCATCAGCAATTTGTAGACAGGATTCTTTTTAGGTATGGGTTGCTCTAGATAATTCCTGATGACCATATTTTAAAGAATTATACTTTCAGCATAATGCAAATTTGAATACATGTGATCCCTTTAGGGGAGTCATTTTTCACACTAATAGCATCCTAACAGTAAGTGCTAGGTAGCTAGGTGGCATGGAGTCAGTAAGACTTGAGTTTAAATTCTGCTTCAGATATTTATCCAGCTGTGTGATGCTGGACAAGTCAACCTCTCTCAGCCTTAGTTTCCTCATCTATAAAATGGGTATAATAATAGAGCCTACCTCACTGAGTTGTTGTGAAGATTGGGTGAGTTATCATGTAAAGCACTTTGCAAACCTTAAAGAACTACATAATGCTATTTAGTGTTGTTGTTACTAAGAAATCTTTCTTTAATTCTCTGATTCATTTACATATAGGATAATAAAATCATTGCTTTGGAGCTGGAAGGGACCTCAGAGCACATCTATTTCAATATACCAGTTTTTTTTAATAATAAAACTGAATTACATAGAGGGTTTGAACCCACCTAATTTTTCTTGACTCCAAATGTATCAATCACTCTTTCCACTGAACATGTGTTAGCATAGTGATAGATAAATGACAGGTTTTAAATAAACTCTATTAGTTAATTACATATTCTTGAGTTAATTTATTTTAAAAGAATTTTAAAGAAATTTTCAAGGAAAGAAAAACCCAAGAATAGAAGTAAGTGACAGGGTTGACCTAAATGCATGGATGCAGCTACCACCTAAGCAGTAAACTGCAGGTAAGATAAGTCTATGAAGTAATAGCTTCCTTCTGAAGGTGGCATTTAGATCTCTTAATTGCATTCATTCATTCAACAAGTATTCATTAAATGACTACCATGTGCAAGGTACTGTGTTAGATGCTGAAATATAAAGACAGAAAAGAAACAGTAACTGGCTCATAACATATATGTAACAAATTCTCTGTCTCTGTCTCTCTTTCATTATCTTTTTTTTCTCTATCCACACTTTCTCACTTTCTTTCTTTCTTTTTTTTTGTTGCTGTTGTTGAATATACCACTATTCTTCCATTTACCTAAGTTGGTAACCTGGGAATCACTCTCATCTTCATTTTCACTGACTCTTGAGATCCAATTAGTTGCAAAGTCTTGTTGGTTCTACTTCCACAATATATTTTATCTACTCCCTCTCTTTACTCCTGTCACAAACACCCTAGCTCAGACTTTCAATACTTCTTACCTAGACCATTTCAATAGCCTCCTAATCAATCTCACACTTTCAAATCTCCTTCCTCACCAAACCATGCTCCACCCAAACTGATATTATTAAAAGCACAGGTCTGACCATTGTTGCTCCCCTACTCGGGAAACATCATTGGTTCCCTATTACCTCAAGCACAAAATACAGACTCTTCTGTGTAGCATTTCAATTCTTTCACAAACTGGCTCTAGCTTCTCTTTCCAGGCTAATTACCCATTACTTCCAAAGTGCCCTCTAGGGTCCAGTCAGATTGATCTTTTCCATCACGTTTCATTGCTGAGCTTCGTGCTTTTATATGGGCTGTTCCTCCACTCCTGGAATGCTTCCTTTTTGGTCTTCTTGCTGTTGAATGTGACTACAAGCTCCCTTCCAGGCTCAGTTCAGATGTCACCTCCTTTAATATACCTTTCCTAATGCCCCTGGTTGTATTTATTTTCTATATACACTCTTTTACTTTCCTCAGGGAAATGTCAATACACTATGGATTAGTTCTCTCTCTCTCTCCTCTCTCTCTCTCTCTCTCTCTCTCTCTCTCTCTCTCTCTCTCTCTCTCTCTCTCTCTCTCT